>NW_025999894.1:2366132-2376070 GCF_001458135.2 Marmota marmota marmota | reverse complement strand
AAAAAAATAAATGTTGCAAGAATTAAAGAAAGCCATTATTAATGGTGTAAATGAAAGTGTAGAATCAATGGTTCATCACATAAAGACTATTAATAAAGTGTGAAGTTGAGGTTCTATCAAGAAGCCACATTTCCAGCACTATTTTGTATTTTATTTAGAGACAGAGTCTCACTGAGTTGCTTAGCTCCTCAACATTTGCTGAGGCTGGTTTCGAATTCGTGATCCTCCTGACAGGATATTATTTTTAAATTAGCCACATCATAGGAAAGGCAGCAGAACACAACAGACACTAGTATGGCAATATGTAAATCAATGGATGTGTAACTGATGTGATTCTGCAATCTGTATATGGGGTAAAAATGGGAGCTCATAACCCACTTGAATCAAAGTGTGAAATATGATATATCAAGAACTATGTAATGTTTTGAACAGCCAACAATAAAAAATTAAAAAAAAAGAAAAAAAATAAATAAATAAATTAGCCACATGAAATAATTTGATTTTCCTCTCACTGTTACATATTAAAATCAATTTCAGTTAAATAATTTATGCAAAGCTTGACTGTGAGCAATAGTTGCTAAAAGGATGCAACATTGTTCATTAATATAAGAGCATTTCACTTAATTACACTGGATAATAGCAGTGCTCCTAAAGGAAAATAAAAAGCAAAGTGATTAGCAGTCATTACTGTTAATTAGCGCTCACGTGACATTCCTTGGGATGACTCTCCTTTAAGTTAAATATTGTTAAAGGTTTTCCAAACCTTGCCTAGGTAAGTATTGGGCTAAGCAGTCAACTACCAGTAAGCAGAACAAAAAACAGGGACAGCTGTGGCTGTGGCTTAGCGGTGGTGCACTTACCTGGCATGTGTGAGGCACTGGGTTCGATTCTCAGCACCCCATATAAATAAATAAAATAAAGGTCTATCAACAACTTAAAAAAAAATTAAAAAAAAAAACAGGGACGGAACAGTATCCAGTTGGTATGTCTTTTTAATTAATTAAGTAAAAGGTTAAGAGGAATGAATAAAACTGGAACTCATACTTCACATTCTGCACTCTAACTGATAAAAGGAGGAAATGTGTGTTTATCAAACTTGCTGTGAGGGCACAGCTCATTTGGACTCCTGTAAACAATCGCCTGACTTGCACACTTCCATATGCATTTGAAAATCTTGGAGATACAGAGCACCATATTCAGCAAGCCAGGTCACTCTAGTAATGCCCTTAACAAGTTTCAGAAGTTCATAGAGACCTTCAACTTCATCACCTTCAAATTTGGTGTACATTCGTCCTATATCCAAGCTCCTTCCTCTGATGGCTCTGCAGTAGAAGGGAAGAACCATTGCTTCTGCATACAAGTCAGTGGCATGATGACCCACTGACTAATAAATGTAGCTATCCAGTTCATCAGATCCCACTTGGTTTCCATCTGGTCTTAGATTTGCTAAAGCAACAACCTGATGCCCAGCAGCAATGCACTGCATCATATTGTAACAGCTGTCTTTCCTGCCACTGATCAGAACCACAACCATCATGCTGGGCGCAGTGCGGGTGCATGCGTGCGTGCAGCGGCTGGGAACGAATCTTAAAATTAAAAAAGTAGCCTGATTTTCCATGTTGTTCCCAAGTAATAATAAGTGTCCTGAAAAGAGGGAAAAAGAGTCAGAGGAGGAGATGTGATATAGGAGCTATGTTCAAGTGACAGGATAGATAAATTTGAAGATTGAGGCAATGGCGACAAGTCCAGGTATGCAGGCACCCTCTAAAATCTGGAAAAGAGGTCTGAGGATGCGCTTACTACTAGAGCACTTGCTTATCATACATAAGACCCTAAGATTGATCCTCAGCACTGGAAAAAGGAGGAGGGGGAGAGGGGGAGGGGGAGGGGGAGGAGGAAAAAGTCAAGGAAAGGATGCAATCCCACTGACACCTTGGTTTTAGCCCAGTGTATTAATCACTTTTTTTCACTATAATGAAATATCTGAGGCTGGGTAACTTTATTTAAAAAGAAGCTTATTTAGCTCACAGTTCATGGAGTTTAAGAGCATGGCACTAGCAACTCCTCAGCTCTGGTGAGGGCCCCTCAACTGCACCACATCATAGCTGATGACTTCACTGAGGGGATGTGTGTGAGGGGAGAAATCATATGGTGAGATAGGAAGTCCTAGAGACAGGAAGGGCAAAGTTTGCTCTTTTATAACAACCAATGTTCTGGCTCTTTTTTAAACTCCTTCTAGCCAGGGTCCGACAAGAAGTACATCAATTCCTTCTGAGTGCTGCACCCTCAGTGACCTAATTAATTCACACTAATCTCCAGACATTCTAGCTCACAATACTCTATGGATGGGGTGATCCAGCAGTAGAACACCAGTTCAATTTGAATGATTACTACAACTCTTTCACGTGATTCCTATCTAAAGTGCCCCTCTTCCCTCTCCTCCATTACACACTCCAGGATCCAGGATCCACGACCCACTGTATAAGTTTCTTATTGCTGCTGTAACAAAATTTTTCCATGGACTTGGTGGCTTAAAGCAATGCAAACTTTTTTTTTTTAACTTCTTAATGTCAGAAATCACAGTGGTCTCAATGGACTAAAATGGAAGTGTGGATAAGGCAGTGTTCATGCTGAAGGTTATAGGGAAGGATCCATTTTCTTGCCCTAAACAGCTTCTAGAAGATGTTTACATTACTTAGCTTTGGGTCCCTTCCTCCTTCTTCAAAGCCAGCAAAGGGGAGTAGAGCCATAGCATTGCCTTCCCCTTTCACTTTTAAGACCTGCATGATTACATTGAGCCTACCCAGTAAGCTCCCTATTTGAAGGCCAGTTAATTAGTAAAATTAGTCCAGTTACAACTTAATTCCACTTAGCATGTGAAATAACATATTCACAGATATTCACAGAGTCCAGGGATTAGGATCTACACATGATCAGGAACCTTTTTTTTTTCCCCCTACTATACCTGCATACACTGATTTTACTTTGCTTGGATGAAAGAATGAAAGCTAGTGTATAATAGGCATTGAAAACATTTGTCCTTATGGACACTGCTAGCTTTTCTTTTTTTTTAAAACAAAGTACAGATAGCATAAACAAAATAAGATTACATGTCTATAATCAGCAACTCAGGAAGCTGAGACAGGAGGATTGCAAGTGTGAAGTCAGCCTCAGCAACTTAGTAAGACCCTGTCTCAAAATAAAAAAAAAAGAAAGTCTGGAGATGTAGCTCAGTGGTAGAACGCTCCTGGTTTCAATTCCCAGTATTCCCCCCCACCCCACACACACACACACACTCACAGTGAGCCACAAGGATGGCAGAGGAAATGGATTTACCACACACACACACACACACACACACACACACTCACAGCGAGCCACAAGGATGGCAGAAGAAATGGATTTACCCATGTAATAGAGGATATTGGCTCCAAAATTAGGTTTCAATCAGTTTGTCGACTAAATGCTTCAGAGCTTTCCTCTGTCTTGATTCATGTGGGATATGTATGAATGTATTATTATTTATGAATGTATGTTTTTATTTTGCAGTACTGAAGATTGAACTGTGGGCCTGGTGCATGCTAGACAAGTGCTCTGCTACCAAGTTATACCCCAACCCCATCAGACATTTTTAACCCATCCAGACCAAGGAAAGCTATTTAAGGACACAAACCTCCATTTCATAAAATATGACACCAGGGATCCCTTATCAAGACAATAAGTATAGGACAGTGTCTCCAAGAGCTTGTTTGGTTGTTTGTTTATTTGCAGTACTGAGGATGGAACTCAGGGCCTCAAACATGCTAGGCATGTGTTCTACCACTAAGCTACACACACATACACACACACACACAGACACACACCCAGACAAAAAATAAATGGCCATCCCAATGATATCCACATCCTAATCCCTGGGACCTGAGAATCATGCAAAGGGGAATTAAGTTGCAAACAGAATGGTTTGCTAATCAACAAATTGTATACTTTAAACGTATATAGTTTATATATATATCAGTGGTACCCCAATAAGGCTGTTTTATTATAATGGGCAAAAGATCTGAACAGATATTCTCCAAAGAAGATATACAGATGGCAAATAAATATATGGAAAGATGTTCAGCATCATAGATTAGTAGGGTGATATAAGTGAAAATCACAGTTCATCAATTTTTGTTAATTTTTCTGAAGAAACTTCCTTTTATTTAATCGAGATCTCTTCTTGCCATGCTTTCCTCTACATAATTACAGTTGAAAACACTGTTAAACATCTAAATACCTTCGCCTGCCACTTCTGCCACTTTTGCATCTCTTTCTATTCACTAATATTTTTTCTTAGTTACGGGTCACTCTCCTCCTCTGCGTGTCGACTAATTTGATTAGACACAGGACATTGTCGATACCATTTATTGAGTAATTGGACTTTGCTATCTTCCTATTTATTTCGTCATTTATTTATCAAGAAACTGGGTCTTGCTATGTTACTCAAGCTAGCCCTGAACTCCTGGCTGAAGAGATCGTCCTGTCTCAACGTGATTGACAGCTGAAACTACAAACACATGCCACCATGCCCAGCTTTGCTATCTTACTTTCTTAAAGTTTATAAAGCTTTATTAAACATTTCAAACAGCTGTGCAGTAAACACACCAGAAATAAAATCCTAGAACAGCAGTCCAGATGTTTCACAAGTGTGGCCTCCCAGTCCCATTGCCCAGATGGACTGCCTCCAGTTCTGTCCTCTACCTGGCCCACTCCCTTCCCTCCTCAGGTGAGAGACAGAGATGGTTCTGACTAGAAGGACAACCATGCTGATCCCCACTGGGCAGGGGCCAGGAGCTAGTCTCATTTGCCAACACTTGTTACTGAAGTGCTGAGAAATAAAAAAGCGAGTGCTAGTCACAGAGTCTTCCTGTGTGTTCTTCATAATGTCCAGTCTACACCCCCAGGAATGAAGAAGCTCCTGGCGGGAGGATGATGGAGGCTGCTTCCCTGGGTCTTGTCTGAACCACCTTGGAGTCCAGTGTGCTGGTCCCTCTGCAATTCCCATGCTAAATAAAAATCCTACTAAAGCTAGCCACCGCTGAACCTCAAAATCAGAACACCTTCCGTAAAGCTTCTTTAAAAGGAATATACAAATGTATATGAACACACACACACACCAAAATATCCAAACACCTATCAAGGAGATCAGGCTGCTATGAAACACACAAGAATGTTCCTGTTCACTCAGCAGGGGGCTGCTAACATCTACTTGAGCACATCATACTTCCATCCTGCAGAGCATGCCCAGGAGAATATCCTTCTTTTGACTCTGAGAAAGGCAGGAAAAAAGACAAAAGAAGTGAGGCTGGGCTGGAGAGTGGGAGCCCAGACACGCAGGTGAAAGGGGACTGCAGGATCTGAAACCCCAGTGCTTTATGACCTATGCCAGTACCTTCCCTCCTGTCCTCTGCTTTCTTGGAAAGCTAACAGGGCAGCTGTTGTGTGCCCGCAAAGCCAGGTTTGAGTGCCAATTCTGGAAGCGGGGATTCAGAGCCACGGTACAGGAAAGTTTCCCCTGCAGTTATAGCAGATGAGAAGCAGAAGCTTCCAAGAAAACCATCGCACAAATGGTGCAAGCGTTCCACTCCAGGAGGAAGCTGAGCAGGTAGAGTGGATGACACAGGGCGGGGTTGAGGAGGAACCGGCAGCAGCCAATGGAGGCAACGCATGATCTCTGCCCAGCAGGACCTCCACCCGGCACCGCTGGCGCAGGCGGCTGCCCTCCGCTTTCTTCAACCCTCTCTCCAGGAGCTGAGCCGCTGTGCTCTCTGGCTATTGCCTGGGATCATCAAGGCAGCAGGGACCTGGGAGCCCCGGTGCCACCGCCACCACGTGGCTACCTCATCCTGCCCCCACCTCAGCTTTCCACCAACCCCGCAGAACTTTACTACTTAAATTGTTTGAACTTTGTTCTAAAAGGCTTGTGAATCTGATCCCTTTGAGGCTTAAATTTTTATTCAAAATTAATATGGATTCACAGGCAATTTCAAAGAGAGTAGAACAAAATCCTGTGTGTCCTTCATTCAGTTCCCCACATGGTTACAGCTTCCAAAACTGGAAAACAATATCAAAGGAGAAAACCCACATTAATAAAATGTGTATATAGCTACATGCCTTATCACATGTGTAGATTCATGTAGCCGCCACCACGATCCATGAAGATCTGGGCACTTACCCCAGAGAAATAAGAGAAAGATCTCTCCCCTTTAGTCATCTCTTTCCTTTCTACAATTTCACCCCTACCCTACACTATCCATAACTATTGGCAATGAATAATTTGTTCTAAATGTCTATAATTATTTCAAAAATGTCATGTAAATGGAATCACATGATACATAGCCTTTTGATACTGTCCTTTTCATGCAGTATAATGCCCTTGCAATGCATCCATGGTATCTTCTTTATCAATAATTCATTTCTTTATATTGCTGACTAGCATTCCATATACGGACATACCACAGTTTTAACCATTCACCAATTGAAGAAAATTTTGATTCTTTCCAGTTGTTGATTTGACAAATAAAGCTGTTGTGACCATCTGTATAAAGATTATGTGCACAGTTTTCATTTCTCTGGGATAAGTGTCCAGGAATGTGGCTATGGAAAGTATGTTTAGTTTGTTCTATCATTGACAACTATTTATCAGAGTGGTTGTAGTATTTTTCATTACTATCAGCAATGTACGACACCGACACACCAAGTTCTATCAGATCCTTGTTAGCACTTGATATGGACAGGATTTTTTTTTGTTTTTTGGTCATTATAATAGGCATATAATGATTTTTATTATGATTTCATTTTCATTCTGCTAATAGCTAGTGATGTTGAACATCTTTTCATGTGCTCATTTGATAAAGCCTTGTCAGTAAAATGTCTTTTGCCATTTCTAACTGGTTTGTCTGGTTTTTAACTGTCAAACTTCCAACCCTCTCCCCAGAACTGGGGATTGAATCAGGGTGCTTTACCATTAAGCTAAATCCCTACCCCTTTTTATTTTTTTACTTTGACACAAGGTCTTGCTAAGTTGCCCAGGCTGGCCTCAAAGTTGTGGTCCTCCTGCCTCAAACGGCTGAGTAGCTGAGATTACAGGTGTGCATCACCACACCTGGATTTACTGTTGAATTTTGAGAGTGCTTTATGTATTCTGGATGTGAGTCTTTTGTCAGATATGTGGTTTGCAAATAATTCTCCTGATCTGTAACTTATTTGTCTATGTATTTATTTTTGTTTGTACTGGTGATTATACTGAGCCACACCTTGAGCCCCTGTAGCTAATCTTTTCATACTCTTAACTGTGTCTCTGTAGAGCATAACCTTTAATTTTGAAAAAGTACAATGTGTTGTTGTTTCATTTTGTTCTGTTTTTTCTTTTAAGGATTGTACTTCTATTGTCATGTTTAAAAACACTAAACACTAGATCCTAGTATTTTCTCCAATCTTTTCTTCAAAAAGTTTTATTAAAAAAAATATACTTAAGTCTGTGCTTTAATTTTCATGTCATTGTGAAGTTTAAGTAAAAATTCACTTTTTGCCTATGAATACCCAATTACTCTGTTTGTTGAAAAGATCATCATTCCTCCATTGATTTCCATCTTTGTAAAAAATCATTTTATTGGGGCCTGGGGTTGTGGCTCAGTGGTAGATTGCTCATCTAGCATGCGTGGGTTCGATCCTCAGCACCACATAAAAATAAAATAAAGATATTGTGTCCACCTAAAACTAAAAAAAAAAATTATTGTATTTGTGTATGTTTATTCCTGTGTTCTCTATTCGGTTCCATTGATCTGTGTATCCATTCTGAGCTATATAAGAATTCATAAAATTGAACAGGGTGGTTCTTTCCACTTTATTCTTCTGTTTTCAATATTCTCTTAGCTCTTCCAATTCCTCTACCTTTCTTAATTTTCAAATAATTTTTTTCTATATCTACAACAATATTACTAAGAATTTTGATAAGTATTGTGTTAAATCTGTGTATGCATTTAGGATGAATTATCATCTTTACTATGTTGAGTCTTTCGATCCATTAATATGGTATGTCTCTTCATTTATTTGAATGTTTTTATTTCTTTCTCTCTCTCTTAATGTCACACATGCTAGGTAAGCACTCTACCACTGAGCTATCTCCTCAAACCTTTTTTACTTTTTTATTTTGAAATAGTTTCACAAAGTTGCCCAGGTTGGCCATGAAATTAGGATCCTCCTGCCTCAGCCTCCTCAGTAGCTGGAATTATAGGGATGTGCCACTATGCCCATAGATACTTGACTTCTGTCATCAATGTTTTATAGCTGCATCAACTGGCATAAAATGTAACTCTTTATTTAGCCTACTAATGACATCAATTGTATTGGATTACATCAATTGGTTTTCACATACTGAATCAATCTTCCATCTATAGAATTAACTCCATTTTGTCATGGCGTACAGTTCTGTTTATATACTGATGCACTATTATTATTTTGGTGTGAGAATTCAATCAAGGGCCTCACACATGCTGAGCATGCCTCTACCACTGAGCCACATCCCAGTCCCTTTTGATATGTTCAATATGCTAATATTCAGCTAAGAATATTTGGCTATAGGTTTCTTTTTATAATCTTCGTACTATCTTTATCTACTTTTGTTATCAAGGTAATATGGGCCCCATAAAAAGAGTATGAAAAAATTCCAATTTTTCTTGATGAGAAAAAAGTGGTGGCCAGTAAGCGTTATGAAGGCTTATTACGTAGACATTGATACAGAATACGTGTTGATTCTTCTTCAAGTGTTTATTTAAAAACTCCCTTAAAACCATCTGGACCTGGAGATTTCTCCTCCTGGAGTTTTCAAATTCTGGATTTAGTTTCTTTAATAATTATCGGGTTTGTCAAGAACTGCCTACTTAATATTGAGTGAGGTTGTGATAATGTGTGCTTTGTGGGAGAACAGATTCACTTCATGTCAGTTTTCAAATACGTGTGTAGAGTTGCCCTTTGTTATTCTTTCATATTTGCAGGATTTGTAGGGATATTTCCTATTTCACTCCTGATGTCTGTAATCTGCTTTTTCTCTTATCTCCCCAATGTCCGCCTTTGTCAATCTTTCCAAAAAGTTTTCCAGTTTTGACTTTTCAGCTAACTTGCTTTGGGATTTATTGGTATTCCTCTATTGTTCTTCTATTTTCAAGCTCACTGATTTCTGTTTTTACTTGTTTTATTATTTCCTTGTTTTTCCTTGCTCTCGGTTTACTGATTTTTTCCCCCTAGTTTCTTAAAGTAGGAGCTTAAATTATTCATTTGACTTTCCCATTTTTTGCGGGGGGTGGGGGTGGGGGTGGGATACCGGGGATTGAACTCAGGGGCACTCAACCACTGAGCCACATCCTCAGCCCTATTTTGTATTTTATTTAGAGACAGGGTCTCACTGAATTGCTTAGCGCCTCGCTTTTGCTGAGGCTGGCTTTGAACCGAGATCCTCCTGCCTGAGTCTCTCGAACCGCTGGGATTACAGGCAAGCGCCACCGCGCCCAGCAAGCAATTATTCTTAACAAGATCGAATATTTATTGAGTCTTTGTTATCTTCTCAGTGTTTTAGTCTGTTAATCCTTCCAAAGCCCTGCCAAAGGCAGTGCCTGGTCTAGGACCCCACTCTTAGTGTGTCGGTTGGAACCACGTTTGACCTGCTTAAATGAGCACTTCACTGACTGAAAAAGTTAAATATAAGTAACAAAATTCACCCATAACTCCTAAACCCTAGCAACCCCGCCAGGGGGACTGTGGCAGGATCTTCGCTGTAAATCCCCGCTGCCTCCCCAGCAGCCGGCAACCGAAGGCTGAAGGTCCTCAGACTCCCCGCCCCAAAGTGAGCCGCTGCACCCAGAGGCTGCTAGCCAAGCCGGCGGATCTGGCCCCGCCCATCG
>NW_025999894.1:2257162-2365805 GCF_001458135.2 Marmota marmota marmota | reverse complement strand
AATAGAAGAGGCCTAGATATCATTTTCCTTCAACAAGGGGGTCTCTGTGCCGCTCTTAAGGAGGAATGCTGCTTTTATGCGGATCACACAGGGGTGGTTAGGGACAGTATGGCCAAGCTCAGGGAAAGACTCAAACAGAGACAGCAGTTATTCGAATCCCAACAAGGATGGTTCGAAAGCTGGTACAACAAATCCCCCTGGCTCAGTACATTAGTATCCACTATTATGGGCCCACTCATTATTCTCCTTCTAATTTTAGTACTTGGACCTTGTATCCTTAACCGACTGGTCCAATTCATCAAGGACAGACTAACTGTCATTCAAGCCATGGTTCTAACCCAACAATATCACCAGCTGGGGCAAATTGACCCAGATACAATTGAACTCACGAATGGAAGATTCCATTCGTAGGACCAAAAGGAAATGGGGGAATGAAAGACCCCCCCCCAACCCAGCTGCTTATAGCTTTAGCTTAGTAATGCCAGATAAAACAAGGCTTAAAAAGTAGCTTGTCAAAGGAGGCCAGAGGGGCAACGGCAACAGAGTCAGCAAGTTCAGCGGTTGGGCTTGCTCAAGGTCGTTACAGAAACAGGATGTGCAGAGGCAGACATCTGGTCAATGAGGTACAGAAACAGGATGTGCAAAGGCAGACATCTGGTCAATGAGGGAACGGAAAAATATAGGAAGGGAACAGAAACTGATCAAGTCAACAACCTTATCTGATTTCCGAGAACAGAAGGAACTATAACCCCCACCTCATTTAAATCCTCCAATAGGGATCCTGTAACTATGCATCTCGCTTCTGTATCCACGCTTCTGCTTGTAAGCTCTATATAAACCCCTCAGGATAAGCCAGAGGCGCGCGAGTCTCATAGAGCTTGTCGCCCCGGGTACCTGTGCACTCGAATAAACCTCTTGCCGTTTGCATCCGAACTTAGTGGTCTCGCTGGTCCTTTGGGTACGGGTCTCTTCAGACGGAAGGCACTCTTAGAGGGTCTTTCAATAGTTGGACACAATATCGTTATTTTAATTATTCATTTTTATGTGGTGCTGAGGATCGAACCCAGGGCCTCGCACGTGCTAGGCGAGTGCTCCACCGCTGAGCCACAACCCCAGCCCCAGTGCTCTCGTTTTGAAGATAACTCCTTACCTCGTCCTCACTGCAAGTCAGTGGTAGTAGCGTTTCCCCATTTTGCGGATGAGGAGGGTGAGTCTGGGGGAGAGGAGCTGGGCAAAATGGCAGAACCCAGAATCGAGCCCGGATTGGTTTTTCAAAGCTGCGTTCCTCACTGTTGTCCACTTTGGGCGTGCTCCCAGATCCCTGTTGCCTGCAGTCTGCCACCCTCTGTTCTAGCTAAGAGACAGGCATTGCGCTGTAGGATTCTTGGCCCCGTGCCTGTACTTCGGGGTTCTGACAGTTAAGTGACTGACCCTTGGTCGACTGAAGCTAGCACACTTGGAGACTTCAGTCAGGCAGTTTACTGGACCGGAAATACTAGTTATGGAATCAGATTTTGAATTTCTTACTTGAGGGGACTTGTAAGGACTTGTGGGTGATTGTGTTTTTATCTAGTGCAGTGCTCTGGGAAAAGACTTTGGAACTAAAGATAAGCCAGAGTTAAGGTTCTGACTCTTCTGATTATATGACTTTAGACAAGTTAGCTCTCTGACCCTTGGTGTTCTCTGGAAAGCAGAGCACACAAGATCTGTGTGTGACGCAGACAGAAGTTGTTTTTTGTTTCTTGGCTTTGTTTGGGTTTTTTGTTTGTTTTCCTGGGAAGAAATGAATCTAGGGCTTTAGTCTGCAATATAGAGAAAACAACTTTGCATGCCTGCCCTAGAACCCTAGACATAAAATGTTATGACTCAGGAACAGGCCAGCAGTACTCCTTGTGGCCCCAATGTGGGGTTCTGAAGACAGATCAGAGCCTGGAAATTCTAAGCTTTCTTCCCTTAAACACACCCACGTATCATTATTTAGAGAATTCGCTTTTATGTCAGTGGCAAAAATTATACTAAAAATTTATCACTAAACTAACTTTTATTTTTTTCCCCCTCTTAGATTTCTTTGCTAAATATCTTCACTGTCCTGATGACTTCTGCTTCTTATTTTCTTGATGCACACTGTGTCCTTATCTTTCTTCAAACTTTCTGCACACCTCTTGTTACTCTCTGCTCAGATTCACTCTCCAGTCTAGTTGTTCAACAAGGAAGTTAGTTCCTTCAGCTAATCCCTGGCTGGATACTCTTGTGTGGCAACATTCCAGGTAAGATTCAGAGGCGTAAGGAAGACTGGTCTCTTTATAAGTGTCTTCACTTACTAGGTCTTTTTCCCTGGGGTTGTGAGGATCATGGCACACAATGAATGGCAGTGCAGCTGCCATGAGCCATATTAGACTGGGGTGCTCAGCAGATGTTACACTGGTAATGGTAATTAAGAAGATCCTAAAATCCCCAGTTTTGGGGGGACGGGGGTTAACCCAGGATTGATCTGAGGGGTATTCAACCACTGAGCCACATCCCCAGCCCTATTTTGTATTTAGAGACAAGGTCTCACTGAGTTGCTTAGTGCCTTGCTTTTTTGCTGAGGCTGGCTTTGAAGTCATGATCCTCCTGGCTCAACTTCCTGAGCTTTGGGTTTACAGGTGTGCGCCACCAGGCCCGGCTCCCAGGATTTTTTAATATCAATAATCACTGATGGTTTTTGAGTATTTACTCTGTGCCTGGCATTGTTCAGATTGCCTTTTGCCTGATGTTTCATTTAACTCACAACCAGCTTCTGAGCATCATTATCCTTGTGTTAGATGTGAAAATACTAAGACACAGGTATCAGTTACTGAGGGTGCTTATTAAGACATGGCAGAGTAGGATTTGAACCCAGAATCTGTGCCATTACTACGGCCTTTCTTGTAGTGAGCTTCAGCAGACATCTCCTCATGTTTGGCCCTTCACTGCTAAATCCAGGTGTCCAACTTGTGACACATCCCCCTGGGTTTTACTAGTTGTTAGTTTAAGATTTCACAAATGGATTGGGCAGTAGCTTGAGACCAAAGTTTTTAGGAAATGGTTTGAGACCATTTAAGCTGAAAATACATAACATCAAGGTAAAAATCTGTTTTCCTGTTCTTGCTCTGGTCCTTAGGCCTTTGAATCTAATTTTCTGTGGACACTACTTTGTTCCTCAGGCTTCGGTCACAGGACCCTGATTACTAACCTAAAGGTCTGACATACTGATCCTTAGCAAGTCCTACTTCTTCCTGTCTTAGGGCTTTACACTAAGCATTTGCTCTGCCTGTATTGCTCTTACCTCAAATCTCATATGCTTGGCTCCTTTTCACTGTTCTAATTTCATCTCAGCACTTTCTATGGCACAGCAAGTCTTTGTTATCTTCTCAGTGTTTTAGTCTGTTAATACTTAAAGTTGTTCACGCCCATTTGTTGTCCTTATAAGTATCATCACTATCTGTAACTATTTTGTGTATTTTTTGTTTTCTTCTTTATGATCTATTTCCCATCGAGCAGGGACTGTTTGATTAACTTCTGTATTCTTAGCACATAACTGTACATGGCACATAGGAGCAACTCAGTAAATATTTGTTAAATGAATTAATTCAATGTAGGCTGATAGCTGTGAGAGCGTTCAGATATCAAAAGCTTATTTAGAATCAAACATATGATCTAGCAATTCCACTTTGGGTATATACCCTAAAGAACTACAAAACAAAGACTTGAACTGGTATGTGCACTCACAATAGCCAAAAAGTAAAACCAACCCACATGCCGCACAAGAAATGAATGGATAAACAAAACATGGTAAATGCATACAGTGGAATATTATTTCAGCCTTGAAAAGGAAGGAAATTCTGATACATGTATGGGCAAATCTTGAAGACGTTATGCAAAGTGAAGTAAGTTGGACACAAAATCCCAGATGATTCCACTGCTGTGAAGTACCTAGGATAATCAGATTTCATGGAGACTGAATGGTGGTTGTCAGGGGAGAGGAGGGAAAGGGTAGTTAAGGTTTAGTGGGTATAGTTTCAGCTTGGGCAAAGAAAGTTCTGGAGATGGGTGATGGTGTTATATTGACTATATAACAATGTGAATGTACTTAATGCCACCAACTCTATACTTAAAAATGGTTAAAATGATGAATTTTACATTTTATTACCATAAAAAGAATGTTTTTCAGCCAACCCTCAGATCTTAGGTACAGATACTATGTTACCTAAATATAGTATTAACTAAAAATGAGTTTTCCACTCTACATCTTAAAAAGTATATAGTTTCAGGACCTATCTTTTACTGTAATTAAGAATGCCCCAGGATAGTCCCCAAGAAAGGATAATAGATTGAGTTGGTGTAGTGTGTTCTTGGTTATCAAAAATACTCCTGTAGCTTTGGGATTTTGAATTGGTGAATATCATGATGTGTGGGAAAGCATGATACACACTACGATCTCAGTCACACAAAATGGGATGTTGTGGTACACAACCATAGAATTGTAAAGTTGTACTATAGTTGTGTACAATGAATAAAAATGCATTCTGCTGTCACATATACCTAAATAAAATAAATTAATTAATTTTTAAAAAAGCAAAAAAAAAGGCGGGGGATGTTGTGTATGTATGTATTCAATAAAAGGGACATGTCCAGCTAAGCTGCTTGTTGACTGGGTGACTTTGTTCTTGGTTGTATTTTTATTTTTTCTCTAATGCACATATTAACGTTAAAAAAATAAAAGCTATTAAAAAAATGCCCTAGGATATAAAGATTTGGCTGAAATTAGACTAAAAATCTTGAACCCCATTTGAATAAAAAATTCAGACCTTTTTCATATTTCAGAAAAAAAGCTTATTTAGGACTCAAGGAGATAGTATAGGTCTAAAAGGGATATGTACTAATACTAATACTGCTGGAAGGGTGTGAGTGGGTATTTAATCCTACATGGTAATAAGAACAAGCTAGAAAACTCCAGGTGGGAGGGTGATGAGAGCAGGAGCAGACTGCTAGAGTGTGGGGGCACATTGCGGCTCTCACCCAGACTAGGAAGTAAGTGGTTCAGAATTATTATCTTAGAAAATAGATGGTTTGTGTGGGCAAAATGGCAACAAGTTGTTGTGCTGAAGTAGAATCTGGGAGTCCATGGGTGAAGGTCAATCCAGCACAGTGTTTGCCCCAGGAGAACTGAATTGAATGCTTTTTCCCCAAATGATTACAGGTCTGACCCTCCAGAGGGGAGGTTTCCAAATGCACTTTAGTTCTTTGGAGGTTAAGAAATATCTTGTGTTGCTGTCCACCTTTGAATCCTTTTTAACTTTGAATAGTTAATATTTAAAAGAAGTTTTGTTCTTTGGGATTCTAAGACCAGAAGGCCTAGGTTGGCTTTTTTTTTTTTTTTTTAATATTTATTTTTCAGTTATAGGTGAACACAATGTCTTTATTTTACTTTATATAGTGCTGAGGATCGAACCCAGTGCCTCACGTGTACTAGGCAAGCACTCTACCTCTTGAGCCACAACCCCAGCCCCACTAGTGAAATATTTTAAATCAACATTTGTTGTTTCATTTGTTTGATCATTTGGCAAATATTTTCTCTTTCTTTCTTCTTCTTTTTTTTTTTTAATCCATTTTAGGGATTGAACCTAGGGCTTTGTATATGCTAAGCAAGCACTGGACCTCTGAGCTACATCCCCAACCCAAATATTCCTTCTTCGTGCATTGCTGTTCTGGGCTGTGGGTGATTTAAAAAGAAAAACACTGAGCAGTCACTTTGACTTGAAGGAACTTGGTTTATTCAGGGGTGAACTGTACTATAATATGAATAGTGAGGCAGCCATGCTGGTTCACTGTAGGTGAAGGCCTCCCAGGAAGAGGGTTTATGGGGGGGAGTTGGAGAAAGAAGAGTCTGGTCCATAGTTTTAAAGGAACAGCAGGGCTGTTGTGGGTTGTGGCTCAGCAGTAGAGCCCATGCCTAGCACATTAGAGGCACTGGATTCAATCCTCAGCATCACATAAAAATAAACAAAATCAAGACATTGTGTCCAACTTACAAGAAAAANTTTTTTTTTAAGTTGTCAGTGGATCTTTATTTATTTGTATGCGGTGCTGAGGATCGAACCCAGGGCCTTACACATGCCAGGCAAACGCTCTACAACTGAGCCACAACCCCAGCCCCTGAACCTTTCTTTACAGTGCAGAGAGAGCATATCTATTTAGATGTCCAGAAGCATCTTTTTTTTATTTTTATAACAATGTTTGTTTGTTTGTTGTGGTACTGGGGATTGGAGCTAGAACTTCCTCATGTCCTACCTCTGAGTTATGTTCTCAGCCTTTTGTTTTTTTATTTTTTAATTTTGAGATAGTGTTACCAAGGCTGGCTTCAAACCTGGAATCCTCCTGCCTTAGACTGTTATGTAGCTGGGATTACAAGTGTGCATCACTGTGCCCAGCCCCCAATTTAATTTTTTTAAAATTTATATATGACAGCAGAATATATAATTCTTATTACATATATAGAGCACAATTTTTCATATCTCCGGTTGTACACAAAGTATATATTCACACCAATTCGTGTCTTCATATCTGTACTTTGGATAATAATGATCATCACATTCTACCATCATTAATAACCCCATTCCCCCTGCCCCCCGCTTTCCTCTGCCCTATCTAGAGTTTGTCTATTCCCCCCATGCTCCCTCTCCCTATCCCACTAGGAATCAGCTTCCTTATATCAAAGTAAACATTCGGCATTTGTTTTTTTTTGGGGGGGGGGGTTGGCTAACTTCACTTAGCATTATCTTCTCTAACTCCATCCATTTACCTGCAAATGCAATGATTTTATTCTCTTTTATTGTTGAGTAATATTCCATTGTGTATATATGCCACATTTTTTTTTTATCCATTCATCTATTGAAGGGCATCTAGATTGGGCATCTAGATTTAGTTTGAGTCCATCCCATTTATTGATTCTTGATTTTAATTCTTGCGCCATAGGAGTCTTATTAAGGAATTTGGGACCTAATCCCACATGATGGAGATTAGGGCCTACTTTTTCTTCTGTTAGACGCAGGGTCCCTGGTTTTATTCGTAAGTTCTTGATCCATTTTGAGTTGAGTTTTGTGCATGGTGAGAGATAGGGGTTTAGTTTCATTTTGTTGCATATGGATTTCCAGTTTTCCCAGCACTATTTGTTGAAGAGGCTATCTTTTCTCCAATGCATGTTTTTGGCACCTTTGTCTAATACAAGTTAATTGTAATTTCGAGGGTTAGTCTCCATGTTCTCTATTCTGTACCATTGGTCTACCAGTCTGTTTTGGTTCCAAAACCATTCTGTTTTTGTTACTGTAGTATAGTTTAAGGTCTGGTATTGGGATGCCACCTGCTTCACTCTTCCTGCTAAGGATTGCTTTAGCTATTCTGGGTCTCTTATTTTTCCAGATGAATTTCATGATTGCTTTTTTCTATTTCTATGAGGAATGTCATTGGAATTTTGATCAGAATTGCATTAAATCTGTATAGGGCTTTTGGAAGTATGGTCATTTTGATAATATTCTGCCTATCCAAGAGCAAGGTAGATCTTTCCAACTTCTAAGGTCTTCTTTGATTTCTTTCTTTAGGGTTCTATAATTGTCATTGTATAGATCCTTCACCTCTTTTGTTGATTCCCAAGTATTTTTTTTTTTTTTGAGGCTATTGAAAATGGGGTAGTTTTCCTCATTTCCCTTTCTGAAGATTCGTCACTGATATACAGAAATGCCTTTGATTTCCCAAATCAAAGTTTGAAGTATGTTTTCTATTGAATCTATATCATTTTCCCACCATCATAAAGTGAAAAATATCTTAAATCTGTATTTGCAAATTTTTCCCCCCAAAAGAACCAATCAGCTATCACCCTAGTCCTCCCCAAACTTCCCAGCCCTAGGCAACCATTAATCTACTCTCTATCTCTCTGGATTTGCTGAAGCATCTTGTTGGTAAGGAAGAGGAGCAGGGAATGAAGTTCAGGGAGGGAGAAACTTGGTGGAAAGCAGGGATAAAAATAACAGGATGGTGTAGAATTAAAAATTAGGTGGGATGTGTAAAGATAATTTTCTTGCCAGAGCTGTGGTGCAAGCCTGTAAATCCCAGCAGCTTGAGAGGTTGAGGCAGGAGGATCACAAGTTCAAAGCCAGCCTCAGCAAAAACAAGGTGCTAAGCAATTCAGTTGAGACCCTGTCTCTAAATAAAATACAAAATAGGACTGGAGATGTGGCTCAGTGGTCAAGTGCCCTGATACCAAAAAGAAAACCAACTGTCCAGCATCTGTTTTCTTTTCATAAGGTTTACAACATCATTAAGAAGGAAAGTAACCGTCAGAGGTTCGGATTGGAGCTGATCGCCTCAGAGAATTTCGCCAGCTGAGCAGTTTTAGAGGCCCTGGGCTCTTGCTTAAATAACAAATACTCTGAGGGGTACCCAGGCCAGAGGTAAGTGAGTGTCTTCCAAGTCCTGTTTCTGACATAGTGATGTGAAGTGCTGAATGAGTGTAGAATCTAAACAACATGTAAACTTCAGAAAACAGGCTTCCCAGCTGGACAGAATGGTACACGCCTGTAATCCCAGCTACTCTCAAGGTCGAGGCGGGAGGATTACAATTCAGCCTCAGCAACATAGTGAGGCCCTAAGGAACTCATACAGACCCTGGTTCTAATAAAATATAAAAACGGGCTGGGGATGTGGCTCGGTGGTTAAGCACCCCTGGTACCAAAGAAAACAGGCTTTCCAATTGTGGAGTCTGTGCTCTTCCACTCCTGCCCTCCTGCATAGCTCTTCTATGATTTCTAGCCTGTGATACCACTGCTGTTTGTGGAGCAGGTATATTCAGGGTTACATTTAACAGTCTCTTTGGTAGCTTTCTAGAACAGCAGGCCAGGCTAATAAGGAATATCATCCAACCCTGACTGAGAAAAGATCAGTGTCCTTTGAGGGATGTCACAAAAAATGACTGTTACTCTCATCTGTATCAGAGTGGCTGAGAAGTGAAATGGAACTTGTAGTGCAGGATGAGTGTCTCATCTGAAATGCTTAGGACCAAGAGTGCTTCAGATTTCAGAGTTTTTCAGATTTTGGAATATTTGCATAGACTATACTGGTTAAGTATTCTAAATGTTCCAAAATTTGAAACTTTTTGTGATGCTGGGTTGCAAGGCAGGTAGGTTCTAATGCATTCTAGGCTCTACCAATGAATTATACACCCCACTCCCTTTGAAACTTTTTTTTTTTTTATGTTCCTTGTGATTTCTCCCATCCATGTTCAAAGTTAGAAAACTTAATGCATAAATTATTAGATTTGTGCTTAAGTACTTCAGTTTTGGAGGTGCTATTGTAAATGGTTTGTATTTTTTTATTTTAAATCCTGATTATTCCTGTGTTGCTGATATATGGGACATGAGTTGCCTTTTGTCTATTGGCCATCTACTTTACTTCTTTTTTTTTTTTTTTTAAAGAGAGAATTTTAATATTTATTTTTTAGTTTTTGGTGGACACAACATCTTTGTTTGTATGTGGTGCTGAGAATCGAACCCGGGCCGCACGCATGCCAGGCGAGCGCGCTACCGCTTGAGCCACATCCCCAGCCCTCTACTTTATTTCTTCTATCTCCAACTTTCTTTGTCTGTTTTCTGTTTGTATAGCTGAATTGCTGAAACTGAGTATTTGTAAATAGAGTAACTTATTTTTATAGTTTTGGAGTCTAGGTAGTCCACGGTCTGGGAACTGCCTCTGGTGAGTGCCTTCTTTCTAGTGGGGACAGTGCAGAGTCCCAGAGCAGTGCTGGGCATCACACAGTAAGACCTTGGTATACAAGAAGCTTCAGATTTGGGAGCATTTGGATTTCATATTTTTAGTTAGAGATGCTCAACCTGTATAAAATTTATTGTTATAAATGTTGGATTTACATGTGCAGTGATTACTTTTTTCAACTCTTTTGAACCAGTGTAAGCCATATATGTGTGTGTGTGTGTTCATACATACATATAGACATAGGTATGTGTGTATATATGAAATATATGTATATATTTTTAAATATTTATTTATTTTTTTGTTTATTTTGAGATAGGATCTTTCTATGTTGCTGGACTTCAGTGATCTTCCTTCCTCAACCTCCCAAGTGCTAGGACTTTAGACAGTGCCACCATGTCCAGCTTCATTTGGGCGGGGGGGTTGTGGTACTAGAAATTGTACCCAGGGATATTCTACCACTGAGTTACAGCCCAAGCCCTTTATTTTTTATTTTGAGACAGAGACTCACTAAGTTTTCCAAATTGGACTGGAACTTGAGGTCCTCCTGCTTCAGCCTCCTAAGTTGTTGGGATTACAGGCATGCATCACCTCGCCTGGCCATCTGTTGTTTGTTTTTTACAGTCATTATCAGACAAAGAAAGTACAGAATAAGACATGATCTTGGTGAATGTTAGCATTTGTATTCCAATGGACACAGAAAAAGAAGGGTCATCCTTGGAGAATGAACTGTCATTCTATCCTGAGATGCCCCTGAAGTTCTCTATTGAAGTCTGAGGGTCAAATTGAAGGCTTTGTCTTTCTCCTACTGTGAATAACTACCTCTGCCTTGAGCTTTAGTAGATTTACTGAGTAACAACTTATATATCTCATTGGATCCTCCTACAACCTTATAGGACAAGATGGGGAGCTGAGACTTTCTCACTTCCTTCCACTGTATTCTTCCCACTCCTGAGCTTTGGCCTCTGCTAGGAGCAAAGGTCAGGGCCCACAGTGGATGTGGGGCTCCTGCTTCTCTCCCACAGGTATTATGGCGGGACTGAGTTTATTGATGAACTGGAAACACTCTGTCAGAAACGGGCTCTGCAGGCCTATCATCTGGACCCACAGTGCTGGGGGGTCAACGTCCAGCCTTATTCAGGTGATGACCACATCTAGATTGTCCCATGCAGCCCCTCCAGGCCAGGCCCCCAGGCTGATGTTTACAAAAGGAGTCCTAAGTAAGAAGTGAGCCAAAGAGACGGGTGTGTGCATCCTTCTCCACTGCCTTGGGCTCCCACCTCTGCACTCCCAGGAACTTCCCCTTCTCTTACTCTCAAGGAGACTGGTGCAGAGTTACCTCTTGGGGATTGGGGAGGTCATATTGGAGGCCAGGTGTGTTCTCAGCCTCTCCTGGATAATCGTCTAGTAGCCAAGCTCCTGGATGCCACTCAGGAAGAAATAATCATGCCTCCTCTGGCCTCCTGTTTCAGGCTCCCCTGCAAACTTTGCAGTGTACACGGCCCTGGTGGAGCCCCATGGACGCATCATGGGTCTGGACCTGCCTGATGGGGGCCACCTGACCCATGGGTTTATGACAGACAAGAAGAAAATCTCTGCAACATCCATCTTCTTTGAATCTATGCCCTATAAGGTAAGAGATGATCTGTCTTCCATTCCCTTTCATTGGAAAACCTCCAGTATCTGACTGTTCTTGTCAGTTTAAGTAGTTTTGTTCCTGTGACACTTCAGGAAACCCTACCTTGTACCATTTTCATTTCTCTGCCCTGGGGACTCGTTAGGCTCCCAGGGCCCACTAGGGACAGCTGGGATAGATGGTTTTGTTTTGTTTGTTTGCCATCTTAAGCAAAGAAAACACAGAATTTGACATGGTGCTACGACCATGGAGGGAGGGAGAGAGGGGAATAGGCAACAGCTGAGGAGGGTTCAGATGCAGCCAGGTGGTGGCCACCCCAGAACTAGGGGAACAGCACCTAGAGTAACAGCTCCTAGCAACCAGGTCAGCAGCAGCTCTACTCTCACCAAGAAACAATCTCGCCTGGTTCCCCTGTGGGCCAGCAGCTGCAACAAGGATTGCAGTGTCCCTGACTCTAGCCCCAGTAACACTGGCAGTGGCCACAGACCTCCACAGCCTAGCTAAACCCAGCCACTACCTACTCAGGGTTCCAGCCCACTCCTGCAGCCATCACTGACCACTTTGCACAGACCTGTCCTCAGCCAGCCACAACCAGCATGAGCCATGTGCCCAGAAAAGGAACCAGTACCCTCAGAACCAGTGCCCAGCGCTGCCTCTGGGGTTTGTGGGGCAAATCTTTAATGGGAGCTCCATCTGTGTAAATATGCAAGTTTAAAAAATGCATATAGGAGGTGGGGGCTCAAGTGAGACAGTGCTTTGTCTATAATAAACACTAAGGGCGATGGGTAGAAAAGAATAATGTGCATCATCTTTGTTGCCTGGTGTTGTGATTCTTTCTGGTGCCTAGGAGCCTTTCTTTGTGTGTGTTTTATTGTCAAATAGTGCCATTTCTGGTTGTTTTCTACTTGCTACCAGTAGAAAAAAGTCTTTAAACTTGCTAAATATTGGAGGTGTAATTTTCTTCTTTCAAGATCAAGCCAGTATTCCACATGGAAATCCCATGTTCTTTGTGGTGTCCTGTTGGTTGTCTGTGTTTGCTCAGAAAACACAGGGAATTGTGTGTGTGTGTGTGTGTGTATGCAAGTGACTGTTTGTTTTATGGAAAGCCTAGGTGTTTCCAGTCAAAGATCTTCTCAGTGGCCCAGGCCAGCCTTGAAGCCAGATTTTTAAACATGTGACAACAATTAAAAAAAAACACTTTTGTGTTTGGATTTAGAACATAAAAGCCGGTTTTCTACAGTTTCTTTTGCTATTGAAAGAGCTATGGTAGAAACCCCAGGATAGTGGCACTTACCCATAGTCTAGCCACATGGGAGACTAGTTTTTTTCATAAAAATTTTCCCACTGATAGACGCCTCAGCCTTCTGAGTTTTCTTTTGACCTGTGTCATTTATTTACACTGATTCCCGCCCCCCGTAGTTATGGTTTAATGTAATCGTTATTCAAATAGGAAAAATAATTTTAAAGACTTATTTTACTGGTGCTCACAATAATATTGTGTGGTTATTCCAGTTACTCATTTACTATCAGGGGCTGCCTTTTTCAGATGCTGGCATAATAACTGAAGATATCTTTTAAGAAAATGAAGTACATAATTCTAGAATGGGATCTTTTAGTTTTAAAGTTGTTACGACTCAAAGTCAAAGTTGTTTCTTTCCATTTTAACAAAACTGAATAACCTGTGGTTGTCTAGTTATAATTCAAAGACTGACACTGATCAGAAGAAGTCAATGAATAAAAGAATCTTCATTCTTCCCCCCACCCAAAGAAAAGCCAGTTTCTACTCCTTCTTTTGCTATTGCAAAAGCTGTGGCAGAAACCCCAGGATAGTGGCACTTACCCATAGTCCTGGCCACATGAGAGACAGAGGCAAGAGGATCGATTGAACCCAGAAGTTTCAGTCCAGCCTGGTCAACATAGTAAGACCCCGTATCAAAAAAACCAACAACAACAACAAAAAAAGATTGTTTCAGAGGGTAATTATTGACTTGTTTTCTGGAGCCTTCTGGAGTCTTCTTGAGGCCTTGGGTATCTTCTTGCTTTTCTCTATTCCTGAAGAATTCATTCTGGGCATTAGGAAATGAAGTCTTGTGTTCCAGTTCCCTCTGGCCATCCCCATCTTTGACATGCACTCTGTAGGCTGCAGCTCCCTGGGCATAATGGGAGCCTACCCTGTGGCAGGCCTGCCAGAGTGTGGAAAGGCAGGGCCCAGGACCCCAGCTGAGGCGAACCACAGGAGGCACAGCACATCTGGAGGGTGCTGTGAGTGGCACCCTCAAGTCCTCAGTTACCAGGGAGAAGACAGGCCTGATTGGCCTATCAGCAGCCACACATGCCATGCCTCTTCTGTAACAGTAGGTGTTCTGGGGTGGCTTTCCTGCTCAGCCTTTCCCTGGACCTCCTGCCTCTGTCTTCAGCCCTTAACCCTGCTCCATGGGACTCTTTGCAATTGCCTAATACAGGCCAGAATTCATTTCTTGGTGGAAGAACAGCAACACTGAGTTCTAGCCCACCTCTGCATGGTCTCCTCCTGTCTTCCTCTATCACTGGAATCCCTCCCATTCCCTGTTCCTGCAGGGCTGAGGGGGTCTCTCTTCCTAGCCACCAGCCTCTGCACTGCCCTCACCCCACTGCAGTTTGTTATAAATGCCTGTGAATGCTCCAGGAGCATTAAAAAACAAAAACAAGCAAACAAACAAACAAAAACCAGTAAGATCCAAAAGTGAAAAGCTTTAAAAAACCTCCAACATTTAAAAAGAAAAACATGGAAGGATAGACCACCAATAGATTTTTTTGGTAATTATGGCTTAAAGAAAAGTTATAGGGGCTGGGTGTGTATCTCAGTGGCAGGCTTGCCTTCCATGTGTGAGACCCTGGATTCAATCAAGCACTCAAAAAAAAAAAATTTTTTTTTTTTTTTTTTTTTTTTTTTTAAGAACTTTTTAAAATTGTTGAGATGGAATGCATTCTGTTGCCCAGCCTGGGCTCAAGTGATCTTTCTGTCTCAGGTCCCTGAGTAGCTGGGACTATAGGTGTGTGCCACCAGACCTGACCATGTCCACTTTTTTTACTGGGTGTCCGTTAGGATAAGTTTCACTGGGACAATGGATTCTTTATTCAGTTCAGAAAAACTACATGCTTAAAACCAAAATGG
Organism: Marmota marmota marmota; assembly: GCF_001458135.2. Taxonomy (NCBI): domain Eukaryota; kingdom Metazoa; phylum Chordata; class Mammalia; order Rodentia; family Sciuridae; genus Marmota; species Marmota marmota. The sequence continues at coordinate 2,351,235 of NW_025999894.1, read as the reverse complement.
TCTTTTAACCTGACTCCTAGATGCTGTCTTCTCAGTGCCTAGAACCTTGCATGCAAGCCTCTGTAATTGTGCTGGATTGTAAGAGCTTCATCTGGGGATGACTACCAAACCTGGAACCTTTCACTCCAGGTGTGCTGGTAGTTTTTAGTAGGGCCCAGTAATTGAGGGAAAGGAAGGCTCAGGTTGGGGGCTGCAGACCATGAAGTTTCCCTTGGTACCTCCTCCCCACATCCCAGACTTGGGGGTTTGCCCTGCAGTAATCACCTTTCAATATGTTTACCTCCCCTTTGCCCATATGTTTTAACATGACTTTAATAAACTGAACTAAGATATGTGTTTAAAAAGATACATTTTGGTCTGGGGACATAGTTCAGTGGTAGAGCACTTGCCGCCTAGCATGCATGACGTCCTGAATTCAATCTTGAATACCACACACACACACAAAAAAAACAATTGATTAATTTTGTGTTGCTGGGCTTTGAACTGAAAATAGGCTGTTTTATGTTTCACATTTAGTTCTACACTTAACATATCCATCTCCTTCAGTACTTTTCATTTACCCCTTAGTCAGCTATGTACCCTTGACCAACATGTCCCCATTCCTTCCCCCCAGCCTTTGAAAGCCACCATTCTCTCTGCTTCTTAGATTCCAGATATAAGTGAGATCATGAAGGTTTTGTCTTTCTGTACTTGGCTTATTTTACCTAGCTTGGTGTCCTTGAGGTTCATCCATGGTACCACAAGGGGAAGAACTCCTTTTTAAGGTGGATGGCCTTCCACTTCCCATTTTCCTCATTCATTTATTGGTGGACAGTGGGTTGCTTCCATGTCTTGGCTGTGGTGAACAGTGCTGTGGTGAACATGGGAGTACAGATGTCATTTTGGCAAACTGATTTCCGAGTTCTTAGGATATCCACGCAGAAGTGGGGATCACTAGATCTGAAATTTATTTCTGTGTGTTGTTTGAGGTAACAGAGAACCTTTTGTTTTCCATGTGGATACCCAGTTGGTCTAGAGCCATTTATTGAAAAAGCCATTCTTTCTCCACCGGAGTTTCCTGTCGCCACTGACATTGGCCAGATATCCTACATCACATGGAGTTCTGTTCTGGGGTGCTCTTCCTTCCATCAATCAGATTGTCTGCCATTCCACAAATATTGCCTTAATTGCTAGCATTTTAAAATGCCTCTTGGACTGGGGTTGTGACTCAGCGGTAGAGCACTCACCTAGCATGTGCAAGGCCCTGGGTTCGATCCTTGGCACCAAATAAAAATAAATAAAAGAAAGGTATTGTGTCCAACTACAACTAAAAATAAATAAATAAATATTTAGGATGACTCTCAATAATGTTCTTGTTGTGAAGCTTCCACTGCACCTTGGTCCTCTCAAGTTAGGAACACAGGGATGGTGAAGGAAAACAGGTTTATTCAAAGCCATCCTTGAGGAAGACAGGAAACCTGTTTAAAATCTCCATCTTCTGGGGCTCAGGAACATAAACAGTTTTTTTTGTTGTTGTTTCTTGTTTTTGTTGTTTTGGGGGGTGGTGGTATCAGTAGTGGAAATTGAACCCAGGGACACTCTCCTCCTGAGTTACATCCCCAACCCTTTTTATTTTATTTTATTTTAAGGCAGGGTCTTACTAATTTGCCCACAGTTGCCTTGAACTTTTAATCCTCCTGCCTCAGCCTCCCACCCAGCTTCTTGTTTTCTTGTGGTACTAGTGATTGAACCCAATGGCATTTTACCCACTGACCTATATCCCCAGCCTTTATTTTTAATTGTGAGACAGGTTCTAAGTTAAGTTGCCTAACCTGCCTTGAACTTGCAATCCTTCTTAGTTGGCTTCCTGAATTGCTGGGATTATAAGTGTAGCCAATGCACCTGTCACCCAAACAGCTTTTACAAGAGGGAAAAGAGGGCAAGACCAGGTAGGAAAGACTTGGTCATTCATCTCATTTCACTAAAATGCAGGAGACAAGTTTGTGGGAAAACAAGTGTCATTTAAAGCTGGCTTTTTGGAGGTAGATCAGGCCATTTTCTTTCTCAAAGCTCCATCTTCCAGGACTCCAGGGATACAGAGAGCTTTCATAAGAGGACAGAGAACATATTGGGACCAAAGGCAGAAAATATGTATTTATATAGATTTAGCTAGACTGTGTTAATCCAAAGCTTGTCACAGTCTTAGCACACCTTCCCTCATGGTGGAGGGAGAGGAGAGGCAGGCCCTTCTGAATCAGAAACAATTCAGAGCTTTTAATTTCTTTCTTTCTTTCTTTCTTTTTTTTTTTTTTAAGAATTATGGGGCTGGGGAAATGGCTCAAGCGGTAGCACGCTCTCCTGGCATGCGTGAGGCACTGGGTTCGGTCCTTAGCACCACATAAAAATAAAATAAAGATATTTAAAAAAAGAATTAACAATACAGCTTATTAGTACTGAATTGTAATTTAGTGGAAATACAACTTAGATCAAGACTGTATTTTGAATATTCACAGAAAATTTCATGTCTGGTTGTACACAAAGTAGAGTCACATTCTTCATGTCTTCTTACGGGTACTTAGGGTAATGATGACCCTCTCATTCCACCATCTTTCCTACTCCTACGCCCCCTCCCTTTGCTTTTCCCCTTTGCCCTGTCTAGAGTTCATTTAGGGCTCTGTTACAGGAGGAAGGTGGGACCAAAGGTAGGAAATCCACCCTCTGCCTCAGTCTCAGTCTCTGTTGCCACCTTATCATATCAGAAGGAACATCAGCCTCCTGGAGGAGAGATAGAGCAAGTAAATTTAAGAAAACATCGTCCAAGGGAATTGATAGAAATAGTTTTTATTTTAAAAAAGTCTTTGAATTGCTCTGCTGCCATCTCAGACACCTTGTGTTACTTAATTTATGGTTTTTGAGACATAATAACTTTATTAAATTTCATTTTTATTGATTATATGTGCTTATGTAATTGAGTTTGGGTTTTGGTTGGGTGGGGGGTTGTAGTGGGGATGCAAAAAGCCCTTTGTGCCTGCTAAGCATGAGCTAGCTCTATCACTGAACTATACTCGGCATGATTTTTGCCTTTTGATGCAATATCCAGTGACTTTGTAAGTTAACTTCATTGTAATAGTTTGCCTCTGGGCTTCTGGGTTTTTTGGGTGCCCAATCATGCTGCTATGAGAATATCAGTTATTTATTTCCTTTTTCCTAATATTCATGGCTTTTCTTTTGTTTTCTTATCTCATGGTGATACTGAAAACTTGGTCCTTGTCCCCAGTGCGGATACAATAATGAGGGCAAGGTAGTAAGAAAAAGGAAAAAGAAGTTGTATTAATTTGCTAGCAAATGATAAAGGCCACAGACTCATGTTCCAGGGAAGCTGCAATTCTAACTGCCCCGGGAACAGAAGTCTTTTTAAAAGGAGACTACAAGATCTAGGCTTTAGGTGTGTCTATCAGGAATCATAATTCATATCCAGATGGTCCCTTGAGAACCATTTCTTAGATCCACTGTTAACAAACTCCCAAGTGTGGATTTTTTTATTCCTGTGGTCAGTGGTCTGAAGGACGCAATAAACACAGGCTAGGACAGGAAGAATGTTGCTTCCCCAGCAACTAGGGGAGGGAAGATGGAAATGAGGAAGGAGAAAAGACAAACACATTAGTCTTTAAATAAGCCAGCAGTGGTCAGGCAGCAAGGTTTATGTCAGGTATAAAGTGTACCCTATTACATGGAAGGTCCTCTTGGTCCTTGGAACAGAAATGGTGTTAGGCAGGTTTTTTGTTGTATTTGCTTTGTTTTGTCTCATGCCTGAAGGTCACCATGTTTTGGACTGTGCATCATGTGTGAAGGCTATTTCTTGCATCTTTTTCTTTCTGTAGGGGCTTTGGGGTTCCTCCTTCTCAAAGGATAGCACCCCAGGGCCGGGGCTGTCTTTTCTCCCTAGGCCTTTCAGGTCATCCTTGGTTATGTGAGCCATACTTGGTTGTCTAAACTCCTCGTGCAGGCTGAATACCCCTATGCCCTGCACAAGGATCGAGGGGATCAAGTCCTAGTTTGGTACATGGCTCCTGTTGTCATGGTGGGTGGAAAGGTGGTGGGCATGGTTGGTTGACCAGAGGAAGCAGGTGAGCCTGTGTGTCCCTGACGCCCCCACAGGTGTACCCAGACAGTGGCTACATCAACTACGACCAGCTGGAGGAAAATGCCCGCCTCTTCCACCCGAAGCTGATCATCGCAGGTGAGGAGTGGGGCGAACAGTGGCCTTATTCATAGGCATCGCCCATGCCTATTACAGAGGGTATGAACAACAGTTCCATCCTGCCTTAGCTCACTGCTAGTTTCTGCCTTGGATGGCTAAACTTCTTGGCTCTAAGTACATTTTTTTCTTTAAGGACAGGTTTGTATTTCCCACCATTAGTACTCAGTGGAATAAGATCTGAGGCTGTTCTAAGAGAAACATTTAGAAATGTTAATCCCTCTGACTCACTGGCCTTCACAATTACAGGCCATCTCAACCACCATGGCCTTAAAAAGGGAGGTCACAGAGGTTACCTTTAGCACAAAGGTGGTTTTCAAGGGCACTCTCCATTTCTGTCTTCTAGTGATTTTAGGCGAGAAATCTTCAGGCCTTGATATCTTCACATCCAGAGGCCATTTTGTATATTTGCATTGAGGCTAACTTGGCTCCTCAGGCATCTTTACTCTACTGTCATCCTTGTCTCAGGAACTAGCTGCTACTCTCGAAACCTGGACTATGAACGTTTGCGGAAGATTGCAGACGAGAGTGGGGCATATCTCATGGCAGACATGGCACACATCAGCGGGCTAGTGGCGGCTGGCGTGGTACCCTCACCTTTTGAACACTGCCATGTGGTGACCACCACCACCCACAAGACCCTGAGAGGCTGCCGTGCCGGCATGATCTTTTACAGGAAAGGTGAGCTTTTGACTTTTGGGTAGATGGGTATTGGGTGACATTTTTGCTGTGGGGGTTCAGGTTTGGTTGAGGAAGCTAAAAAAAAAAACTGGAAATTCTTGAAAATATTAGGATGCAGTTCCTTAAAAAGCTACTTAGGAAGGAGCAGTGACAGGCTTTATGGAGAGGACCTACAAGGAAGTCCTGGGCAAGAATTGTAGCCCCATTCCTATGCATCCAAATGCTAGGAAAACAGGAAGGGGATCAGCAACTGCTCTGTGTTGGAATGATGCAGACGCTGGGTGCATGAACCTTAATGCAAGTTTTATCGTTTTAGTAGGGAGTTTCTCTTTCCTGTACCTTATAGCCCATCTCTAAGCCTTGTGCCCCTTATTTTTAGATTCCCATACCTGGGAAACCACTTGAGCGGTCAGGTCCTTGGTTAGCCAGCCTGTGATGACATCTGTGCTCCAGCCTCACATGAGCAGAGAAACCCGCCCTCGATAGCTGCATTACTCTTACTCCTGGGCAGGGTCTCCTCGCCCTGCCCCAGCCAGGACTTGACCCAACGAGGTGCCCAGGCAGTTTCCCAGCGCCCTCTTGTCCCTGTGCTCCATTGAGGTCCTTCTTCAGTGGGGTTGATGCTTTTGAGTCAGATGACCTGTCCCACCTGCCTAGGAGGCCTTTGATTTCTGCCATTGTATGTTAATGATTCATTAGACCCTCTGCTGGCTGACAGTAGCCAGAGGACCAGAGCAAATCCTGGCTGTCCCACACACTGGTCCCAGGCTGCCCGTGCAGCTTCTTGGTGCTTCATTTCTTCACTTCTAGAGTGGGGACTGGAGTAATAGCACCTGTCTCACTGGACTGCTATTCAGGAGATTGAATGAATTTATACAAAGTGCTCAGAGCAGTTCTTGGCTCCCAGGATATTCCAAATTGGGTTGTGGATGTGGCTCAGTGGTAGAGTGTTTGCCTGGCAGGTGTGAGGCCCTGGGTTCTATCCCTACAAGCACCAAAAAGAAAAAGAAACCTCTGTAGAGGTGTTAGTATTACTTATTTTTAAATAGTAATTATTAAGTTATTACTGTGTGAATGTTTTCTCAGAAAGAAACCTTCCCCATCTGAGCATTATTTCTGTTAAGTCGCCTTCCTAGTCATCTTTAAAGAAATGCCAAAGGCATGTGCTTTGTTACAGTCTCGGGAGGGAAATTTCTGTTCCTTTCCACTTTAAGGCTTCATTATAGTCAGGTGTTATGAAGAAAAGAAGCCATAATAGATGATAGGTGTAGAGTGGAGGTGCTGAAGCCAGGGTTCCAGTCAGTGACCCATCCTGTTTCCAAAAAATCCCAGCAACTCAGGAGGCTGAGGTAGGAGGATCTCAAGTTCATGGCCAGCCTCAGCAACTTGGTGAGGTCCTTCTCAAAATTAAAAATGCTGAGGATGTAGTTCAGTGGTTCAATCAAAAAAAAAAAAAAAAAGAGGAAGGGGCAGCAGCAAGGGCCCCCTCTGCTCCATAGCCTTACAAAGCAGCTGTCCTCACACCAGGAGTCAAGGCAGCCTGGTGCTTACTATACCATAAACAATGTAGGTTTGAGAAGATGGAGGGGTCAGCCTATAGGACTTCATTTTGATGGTATTTTTTACCCAGGAGTGCGCAGTGTGGATCCCAAGACCGGCAAAGAGATTCTGTACAACCTGGAGTCGCTCATCAATTCCGCTGTGTTCCCAGGCCTGCAAGGAGGTCCCCACAACCATGCCATTGCTGGTAAAGTATCACCAAGCCTACCCCAGAGCCCTTGGGTGGCACCATCAGCCACGATGACCTCCCATTTGCTCCAATGGTCATCCCATGGTCTCTAATTTCCATCTCACTTGTCCTCCAAAAGTGTGAGCCAGGACTTCCACTGGGGAGGGAACTTGGGGTATAATCTCTGTCAGGAGATGCTAACACAGAAGACAAGGTGGACCACTGGGATTGGTGCAAGATGAGGGCAGGAAGGAAGTGGTGTCTGCTCCACTCATGGCCATCCTCCAGTGAAACTGGGTCAGGCCAGAGCCCCCTTTGAGAAACAACAGAGAAGAACTCAAGACGGAAGAGGGCTCAGCAAATGTTGAGGAAAATTAGGATCCAAGCCCTGCCAGACAAGCTGCCTTTCCCTTGATGGATCCTGCCTGTCAAGGCACCTGTGTCTGACCCTCACACCTGGGGCCACACTGATAACTCCTGTGTTGATTCTGTGACTGCGCAGCTAGGGTCTCACTGATATATTTCTTCTATTTGGACAAGTGACCAAGGACGTCTGTGATGGCCTGAGTTATCCCACTGTTCTCTTATAACAAGACGATTAGTGGAACTTGGGCCAAGGAGCTCAGGATGAGATGTGGCTTCTCAGTTAAGGAGAAGTGCTACTGTTTCCAAGGAGGAGACCTAAGAAAGCAGCCAGTGGTGGAATCTTAGTCCTAAGGACGTGGCAGGCATTGGGAGCCTAAGGGGAATTTTCAAGTCCTCTGTTTGCACCTGCACCGTCAGTCTCCCAGTTCCTTCCACTCTGGAAGGCTTACCTAGTGCCCAGCCACTGTTCTCACAAACCCTGATGGGAGACTCAATGGCAGGACTCAGGTGCATGGATTTTGTGTGATCCTGCATTTTTTTCTGTGTCCATCTAGTAAAGGAGCCCTCAGCACTGAACACAGGTGCCAGATGAGTCTGGATGGCACATGGTAAAGCAGGGCTGTCCCTTCCATCCAGGCATGACCTGAGCAATCAGCCTAACTTGTATCTGCCCAACTTTTGGGGCAGCTGAATGATGATTTTCATACATGAAGCTTATAAAGAACTATGAAATCCATCTTGTTTTAAAAAGCTTTTACTTGGTAATCTATTAGCACTCAATTCCCATGCCTAGAGAAAGCTTACCTCAAAAGCAGTTGTTCAGAGAAAGGTTTCCTCAGTAAGGTCTGCAGTAATCATAGGGTTAAAGACATGGGGCTGGGGGTGTAGCTAGGTGGTAGAGCACTTGTCTAGCATATATAAGGCCCTAGGTTCAATCCCCAGAACCACAAAAAAGAAATATATCACTGGGCACTGTAGTGCATGCCTGCAATCTCAGCTACTTGGGAGACTGAGGAAAGAGGTTTGCAAGTTTGAGATCAGACTCAGCAACTTAGCAAGACCCTATCTCAAAACAAAAAATAAAAAGTCTAGTATATAGCTCAGTGGTAGAGCACCCCTGGATTCAATCCCCAGTATCAGAAAAAGAAGAAATTTATATTATTTGACACTAAAATGTAATCCCCACAACCTTGGTTGGAATTGCAAAGCAAGGCAACATCAGGGGAAACAGGGCTGCTTTCGATTCATCATCTTTCAATTCTTTCTTGCCTTCCTGACCCACCATCTCCCTAACCAGGGGTTGCGGTGGCCCTGAAGCAAGCTATGACTACAGAATTCAAGATCTATCAGCTGCAGGTGCTGGCCAACTGCAGAGCTCTGGGTGAGGCCCTCACGGAGCTGGGCTACAACATAGTCACAGGTACAAATACCACATGATGTTGGGCAGGCCTACTCTCCTCATGGGTGATCAGAATGTGGCCTACAGGGTGGCGGCTCTGGGCGCTGCAGGGCCTCCTTTGTGTCCTCCTCTCCCCCCATTCTTTTTGCCTTACCAGCTGCCCTGTCGGATGGGCCACACATGACAACAGAAGCCGCTACTTATTACCCAAAGTGAGGAATAGGTGTCCTCAGAACAGCTCTATGGGGCAGTACCTGAAGCTCATCTGAGAGGTTGGGCTGCAGCCAACACATTCCTGTAGGTGGCAGAGCCAGGACTTGAAATTGGCAGGACCCAGTACCCCTCTCTACATTGTCTTGCTCTGAGGTCAGGGCATATCAGGCTCTCCCTGCTGGGAGGGAGACCCTGATTGGCTGCATGTTCCTGAAGAGTTGGCTTGCTGGAGACTTGTTTCCTTTAATACAAACCCTCTGGATCTGGTTGACCATGAGTGAGGTGGATTTCCAGGTGAGGACCCCATGGGTTGCCACCCATGTCACTGGCATTGCAGATTCCTCCAGGAAGGACAGCATTTTTCTCAAATCAATGTCAGTTGCCATGAGGAAGGGTGGCTTGTTTATACACAGGGCTGCCCTGTTTGTAGCGATGGTGGACCAGAAATGTGGGGTCATGGCATCTGTAGGCTTAGGGGCTTTCTCCCTGTACCCTATCCTTCACTATCTACAGAGATCCCAGATCCCGTGGTTTAAGGAGTGGTGCTCCCACCAAACTGTCCATTAGTGGCAGAGCTGGCAGGGGCTGGGTGAGCTCCACCTCAGCCCTGGGCAATACCCACCCATCACGTTCTACTTGGCTTCTTTTCCTGTTTCATCCTTCACATCTTCAAGATATTGAAAATCCAATATCCAGTGGAAATAGAAATCCCAATGTGGACTGTGACCTTCAAGGTCCCTTAGATTAGTTTCTTAAACCTGGTTGTGCACACAAATCCCCTGGGGATCCTGGTAAAACACAGCTTTGGCACAGCAGGTCTGTGGTGAGGGCTGCATTTGTAGCCATTCTAGCTCCCAAGTGGCACTGGTTGGGGAACTGCCATGGGAGTTGCAAGGAGTTAGGTCCTGTTCATTTTAGCCACAGGAAAGCCCTGGTGTCAGCAGTCTCGTCCACCTTCCTACACGCCAGGCCTGCCCTGTCCCTGGTGACATCATCTTTGCTCATTCTGCCGTTTGAGATGTGATATAGACATGGAAGCAGATGATGACTGTGAATATCTACTTTGTGCCTGGCACCACGCCAAGCTCTATGTATAGTGTCTCGTTTAAACCTCATGACAGCCTTTTGAATTTTTAGTCTTTTTATACAAATGGGCATTTGAGGTTCCAAAATGTTGAACTGCCTGACAGAAGCCACATTGCCAATCAATGGACTCAGCCACAGGGCTCCAAAGCTAAGCTGTCAACTTAGCTCCCCTGCATCTTTGAAATCATCCCTGCAACATAGCCATGCCGAGGTGAGAATTCTCTTATGTCCCAAATCCATGCCTGGCTTAATGAAAGTTCAAAGTGGAAAGACCCAGGGGCTCTGAAGAGTTTCTGGACCTTTGGTCAGGTCCAGACAGCTCTGTTGGCATACTATCATGATAGCAAATACCTGAGGTGATAAGTCTATAAAGAGAAGACATTTCTTTTGGCTCATAGTTTTGGAGGTTTTTCATCCGACAATCAGCCCCATTGCTTTTGAGTCTATGGTAAAGTAGCATATTATGGCTGGTGTGTGTGGTGGAACAAAACCTCACTTCCTGGCCAGGCAGCAAAATAGAGAAGAGGAAGGATCTGTGGTCCACTGTTCCCTTCCCCCACCCCTTAAAGGTTCTACCATCTCCCAAAAGCATCACATGCAGACCAAGTCTGTGCCACGTGGACTTTGGGGGAACACTTAAGATTTCTGTACTACTTCGATAATATAGGTTGAGTATCCCTAATCCAAAATCAAATTTCGTGAACATGACAGGGTACCTAAAATATTTTGGATTTTGAACTTTGAGGATAGGGATGCTCAAACAGGAAAGTCTAGCAAATTATCCAAAATCTGAAATATATCAAGCATTCACAACTGTCAACCCCACCAGGGTTTGGAATAAAATGAGCAAGAGGCTAGCAGAGTCTTAACACCAAATATTTACGTAGTAAGTATGGTGGTTTTCCCACCTGGGCAGTAAATTGAAACCCCTACCCACCACTCTCTAGTGCTTTCTTAGAGGAACTTGTAAGATTGGTGTCAGAGAGGCTCTGGTGTGGCTCAGTGGTAGAGTCCCTGCCATGCATGATCTATCCCCAGCATGGCAAAAAAATCAGAGTCACTTAGGAAATTTACAAGTTATTTGTCAGAAGCCACAAACACATGGACCCAGGGAAACTCCAACCCATTGCTGACCCCTGTTGTGTTGTGTCATATCATGGGTGTTGGTAGTCTGAGCCACAAAAGCCACTAGATGTTCTACCTGGCAGCCTCACATTGGTCCTCTGTATGATACCCCTGTTTACACAGGTTCTGTCCCCTTATCAATTCCTAGGCCTGGGGCATCTTTTCTTGTGGGTAATTGATACTCGTGGTGGGTGCTTACTTCCCAACCTCCTCAGCCTTGGTCTCCTCCACCGGCTGCCCAGTTTCCTTCACTTGGCCTACAATGCACCTCTCATTCCATCATGTCCAATTCTGTTTCCAGGGGGTTCTGACAACCATTTGATCCTCCTGGATCTCCGTTCTAAGGGCACAGATGGTGGAAGGGCTGAGAAGGTGCTAGAAGCTTGTTCCATTGCATGCAACAAGAACACCTGCCCAGGTGAGACTCCTCTTTGATCTTCTTTCCACACACCTCTGTCTATATTTCTTCCAGCCTGTAGTTTTTTTGATACTTATTTTTTAGTTATAGTTGGACACAATGCCTTCATTTTATTTATTTTTATGTGGTGCTGAGGATCGAACCCAGGGCCTCACACATACTAGGCAAGCAACCTACTGCGGAGCCACAACCCCAGCCCAGCAGCCCGTTGTTTTCTAATGAAAGTATTTCAGACCTCAGATGACTGGGGGACAAATATGCTCCATGCTAATGGGGAGCTAATCCTGGGCTTCTTCCCATATATTCCTTTGGGCTTGGTTCTTACCCTGTGGTGATAGAAAGGGAAAGGCTGATGTGGAGCCCTCAGCGTGGTATAGCCTTTGATGAGAGGTAGGACTTTTTGGAAACAGGCAGCATTTCTCAATGTATTAATAAAATGGTAACATATCTCAAACCTAGACAGATGTTGACCTTTTCAGGAGCAAGGGCCACAGCACAGAAGACTACTTTGCAGATCGCCAGAACAGAATAGCCAAAATATGATCCCACCTCCTTGTGTCTTTGGTACCACACTAATTTTTTAGTATTTTTTATTGGTTTATTTTTACTTACTTTTTGTTGTTGTTGATGATGATGATGTTTTAGTACTGGGGATTGAACCCAAGGGCACTCTACCACTGAATACCACCAACCCTTTTTAATTTTTTGACAGGGTCTTCCTAAGTTACTGAGGGCTTCTCTAAGTTGCTAAGTCTGGCCTCAAAATTGTGATCCTCCTGCTTCAGCCTCCCAAGTTGCTGGGATTACAGTTGTGTGCCACCACACCCAGCTTTTACTGCTAGTTTTTAAATCAGCTATACTCTTCACAGCTCTATTCTTGCTAGACCAAGCCGGGATCCGCAAGCCAATTCTTTTTGCCCACTTGTCCTTTTAAAATGCAAGCCACCAGCTGCATTTGAAATAACCTGTCCTGAAAATGACCTAGTTGAGGCAGGAGAGTCGCAAGTTCAAAGCCAGCCTTGGCAACTTAGCAAGACTCAAATTTTTAAAAAGGGCTGGGAATGTAGCTGTGGCAGTGCACTTGCCTAACATGCATGAGGCCTTGAGTTCAGCCCATGGCACTGCATAAAATAAACGCACAGTGCTCTAAGTGTAGCTTAGGGACAGAGCCCCGTTTGTCTTGTAGGCGACAAAAGTGCACTGCGGCCTAGTGGATTGCGCTTCGGAACCCCAGCACTGACATCCCGAGGACTCTTGGAAAAAGACTTCCAAAAAGTAGCGCACTTTATCCACAGAGGTAAGAGTAAGATTTGGCGTGTCTGCCACATTCTCCTATATGTGAAGTTTCTAACTGTGGCCAAGACCCTGCTATTCACAACGTCTATGTCAAGGCCAAGTTGGGGGTCGGGGGCAGCAAAATCACTCTACCACATCTTATTTGAGAGGTCTGTAAATGTATGCTGCTCAGGGATGTCACACACAAGAATCACCTCTGAGGGGAACATTAATACCTATAGTTTGGTCACTCCCAGCTTGGGGACATTGCGGCAGTGTGCTTTGGACTTCCAAACTGTCCTTCCTTTTGGGGTGGCTAGGGTGGGATGGACCCACAAGTGAGTCACTATGTCTTATGGCCCAGGGATAGAGCTGACTCTACAGATTCAGAGCAACCTGGGCTCGAAGGCCTCCCTGAAGGAGTTCAAGGAGAAGCTGGTAGGGGATGAGAAGCACCAGAAGGCTGTGCAGGCCCTCCGGGAGGAAGTGGAGAGCTTTGCTTCTCTCTTCCCTCTGCCTGGCCTGCCTGACTTCTGAAGTTGTCATCCTACTCCCTGCACTTGACCTGGCGCCACCACCGCACACCAGAAGGGCAGACAGGAGCACTGCCCAGGGAGTCGCCTGCCTGAGGACCCAGTCCCTCAAGAGAGATGATGGAGGTGCCCCACAAGGGACCTACTAAGCCCCTCTCTGCCCTTTTGAGGGCATTTCTTTTGGACTTTTCTTGTTTTCACAAATTGAAATTTATTTAAGACTGATTGTTAGTAATTCTTAGGTTCTTAAGTAATTTAAATTTGAACCTCTGATTTTCAACAGTTGTATTTAATTCTAGAAAAAGAAATATTGTATAGCCCTTTAGCCTTAATCATTTAGACAGCAGTACAGGAGAAAGCTATTAGAAAGATTCCAGTATTTTCCTCTGCATTCTCTAAGTTGCTGGGCTCTCCCCTGACTTGCTGCGACAGGTTAAGAAATACCCCAGTTCACAGCTTAAATGGTGCCCACTCTTCCTGTTTTGTTGCCCAATGGGATTGTTGCCAAAGGAGCACTGAACTGTGACCATTACAACTGGAGAGGGCAATTCTGAAGCCTCTGCTGTGTATTTTAAATTACAAGTTAGACAAGTATATACAAGGTGTACCCAGTACAGTGGGAGCATTTGCTGTCAGCACCTCAAAGTCTGTTGTAAAAGGGCTGGGGGTATAGCTCACTTGTAGAGCATGTTCTTAGCATGCATGAAGCCCCATGTTTGATCCCCAGCATCAAAAATAAGTGTTATACAAACGATCTGTTCCACCTTCTATCCAAAGAAGGGCCCAGTCCCTTCTTGGTATGGGAGTCAGCCAGGGGCCAGAGGCTTTCCTGCTCCACCCGAGAAAACCAACTCCCTCCTATAATCAGGAACTCAATGTCACCTTCCCAAAGAATCTTTATTTTTCACATAGCTGAAATGCAAACCATAGATGACCATTTTAATAAGCACAATCGAAATTTTAACCACAGAATGTCTACAAGAATTACAGCTTTAAAAAATACAACCAATTTTTATATTTCAAAAATAATCTGAACTCAAATAAATTAATTTCTTAAAAAGTCTACTCCTCATACTATTTGTTTGGCATTTACTCTGGTTAAACTCTTGTGCAGTAAAACACCTGTGAGATGCTGTCAATGCATCAGTCCTACTCCAACTCCAGCCACTGTGACAACTGCAGCTTGTGGGGTTGGGATACACATTCACAGATACCACAGGAACATGCAGTAGTAAAATAGCTTTTTAGAAAATAACAAGAGTTCATCACAGATTATGCTTCTAGCTGCAATCTTAAAAATGGCATTTATCTCCATTCAACCTGTGGCTCCAGCCTGGATACAGCTCCCTGGGGTCCTGTCTTGCAGATGATGTTCCTTGTGGCCTAGGATATAGTCTGTTGGTGTTTCTTCCACTGTGTGTAGGGACAACTACAGTGTTCTTCATGGGTATAGGTGACAAATCAGTTCCCATCCCTCTGCCTTTGATTTAGGAGCTGAAGATAACTGGACATCCCCTAAGACCCTGTGTGACACCCCCATTTTGGAGCTGAGAAGTTCCTCCCGGAAGCCGAGCTCCATCCCAGCAGGTTAACATGCTGCTGAGTGCTCATTCCCCATCCCAACATCCCCATCCCCTCCTGCCACCTCTTTCCCAAAGCTTTTACAAACCTTATAAGGCTCAAGAGGTCAAAGGAGGGGCTCAGGAAAGCTTAGTGTGCCCTGCCTTATCAGCTGAGATTGACTTCACTTTTCCAACCAGAAGTAGAAATTTGATGCTTTTCCATTTTATTTACAGTCTATTAATGATAAATGTCTTCTAAAGATTCCAGTTGTCACTTCCAATCATGGTACTGGGACAAAGACAGAGTTTGCCAGTTTGTGATCTCTCTAGGGAAGCAGAAAGTACAGGAGCCCAGGAGAGGCCTGCCTGCCTGCTCTGAGGGTCAGTTCCCCCACTGGCCTTGTACATGTAATGACTCATCCCTATCGGCTGAGTTGGCACTACCAGCTGTACAGGGAAGGTACAATATGGCAGCACAAGACGCTGGCTCACATGCATAGTTCAGGTTGTGGTGTAGGACATGTGTTCAGCATGAGTCTAGTATGCATGCAAGATGTCCAGGGAGTAGAGGCTGCTCTCTGCCTCCACACCACATGGCTCAACTGCAACAGCCCTGAGAACTAGGGTGGAATCTACTACTGGCTTTCCTAGGATATTGAAATGGGACTTATTGTGTGGGGCTGAAATCTATAGTTTGCTCCAGCAACTGATCTGAAATACGTTAGATATGTCTGAAATAATCAGTCTATTTCCAAATTCAGGAACAATGTAACTTCAGTCATTGTTGTAAATTATGGAAGAGTTACAAATGCTAACATCCACAGGTTTCACTGAAGTAGCAAGATTCCTAGGGAAATAGTCATCTGCTGTAGAAGACTATGAGCTCATCTCTAAAATGGAGCTTCTGAAAGTCAGTAGTGTATTAATTGGCAGTCTGATAAGGTGGTTCTTAACCAGGACTGCTTTAAAAATTGTGGGGAGGGAAATATTGGGTTAGAGGTCCAGTTGAAACAAACCTCAAACAACTAGTTTCAGTACCAGAGCCCTCAAAGCAATTGTTGGGATTAAAGTAATAAGGGGCACTAATGTCACCTGCTTTTGGGGAAGTGTTATTTTTTAATGTTGTATGAGGAATACTTCAGATGAAAACTCTTGAAGAGATCCTATTACAAAGATCTCCCATACCCTTGAGGTGTGTAGATGGGGAATTTCTGGAAGGTTGATTCTTCTGAAGTGGAGGGGCTAGGGATTGGCAGAGCATTGGTATTAAATGCCTCTGCCCAAGCTATGACTCAGTGTCAGCACCACTTTCAAGATCCTTCTAAAAGGAAGCACACTTTGTATCAAATAAGCCTTTGAAACCACTATGTGGAAAAGCTAATTTTTAACCAAAACATAAACTGGGAGTTCAAACATTATAGTCAGTGAAGCCATAATGAAGAACCACTTTGAAGGAGAGGTGTCCCTTTTTGCCATTTCTGTGGCTGTGGCTGCCCCCTGGGCCATCTGCTCCACTAACTCCCCACCAGTCTCTTGCCTTTTACTTCTCTGAGACGCCCTTGAGGCTGAGTGCCAAGCAGATACTCCCCAAAGGGACTGCCACTTAGGACCTCTCAGTGCATGGCTTTAGCTTCCAGAATGCCAAGTGTGGCTGTTCAGCATCTGCCTGAAGCTCATCTTCCACCTTTATCAGTTCCCCTAGTGAGCACAGTGTTAGCCATGAAGTTTCTGTGCTGGTGTGACACATAGGAAAGCAATGGCAATGGTGCCAGTGATAGTTTCCCACCTGGTCATTTGGACTCCACAGACCTTCCCTCCCTTAAAGATAAAATATCAAAGTTGTGTCCTTGGAGGCAGGAGAAGATAGCACTTAGCCACTCAGAAATCAAAGTATATCTGGAACCTGACGGGGAAGCAAGAACAGGTCGAGGGAGCCCACAACAAGAAAGTCAACAGATATTCCAGTCAGAAGCTGCCAAGGCATCCTGGTGACTTCTGTGAACGTATGTGCTGAACACAAGGACAAAGAGAACCAACAGAATACAGGTAGAAACATCTGCCACAAAAGGTTTTCGGTTACAACCTCAGAAGCAAAATTACACCCTGTGACAGGAATGGGGACCTTGACTGAAAGCCAGTGGCCAGAGTCAACAGGCCACATCTTTGTGCCAATGACAGACAAGGAAAGTGATGTGACACAGACTTTGGTCACTCAGCTTCCACTAGCAGTCTCTGCCCCTCAGTAAGAAGTAGAGCTGCCTCCCTCCATGAGAAACCTTGATGGTGGCACAGGATGACAGAGCAACCAGGACCCCAGAGATGTACACACAGAGCTGACTCGGGTCCAGTTTACTGCAATTTTCATGGAAAAAAATTTTAAAAGAAGCAATACCCAGAGTTTTCCCCTCTAAGGAAAACACTTTTTAAAAAGTATGACATTTTCAAGGTTGTGAGACCCCCTCTGTCTGCACACCAGTGGCAGCGGTGGAAGAAGCCCTAGGGAGGCCGTGCTGGTTGCCATTAGTGGGACAGCAACCAGAGGGTATCTCCTTCTCAGTCTCAAATGCCTTCCTTGAAGGGGGACTCACATGGGGATTATCATGAGCTGTGGGGACAGATGAATGCAGCTTTCCAAAAGATAGGTCTATAAGGAGAGCCACATGGGCGCTGGTCCAGGAAGACCCTCCCATTTCAATTCCGGCTGGCCAGGATGACCACCCACACTATCCAGCTGAACAGAACCCTGGTGTGACCCAGTCCAGAAAACCCCATGAGAGGTAGTAAAGTGGTTGCAAAGGCTTGCCGTGGGTGGCTACTGGAGTGTACCTCTACCAAGTCTCAGCCTGTCTGCAGAGCTTCCTAAGGGAGACAGTATTCCTGTACTCTGGCTGGAAAGAGCCAGTGGGAGGCCCAGGAGAGCTGCGGGCAACTCGTCTCTTGCAGAGTGGTCATGGCCTCATGGCCCTATGGACTATTTCATCTGTAGCTCCCAGGACAATCCTCATGCTGGCTGTGGTCTTCTGGTTCCTGCTTCACATCTGGGCCTAGTGATGCCCATGAGGAATGATCTCTAGGGACCATTTACAGGCGTTTTCTTCCCTGGCAGAAGTGAGGGCAGAACCAAGGGGCTGCTCATTTCCTCTGGGGCATTTCCATTCCCTGGCTAGCCAGAGCTTTCTCCCTCCAATCTTCATTTATGGGTCTTCTCCGGGATGATGGGCTCCAGGAGGCCAAATAGAGGGCCACAGCAAGGGTCTCAATGAGGCAGTAGATGTTCTCTCGTTCAGTTTTCCACCAAATCATCAGTTAGCAGGATGCTTTCTAGCCAATTTTGCCATCCCAGAGTCCAGTAATGATGAATAGCCAGTGTTTATACCTCTTCCCATCAAGGAACCTAGGGTCTTCTCTGCCCAACTGAGCCACTGACCCTCTGAAATCCAAGGACACCCCCTATCTGGGCACCACTGACCAGGGAGCTGTGAACACCTGTCACTGATCTTCCGTGTGCCTTCAGAGCCAGGTTCCCACCTCTACCCAGCCCATCTCACAAACTGCCCAGAGCTACATGGGAACCACAACTGCCACCTCCGTTTCCTTCACTGACGCCACCAGAGGGCTCAACAGTCCAGCTTGGACAACCATCCGGTCACGCCAATCCCTCCCCTTCCCATACCCTGAGTCACAGGTCTTGGTCACAGTGGCTGGGACCAACTTCAGATTTTATACAAAAAGCTGGGGACATAGTCAAACCTGAGCATGGGGTGACTGGACCCAGGAGACTCCTGCATATAGTGCAGCTTTAGCAGCTCAGCCAGGTACTGGACCACCCTGACATCTTCATTCACCAGGCCCAGGTTCAGCCTCAGGAAGCTCACCTGGCGGCTGGCAACCAACTCCTCCGTCTCCTTGTCATGGGCAGGCAGGTGCAGGTGGTGGCAGAAGGTGTAGAGAAAGGCCTTGGAGCACAGCTGGGTGAGCATGCTCTGGATGTGCAGATAATAAGTGCTGCCCCGCTTGATCTGAGTGCGATGGTCTGCCAAGCGGGGCACCAGAGTGCCCCTGTACAGGGGGCAGCGCAGGGTTTTGTTGTCCAGATCCAGGATGCTTGTGTAGCGGCTATAGCGGCTCAGGGCATGGAGGGTGCCCGCACTGCCAGGGGAGGCCACTCTGAAACAAACAAGTCAAGGTAAGGAGGAAGGGCAGGGATTAGGAAGATGGAGGGGCAGATGCTATGATTATGGGGCTTGCTGTCTCCAGGATAATTCCCACCCATCCAGCACACACTGTCTCCTGGAAAGCAAATCTGATCATCAGGCTCTTCAAAGGGCTCCTCACTACCCTCATAACCAAGTTAAAATACCTTGGCTTGTTTATAAGGCCCTGTGAAGTCTGATTCCTGATGGCTTCTGAATCCTCTTCTAGTAGTTACCTGAAGGGACTTTCCTAGAGCAGGCCAAGCCTTTTGTGGGGCTTCAAAAATACCCTTCCTGTTTGCCTTGCTTACAATGCCCTTCTCTCTGCTTGGGTTTGACTCATGCCTATTTAAATCATATTCTTCCCTCCCTGAGCTGCTCTATGTTCCTCTGCTTCTGTGACTCTGGGACCAGGGTCCTTACCCTGAACGCTTCTCTATGAGGTCGAGATAACAGTTCCTACTGTTACATTCCTTGTTGGGTCACTGCAGTGACAAAATGAGCCATGTTAGTATGGTGACTAGCCCACAGTCAGTGCTTCTGTCATCATCATTGCTACTCTGAGCTCAGCACTAACCAACGTGGCAACTGCTGTTTACTCACCTCCCCACTTCACAAGGAGCACTGCTATCCTAGAGATCTAAGACTGTACTGATTTGGTCTCATCCCTCACATCACAGTCAGGAATGCACAAGAAGCACTGCATTCTAGAGATCTAAGACTGTACTAATTTGGTCTCATCCCTCACATCATAGTGAGGAACATGATGTGTACTACAGGAGGGAAGGAGTGGCTCACCTTGTAATCCTGGCACTAGGCAGAATCTGGCATTTAGTTGTCCTCATAAATATTTGGCAAATGACCATTCAGTGATCCAACCCTCTTATTTTTCTTAGAATGGAGGAGTGACCCCAAAATGAATGGGCCAGTATAGGGTGGCCCCAGAATTCAGATTTGAGACTCCCTCTTCCCCTCCAGGGGGCAAATATACTTCCTACAGGCCAGCAACCTTGCCTGGCACCCTCACCCCATCACTCACATATCATTGCCAACCTTTTGAACTTGGCCAGCCTGGCCCTCAGAACCCCTCCACAAGGCACTCCAGCCTTTCACCATTATGGACCACCCTGATCCAGATGAGTCATCATGTGTTGACAGATTGATGAACTATGAGCTTCCCCTACTTGTGTCTTAGATTCTCTACCTCTGACAAGTTAAAAGTTGGGATGAGAAGAGTGAATTGGAGAACAGAGGGAGGGGTGTGGGGGGGATACTGACCCATCATTCCATAAGTATCAGCAACCAAAAGCCATCCAGGAAGGCCTTTCTTTTCAGGAACTGGATGGTTTCCCTGGGAGGCCCTAGAATGGCTCATTCAGAGCCATGCCTGGTCTCTTACTTGGTCTTCCTGACCCAGTGAGTAGCCAACCTACCCTCCTGTTCACTCAAGCCAAAGACCCAGGTCCTTCTCAAAGCACCATCCCCTCACTTCCTATGTGTCACTAAGTTGCTTCTTTGGTCTTCTCAGAACACAGGGAACATCCCATTTATCTCCCTAAATGCCAGTGCTCTGGTCACCTGTCTTCTCTCCTGAATATGAATTCTTCCAGAGCATTGGTCTTGCTCAGGTACCTTCAGCTTGTCCCCTGAACCTGCTGGCACAGCCTGGAGTGGATTCTCCACAAGTGATTTAAGTCAAGAAGTGGCACTTGCTATAACACCACCATCACCACCCCAGTAGTCTAATGCAACAAGGGTTGGAGTGAGGTCCATAACTTCTGGGGCAAATAAAAAGGGGACTCGGGAGGTGGTGACCCATGTAAAGTCCATGTTCTTACCGCAGACCAAGAATCTTTAGGGTAAATCCTAGGAATCCATGATCTTAAAAAATCTTCCCAAATAATTCTGACACAGCAGGGGGGCAGATGGGTTGGCAACCACTTAGGAAGTATGACCCCCTCCCCCAACCCAAGAGGAAAGGAAACAGAAGTCAGAGAATAATGACTTGCCAAAGCAACACTATCAGTTGGTGTTGGGCCCTGTCTAGAAACCAAGTTTCCTGGTTCTGTCAATGACATCAACCTGCCTTATCTCAAACTGACCAGGGCCTTTCCCCACCACCTGGAGCCAATTACCTCTGTAGGCCAATAAGTTTCCACTTCTGAAAATCCATAATGTGCAAAGGGGAGGAGACCCAGTGCTTCACAGGTTTGGCATAGCTGCCGTAGTTGGGGACAAAGATAGATAGTGCCGTCACAAGCTTCCTGACTATAGTCTCGTCTTCCCCAAGGACTACTAGTGTCCTCCCACTGAGCAGGGAGTAGATGGCTGGGTGGGCAAAAGGGTACTGGCGGATGAATTTTAAGGCGTTCTGGCCAGCCCGCTTTTTGTGCCTCTCAGAAAATGGGCCAACAGGATGAGCAAAAGAGGGAGTCCTGTCCGAGCTGGTAGAGGCCACACTGCTTACATAGCTGGTGGTATCCGAATAGTTGTCCAGGCTGGTCTTACTGACATTCCGGCTAGCCAGCAGATAGCTTGGGTCCAGCTCATAAGCTGGGAATGTTTCACAACTGTTGTCTCGGGAAGAAGGGTTGGTGTTTTCCACGGCAAAGTCCACATGGAACCCTTCATCCTTTTGCCGGTAGCGCTGTGGGGGGATGCTCACCACACCATCCTCATCAGAGAAAGTGTGGGCTGGAGTGGGGAGTGGCACCAGCTGACCATCACTCTCTTTCCCAATACAGCAAGAAGAGTCTATTTGGGATGGGGTATTTTCCAAGCTGCCCTTTCCAGCCTCACCCAGCTCTGGTGGACTGATGCTTGCTTGAAAATGGATGGCCCCCTCATTATCTGCATAGGATTCTTCTTCATTAATGGCACTTGGGTAGCTGGCCTTAAAGTCATCAGGGATGAGGGCTTCAGAAGGACAGGTGCTCAGAACTTCAATACTGTCCTCACTGATGGTCCTGTGGCTAACTGCTTTGCTCCGGACCACCTGGGGGCTCAATGGTACCGTGAGGCTGCCCTGGCTGTCAGATTTAGACAGCACACAGGTGGACTTCTCCGTGCCCAAAACCTCAATGCTTTCACCACTGCTGATACTCCCTTTCATATCCATATCCAGGTAGTCTAGGTTTTCCTGGGGGTCAAAACTGCTTGGCTCTCTCACCTCTACTTTGTATTCCTCATCTCCAAGTTCCTGCTCCATCTTTATCAACACAGACTCCACACTGGACTTGTAAGAACCAACACTAATTAACACTTTAGGAATTGGGCATTCTTCCAAAGGTCTGGAAAGCAGCTTGTCTTGTCTGGGCTGAGAAGGTACACTCTCTTGTTTCTCCACCACCCTGTCATCAACCTCTACAAAGTCTTCAAAGAGGAAGTTTGTTATGTGCTGCTGTTTTAGAAGTGCTCTATCAATCTGACTAGTCAGGAGGTAGCACAGGTCTCCTCTGAACATGTGCTCGATGTGGCTGAGCTGGGCCAGGGTCTGGGTAAAATACTCAGTGTCACAGAGTTCCTCCAAGGTCTTCAACTTCTTGTCAAAACACTTAGTGGACTTTGCCTTGATGAGTTTGGGGATGTAAGCTGGTCGGCAGGCATAAAGGTCTGTGTCAGCAGACTCATCAGGATTAGAGGTAGCAGATGCCTGGTTGGCCTGATCCTGGGAGTGTTGTATCTCACCAGAAGACAAATCAGACCCCTTCACCTTCCTATGAGGGTATGAGCGGATCTGCTTCAGCAGGTCTTGATGTTCAATGATGGACTTCTCCACACTGGCCAGTTCATTGGCTTTCTCAATGGCCTGAGATGAATAAAAGCCTTTGTCATTGGCTTTCTTCTGGATCTCTGTTTCTGTGTGCAGCACTGTCCTAGTGTAATCCAAGTCTTTCAGTTTTTTTTCAAGTTCTCCAGCAAATGCCTTCCTGTTGCCCGTCTTTAAGCATTCCGATGCTTTGGAAAACTCAGCTGAAAGCTCCTGGAACTGCTGCATGATTTTATGCTGGTCTGCCGAGATATAAGCCATGCAAAAAGGCCTCACAAAGCCACGGGCCTCCAGGTCATACAAAGTAAGGTGGTGCACATACGCAAAGGCTCCTTCCTTGGAGTCTCCCAGCACTACCTTGGAGTCCTCCACAAAGTTTAGCTTGGGGTAGGCAGAACCTGGAGGGTGGCCCACGAAGGAAGCTTGATAATCCACAGACATGATCCGCAAGGAAAAGTAATTGAGATCAAAAGAGCCAAAAACTTTGGTGTCATTAGGGATGGTCAACAAGGGTTGGGGTCCCACCTGCTCAGAGAACTCGGAAATAAGGATGAAATCCCTCGAGAACTTGGCCCCGGACAGTTTTGACCACGGGTTGGCCCCCTGGCTGGCGAAAGGGAAGAGTGGCACTGAATACTCCTCCGGCAGGGCCGGCTCATTATAAGGCTCTTCCTCGTATTCTTCTTCTTTGGTGAAGGCCACCACGTCAGGGGCGCTGATCATATTTCCTGATAAATGGAGAGAACATTGAGAGGAAGTGGGAAGCAATGCAGGGTTAATCACTGCGACTAAGCCAGGAGGAAGCGCGGTCCTTGCTGCCTCCTTTGAGCCCCCAGGGGTCCTAGGCTGCCTCACACACAAGACGGCTGGAACTTCCGCAACTCCCTCAGAGAGGTAGCTCCTCCAGAACCCTCCAAGTCCTCATGAACATCAAAGGCCCAAGTGATCAAGGAGGCTGCTTGCTCGCCTCTTCCTCCGGCCAGCGCGGCCAGCCAAGGCACCTGCAGCGAGGTCACCAGCACTCCCCCGAACACGCTGCGACAGCAACAGCCCCAGCCCCAGATCGGGTACCCAACACGGGCTACGGGCCGCCGCAGGAGTCAGCCAAGGTTGCCGCCCCCACGGCCAGAGGGCAGAAACCGTCGCGGCTTCTTGGACGCCACAACCCGGAGCCAGCTATCGCGGTGCCGCCATCTTGGTATCACATGACTCGCGGTCATCGGTGTTGCGTGACCCGGAAGCGCCCGTGCCGACGTCTGAGCTAGAGAGAAAAAGCTCGTTAGAGACAGAGCACTTTGGACGGGACTATCCAGCGGGCAGCCTCTCCCAACGATGAGTCCTATTACCAACCACTGTCCTGAACAAAGGGAAAGTGGGGCAGTGCGGAGACCCAGAGAGGGGGGCGGGAAAAAGCTTGAACGAGAGTTCCGGGAGTGCAGGGCAGTCTGGGAGTTGTGGTTCGTGACCGCTGCGCCTGGCGGAAGCAGTCCAGAAAGGCGGGCGGAAGTAGGACCCTGAGGTGCGGGGATCGTTGCAGAGGTGGCAGCGGCTGGGAGAAAGCCCATTGACAGCTTTCCGAAGGCCTGGGAGTTGGCTGGACGAAAGCGCGGTCCGCGCCCAGAGATTCTAGTTTCCTTGCGGTGGGCGGTACCGGCTTCCCCGACATGCTCGGGCAACTGCGGAGTGTGATTGACTGCGGGCGCGGGGCCTAGGGATGATCTTCCCGCTCACCCGATACGTGTTCCGTTGGCTGCGACAGTCTACATGCCGTGACTTGTCCCGCTCCGCCATGGAAGTTGCCTTCCGAGGCGTGCGGAAAGTCCTCTGTGTGGCCGAGAAAAATGACGCGGCCAAGGGTATCGCGGACCTGCTGTCCAACGGTCGCATGAGGCGGGTAAGAGAGCGCTCTGAGTAGGCTCGGCCCCTGGAGGGAAGACCACCGAGCGGACCGCGTAGTGGGCGTTCATAACCAAGAGGAAGGCGACTTCTCCCCGCTCAGTCTTTGCCGTCTCTCGCCCAGACCACTGCCGAGGCCGCTTGTCTGCCCTCCCAAGCCCCAGGTTCTCCTCCGACCGATGTGCGGTTTTAAATGTAGTTAGGATGAACCCCGCATTTGCTCGAAAACCTTTGATCTGTGCCCACAACAGCTTTCCCAAACTTGATCAACTCTCTGAAACTCCTGGGATACTGGGTCTGGAGTGGTTCTAGGGAAATCTATGTTTTAATATTTTCCCCTTCTGATTCCGAAGTTCAGTGCAGTTGGAAACCCCTAATCATACTCCTTAACTTTTGAAATTCGAGTCTTGGCTGATGGCTCCCCAGTCTTCCTCTGCCACAACTTCTGCAGTCCCTTTGATTTTTTTTTTTCCTTCTCTAATCGCACTTTGATGGGGCAGCACTGTAAAATTTGGGAATTAGAAGTGAAGTCAACCTTGTTCCTACTCCTACGGATGAAGGCCATTTGTTCCTTCATCCTTCAACATCTTTGCTATTTCAAAGCCATACAACTGCACCAAGAAACTAGTAACCATGGCCAAATCATAAACTCCTCTATCAAAATTTAAGTCCCTCAAAGGCAGGAATTGTGTTATTCAGTGCACACTGACCATGGAGCAGGCTCTGTTTTAGGGATAAATGAATAGGACCTGCCTACTATTGTTAAGGATGTATTATAGGACAGATGGAAAACAGACTGCTGGGGGCTAGGAATGGGGCTCAGTGGTAGAGCACTTGCCTAACATGCTCAAAGTTCTGGGTTTATTCCCCAACACTTCAAAAAAAAAAAAAAAAAAGACTACTGGATACTGGAATCTACTAGAGATGAAGCAAAGAAAGGAATGGTGGAGAGAATGTCTGGGAAAGACTTCACAAAAGAGGTTACATTTCCCAGTCCTCAGGTGACCTTTCTCTTCTGTTCAGTGCTGGTAGGAGAACTTTGAATGCCAGTTGGGAAGGTGGGAACTACTCAGAGAGGGTCTTGCTTATCCACACTTGCAGCAGCAGAGGTGCTTCATAGGTTGGATTTTGGTTGCAGCTTATGGTGTCATTGAATTTCCGAGCCAGGGGAAATAAAGAAATAACTTTATTCAAGAATAAATTGAAAAAAAAAAAAGAGTTAATTGAGGGGCTGGGGGTTGTGGCTCAGCGGTAGAGTGCTTGCCTAGCATGTGTGAGGCACTGGGTTCGATCCTCAGCACCACATAAAATAAATAAAGATCCATTGACAACTAAGAAAAATTTTTTTGAGATTCAGAAATGTGAATGACTTGGTTGTGGTCACTAGTTTATTGGTGCACTGTTATGATCTTGAAATCACAAAGATATTGGGGGAGGGAAGAATAAAAAAATGTTCAAGAGACTTTGTCTGAATGAGAGCACTTAATGCCATTAATTTGTCATGTGACCTTGGACAAGTCCTTTCTCATCTCTGAGAAGATGTTATATTAGCTGACCTCAAGCTTACTTTCCAGAATAAAAATTCTATGGATTCTAGCCTAACACAGTGGCACACATCTTATAATCCCAGCGACTCAGGATAGCAATACCCTGTCTTGAAAAAAAAAAAAAAGCTGTTAGTAATTTAGCCCAGGGGTTGGAGATTTAGCTTAGTGGCAGAGTGCACTTGAAGTCCTGAGTTCAGTCCTGGGGGGCAGGGGGTAATTTAGCCTAGTTTTTGTTTATTTTGGGGGAGTACCAGGAATTGAACTCAGGGGCACTCAACCACTAAGCCATACCTGCAGCCCTATTTTGTATTTTATTTAGAGACAGGGTCTCACTGACTTGCTTAACGCCTCATTTTTGCTGAGGTAGTCTTTTTGAACACACCATCCTCCTAACCCAACCTCCCGAGCCACTGGGATTACAAGCATGTACCACTATACCCACTTATTTGAGTTTTGCTTGATCCTTATGCTTATGATCATTTGTTTTTTAATGTGGTTTATAGTTTGTACTTATTTTTTGTTTTTATAGAGAGAAGGACTTTCTAAATTCAACAAGATCTATGAATTTGACTATCATCTCTATGGACAGGTAGGTGCTAAATATTTTTGTCATAAAGCTGAGGTATGTTTCAAGTCCATGTGCCATTTTGGTGTATATTCTTTGGGTTTTCAGCCATGGCTATACTATACATCCTCCCTAATTGCTTATGTTTTAATCAGTGAAGAAGAATTAGCCTGACCATATGTAAAATATGTCACCGTCTTAAGAATAATTTTTTTAGCTGAATGCAGTGGCACATACCTATAATCCTAGCTACTTGGGAGACTGAGGCGGGAGGATTACAAATATGAGGCTAGCCTTAGCAGTTTAGCAAGACCCTATTTCAAAATAAAAAATGAAAAAGGATAGGGATGTAGTTCAGTGGTAGAGTGCCCCTGGGTTCAATCCCTACTACTACATCGTGTGTGTGTGTGTGTGTGTGTGTGTGTTTCTTTTAAGGGTGTGGTAGTGCATACTTGTAATCCCAGCTACTCAGGAGGCTGAGATGGAAGGGCAGCCTGGGTAGTTCAGTGAAACCCTGTCTCAAAACAGAATGAAAAACAAAGGGCTGGAGATGTAGCTCAGTGTTCAGAGTCCTGGGTTCAATCCCCAGTACCACCAAAAAAAGAATTAAATTTTGTTACCTAAGGGTTCGTGGTTAAAGGTGATATTTTATAACTTTTAAGAAAGTTGCTTTAATAGCATATGGTCCCTTCTCATCTGTTTTATAAGAAGCTAATAAACGAGGAGTTTTTGTTTTTTTGTTTGTGTATATGTAGTAACTAAGGATTGAACCCAGGGCCTCATGCATGTTAGGCAAGCACCCTGCCACTAAGTAACAAAACTTTAAATGATACATAAGGTGTTGTGATACTACAATTAGAGTGGTGATTATCTTACTATAGTTTTTGATTTGAAGAGTTATTGTATATGTTTGTTTCTTCCCAGTCAACTGTTTTTTAGTTTGGGATTTGGGGGCTTTGTTTTGTTTTGTTTGCAGTGCTGGGGATTGATTGAACCCAGGGCCTTGTACATGCTAGGCAAGCCCTCTACCACTGAGCTACACCCCCAGCCCTGCCAGTCAATGTGGGGTTTTTTTGTTTTTTTTTTTTTGCTTTTGTTTTGTTTGTGTTTTCTTTAATAGAAGTTTTTTCTTTTGACTTGAACTGTATGGCAAAATGTAAGTAACAAAAAGATTAATTTGAATTTTGTTATCATTCAGAGTGTTACCATGGTGATGACTTCAGTTTCTGGGCATTTACTGGCTCATGATTTCCAGATGCAGTTTCGAAAATGGTCAGTATAATTTCTAGGGGAAGCACTTTCTGATTATTACAGTAAATTGTAAAAAAAAAAAAAAAAAAAAACCAGGAATTTTGAGGTATGTTGATGTTACTATGTAATTTATCATACTAAAGTGACCTGGAATTATCTGATTCAGGGTAAATTTTTATCTTTAGAATAAATAACCACTCTTAGGTGTTCCCCCAAAACAGACCCTCTCATGCAATCATTGGACTGCATTTATCCTGTTGCACATATGCATGAAAGGGTTCCAAAATATCTTATCAGCTCATCTTTGTGGAAGAGTGAACAGTGGTCTGTGCAGAGAAATAGCTTTGCATTTAACTCTAGGCCTCCCCCCCCCCCAAGATGGAGTCTTGCTATGTTTCCCAAAATGGTCTCAAACTCTTGGGCTCAAGTGATTCTCTTACCTTAGCCTCCCAAGTAGCTAAATTATAGTACATACCACCATGCCATGCTTCTCTGAGCCATTTTGGGGATCCACCAGTGATCCCATTGGAGTGGTACATTCTTATGAGAGTAGAGGACTCTACCGTTAGTGCTAAGGTAAGACTCCTTGTGCTTTTGTTTGTTTTCCAGGCAGAGCTGCAACCCCCTAGTCCTCTTTGAAGCTGAAATTGAAAAGTACTGCCCAGAGAATTTTATAGACATCAAGGTAGGGACTTTTAGAAGACATGTGGCAAAAAAGTTGGAACTACCACAGGTGGATTGCACAGTCATTTCTGTATTTTTTTTTTTTTTTAGTTGTTGATGGACCTTTATTTTATTTATTTATATGCAGTGTGAAAAATAGAACCCAGGGCCTCACACATGCTAGGCAAGCACTGTACCACTGAGCCACAACTCCAGCCCCCATTTCTGTATTAATGCATTTGAATTTGGATGTAAGGTTTTGCTCCAAACTCCATATCATGATTTAAAAAGTTATTTATTTCCACCCATTGTATAAATGAAGCCTTTTTAACTAAGCACCCAAAGGATGAAGTAAGCTTTTTATGAATAGTAGGTGTTCAGAGTAAGTTTTGTTGAATTGTTAATTCCAGTGTTAGTTCCAGCCCTAGAATAGACTAAAGAGGCTACAAAGTATAAGTCATTTGGCAGTGATTGTCAGTTCAGGGCTGTAGGTAGTTCACCACTAACTGAGAAACCTTAGATGAAAATCAAGTTAATTTTTCTTAACCAGCATATAATTAGAACCACTAGAGGTAGAAGTGTGCATTAGAGCTAAGTTGTAGGTGTTATTGTATTTGGTGAAGTTCAACTAAACCCTTGGTTTTCTAGAAACTCATTTATGAGTCTGGAGGATAGTACTGGTGAACACCATCAGTAGCTTTGGTATGAGCAGTTTTCTGTGACCACTCATAAAGGGTGGCACACTCCCAAGAACAGCACTGATCCTCAGTCAGTTCTCTTTAAGTATCAAGTAACTGCTCTAGATTCTGCTCTTACTGCTCTTTCCCCCTGTTAACTTTAGAAAACTCTAGAACGAGAAACGCGGCAGTGTCAGGCCTTAGTGATCTGGACTGACTGTGACAGAGAAGGTGAAAACATTGGGTTTGAGATTATCCATGTGTGCAAGGCTGGTAAGTCTGCTGCTATTGAGGTTCTCTGCTGGGGGGCTCCCAAATAGAGAATTCTTCTATATCTCCATACAAGTGGGCCATATTCTTTTACATATATTTTCTCCTCGAAAAGCAATGGGAATTACACCAGCTGTGTTCCTTGAGCAAGTCACTGAATCTTCAGCTTCCTCATATTCAGTGTCAGGGCAATCTGACATGCTTCCTAGGACTGCTGTAAGAATGAGTCAGCAAATAGTGTATTGTATTCCTTTTGTGTGTGTGTGTGTGTGTGTGTGTGTGTGTGTGTGTACTGGGGATTGAACTCAGGGGTACTTGACCACTGAGCCACATCCCAGCCCTATTATATTTTATTTAGAGACAGGATCTCACTGAGTTGTTTAGGACCTCACTTTTGCTGAGGCTGGCTTTTTTAACTCACGAACCTCCTGCCTCAGCTTCTAAGGTTCTAGGATTACAGGCTTGTATTTCTTAAAATTGTATATTGAATTTGTGCCAAAAAATGCATTTACCATAACTAAAGTACAAAGAAATCCTAAAAACATTCTGCTTTTTTAATCTCCCATATTCTTTGTACAATGCCTGAGTATTCATTGTTGGATTAGAATGTGGCTCAATGGTAGAGCACTTGTCTACTGTATGGTATTCCATTCCCTGCATATGAATGAATAAATGGATGAATGTTGGCATGAATTTGAATGGCTGTAACAGAGTTAATATTTCCACTTAGAGGAAGTGTTGAGCAACTCATTTTCATTCTGTGGCTCAGAGGTTGAGGTTGCTACTTTCCCTAAGAGATTTGTGTCAAAAGCTCTGATGGAGCAGGGCGCTGTGGCACATGCCTATATAATCCCAGTAACTTTGGAGGCTGAGGCAGGAAGATCACTAGTTCAAAGCCAGCCTCAGCAGATTAGTGAGGCATTTAGCAATTCAGCAAGACCCTATCTCTAAATAAAATATAAAAAAGGGCTGGGGATGTGGCTAAGTGGTTAAGGGCCCCTGGGTTCAATCCCTAATACCAAAAAAAAAAAGCTCTGATGGCTTCTGGAAATTTAAATACATTAACTTTCAAGGGACAAAGTATATTTCCTATGTTCTTTTCTGAAGGGACATGAAATTCCCCCCACAGGACCCTTTGATTGACAGTGTTTTTCTTTTCTCTACAGACCTAAAGAGCAAGTAAAAATAAAGTCTTAAAAGCCCCACCTAGAGGGCTGGGGATGTGGCTCAAGCGGTAGCGCGCTCGCCTGGCATGCATGCGGCCCGGGTTCGATCCTCAGCACCACATACAAACAAAGATGTTGTGTCTGCCAAATACTAAAAAATAAATATTAAAAAAAAGAAAAAAAAAAAAGCCCCACCTAGAGAATTTTAGTTAAAATTGACCGTGCTCTTTTTTCTGGCAGTACTCCAGTTACAGGTTATAATGATGTTTCCCTTTTCTGTTGGGGAGGGGGCAGGGATTGAACCCAGGTGCATTTAACCACTGAACCACATCCCCAACCCTTTGGGACAGGGTCTCGCTAAGTTGCTGAGGCTGACTTTGAACTCCCAGTCCTCCTGCCTCAGCCTCCGAAGTCACTGGGGTGATAGGCCTGCCCAACCACACCTACCTAGCATGTTTCCCTCTTTGAATTTGAATTCCCTCTTACTAATTTAAACTAATATGTGAAGTGGACTCCTTACAACTTCTTGAACAGGTTTGCCTTTCAAGAAGGTGGTTTAGGAAAAGTGAGCCCTTTGCAATGAGTGCAGTGTAATTTGATTTTGACTTTGGTGACCCTTGTGTTGTACAGTGAAGCCTGGTCTACAAGTGTTGAGAGCCCGTTTTTCTGAGATCACACCACGTGCTGTCAGGACAGCCTGTGAAAACCTGACTGAGCCTGATCAAAGAGTCAGTGATGCTGTGGATGTGAGGCAGGAGCTGGACCTAAGGATCGGTGAGGAGCCATGGACTCTTCCATGTTGAGGCACACTAGTATTGGGTCATAGATCCAAAATTATCTCATCATCCATCACTTCCTCTTTCATCCCATCTGCTCTCACTGTCCAGGAGCTGCCTTCACTAGATTCCAGACCCTGCGGCTTCAGAAGATTTTTCCTGAGGTGCTGGCAGAGCAGCTCATTAGCTATGGCAGCTGCCAGTTCCCGACACTGGGGTTCGTGGTAGAAAGGTTCAAAGCCATTCAGGCTTTTGTGCCAGAAATCTTCCACAGGATTAAAGGTAAAGTTGGGGGGTTATTGTTTATATATGAAACCTACAAGCCCAGGAATAACAAGAAAGTGCTAATAACATTAATTAAGTGGGAGGGTTTGTTTTTTAAGCCTTGCTGCCCTTCACCTTGCCCCATTACAGTATTCAGAATCCACTGGTTTCCTTAGTTATCCAGAACTCTTCCTTATTTATTTTATTTTATTTTTTAGTTAATTTTTTTATTAATATATGACAGCAGAATGCATTACAATTCTTATTACACATATAGAGCACAATTTTTTATATCTCTGGCTGTATACAATGAATATTCACATCAATTCATGTCTTCATACATGTACTTTGGATAACAATATCCATCACATTCCACCATCATTTCTAACCCCTTGGCCCCTCCCTTGCCCTCCCACCCCTCTGCCCTATCTAGAGTTCATCTATTCTTCCCATGCTCCCCCTCCAAACTCCACTATGAGTCAGCCTCCTTATATCAGAGAAACATTCAGCGTTTGGTTTTTTAGAGATTGGCTAACTTCAGTTAGCATTATCTTCTCTAACTCCATCCATTTACCTGCAAATGCCATTATTTTATTCTCTTTTATTGCCGAGTAATATTCCATTGTGTATAAATGCCACATTTTTTAATCCATTCATCTATTGAAGGGCATCTAGGGTGGTTCCACAGTTTAGCTATTGTGAATTGCAGAACTTTTCCCTATTTTATCTTCCTTTGATTTGTACTGTGATACACCTTTTTCTGTCTGTCATATCATGTGCTTTCTCTGAGACAGCCTTTCTATTTATCTTCCAAATAGTAACTCATGATCACAAAGATGGTACCGTAGAATTCAACTGGAAAAGACATCGTCTGTTTAATCACACAGCTTGTCTTGTCCTCTATCAATTATGTATGGAGGTAAGGAGTCCCACGAGAGTTTAATGATCTAAGAAACATTCTGCACACTTCCTCAGCCATACCCTCCTGTTGGCAGCAGTGAACCTGTTCCATTCTTCCCCTGAATTGTATTGGCTTTAAGTTCGCATCTCCGGGCATCATCACTTTTTGGAAGCCAGCAAGACCAGAACCCCAGGAAATAGCACTAAAAATGTACAAGGGGAATATCTGCAGAACTTTTAGATAAAATTAGAAATTTTGAGGGCCGGGCACCGTAGTACATGCCTATGATCCCAGCTGCTCGGGAGGCTGAGACAAGATGATTGCAGGTTTAAAGCCAACCTTAGCAAAAGCAAGGCGCTAAGCAACTCAGTGAGACCCTGTTTCTAAATAAAATACAAAAAAAATAGTGCTGGGGATGTGGCTCAGTGGTTGAGTGCCCCTGAGTTCAATTCCCAGTACCAAAAAAAAAAAAAAAAAAATTAGAAATTTTGAGATGTATACAACTAAAATCCCTCCCTGACACATATGGTTGGCAGGGACTATTCTAGATGAAGTGATCTTGAAAGGCCTCTCTAAGAAGTGACATTTGAACAGGAAAAATGTGTCTCATAGGAAAAGGAGCACTTGCAAAGTATCACAACCAACTCATGTCTCATGCCAGTCATGATAGAACTGAGACCCCAGTTTCACTTTCCTGCTCCTCAGAAGTATTGTCCACTATGCGATGTCACTTCCCATAGGTCAGCACCTCTTTGCACAGTTTAACCCACAGCCTGCACACAGTGATGCCTAAGTGAAATGCAGATATGTCTATGTTTAATAATTTGTGGTATGCTTCTGGCAGGTTTATTAATACTTTGATAAAAGGAATGATAACTATTAAGCACTTGAATGTACCACTTCATTAAATGTTATTTTGCTCAATCCTAATAATATTGTGAAAATAGTTATGTCATCCCAGTTTTACAGAGAAGGAAGCTAGAGAAATTGAAGTGAGTTGCTCATGGACACACTAGAGTTATTGAATGGCAGAGCACTAGCCATTAGATTGGATCCCAGTATGTCTGTTGCACCTTCATAAAATGTTCTGCAGAAATACTTGACATGTGGTATACTTTGAGCCCCTTAAAAAGAGCAGCTGTCCCCAGTCTATTGGGAGGAAGAAACTTGGTTTGTGATATATAAATATCTTCATTAGCAAATCACTTCAGCTGAGTTCCTTATATTCTTTTATATTCTGTTGGAAATGTGAATTTGGTTTTTCATTTTATTGCTTCTATTGTCTGGTTTTTCCTATTTCTAATTCTATATTATCCTGAATTTTTTAAAAAAGTAATATTATGCATAGGTAGGTATAAAACTGAACTTGGGAGATGAATAGACTGGTATTTTGTCATCTTTGAAGGCTTGTAAAATTGCTGTTCAGAATCTTGGTTTGAGTAGGAAGTGGATAATGGTGTCCACCATACTGTCAAATATGATTGACATTAAATGGGGGCGTCTCTTAAGCTGTGGCTGAGCCCTCTGCTGGCAGTCACTATGATCTGGAATGGTAGGAAGGGGCTGTCACAAACAGGCTGCAGGTGACACACCTCTAGGTTAATGTGGTCTTTGTTCTCCTGGCTTTCTAGGATCCCCTGGCAACTGTGGTGGAGATCAGGTCTAAGCCAAAGAGCAAGTGGAGGCCTCAAGCATTGGACACTGTGGTATGTTACAGACAGACTATTCTAGGCACTGGAGAACAGTCATTTTATATTGTTGGGACTGAGATTCTGCATGGGCAGTGGAAGGAAGATCACTTGGGGAAGGCATGGGCTTTCTTCACCTGGACTTTTTGTTTTTAAAGTTAATAAATACAGTATAACTCCATTATATGAGTTTGGAGAAACAGAAAGAAAATGACAAATGACCCATAATCTTGCCATCCTTATGTAGTCAGTGACATAATTTTGATGTCTTCTCTTGTTGTGGTGGTTTTTAACACTAGGGATTGAACCAGGGGTGATTAAACACTGAGCCACATACCCAGCCACTTTTTATTTTTTATTTTGAGATAGGGCCTCACTGAATTGCTGAGGCTGGCTTTGAACTTGTGATCCTCCTGCCTCAACCTCCAGAGCCACTGGGATTACAGGTGTGCCCCACCATACACTGCTCTTCTTATTCTTTATGTGTATATTTTTATAGCGTTATAATGGAGTAGCTTGTTTTGGGGTTTTGTTTATTTTTCCACACAAGACAAGCATTTGCTAGGCAAGCACTCTACCACTGAGCTATACTCAGTGTGTGCGTGTGTTTTTTTTTTTTTAGTTTTTTAATTGTTGGTTGTTCAAAACATTACAAATTTCTTGATATATCATATTTCACACTTTGATTCAAGTGGGTTATGAACTCCCATTTTTACCCCATATACAGATTGCAGAATCACATCAGTTACACATCCATTGATTTACATATTGCCATACTAGTGTCTGTTGTGTTCTGCTGCCTTTCCTATCCTCTACTATCCCCCCTCCCCTCCCCTCCCCTCTTCTCTCCTCTCTCTACCCCCTCTACTGTCATTCATTTCTCCCCCTTGTATTATTTTTCCCTTTCCCCTCACTTCCTCTTGTATGTACTTTTGTATAACCCTGAGGGTCTCCTTCCATTTCCATGCAATTTCCCTTCTCTCTCCCTTTCCCTCCCACCTCTCATCCCTGTTAAATGTTAATCTTCTTCTCCTGCTCTTCGTCCCTACTCTGTTCTTAGTTACTCTCCTTATATCAAAGAAGACATTTGGCATTTGTTTTTTAGGGATTGGCTAGCTTCACTTAGCATAATCTGCTCTAATGCCATCCATTTCCCTGTAAATTCTATGATTTTGTCATTTTTTAATGCAGAGTAATACTCCATTGTGTATAAATGCCACATTTTTTTTATCCATTCGTCTATTGAAGGGCATCTAGGTTGGTTCCACAGTCTTGCTATTGTGAATTGTGCTGCTATGAACATCGATGTAGCAGTGTCCCTGTAGCATGCTCTTTTTAGGTCTTTAGGGAATAGACCAAGAAGGGGAATAGCTGGGTCAAATGGTGGCTCCATTCCCAGCTTTCCAAGAAATCTCCATACTGCTTTCCAAATTGGCTGCACCAATTTGCAGTCCCACCAGCAATGTACAAGTGTACCCTTTTCCCCACATCCTCGACAGCACTTATTGTTGTTTGACTTCCTAATGGCTGCCAATCTTACTGGAGTGAGATGGTATCTTAGGGTGGTTTTGATTTGCATTTCTCTGACTGCTAGAGATGGTGAGCATTTTTTCATGTACTCAGTGTGTGTTTTATTCCTGGCTGTTTATATGTGCTTTGACTTATCAGCAGCATTGTCAGGGTATCACATAGGGAAAAGAACAGCTGGTTATTCCCAAGGAGGCATTAAAGGATGCTTTTTATCCTCCAGGGCAATTTCCTGGGACTCAAATGATAGTTTCTTTTTTTTTTTTTTAAAGAGAGAAAGTTGTTTGTTTTTTTTTTTGTTGTTGTTGTTGTTTTGTTTTGTTTTAAGAGAGTGAGAGAGAGAGAGAGAATTTTTTAATATTTATTTTTAAGTTTTCGGCTGACACAACATCGTTGTTTGTATGTGGTGCTGAGGATCGAACCCGGGCCGCACGCATGCCAGGCGAGCGCACTACCGCTTGAGCCACATCCCCAGCCCCTCAAATGGTAGTTTCCAAAGTATGATTCTCAGACTGCTATACATTAGCATCAGTTTGTTAGACTGTTGGTTAAAAATGCAGATTTCGGCCTCTATCACAGCCTACTTTTATCACATTTCCTGGTGGTTAGACCTTTGAATCTTCTACCTCCCCTGGAAAGTCTTATGATCACACATCAGAGAACTACTAGCTGGGATCTGCCTGGAAGTCTCAGAAATCTTCTTTGGGCACAGTCTTTCCCTCTCAGCATGATGGCAATAGCTGGAGTTGCAGGAGCCAGACCTGCCTAAAGATGAAACATGCAGTCATGGCAGGTCCTGACACACATTATACCTTAACGTGCCTATTGACCCTCTTAACAGGAGCTGGAGAAGCTGGCTTCTCGCAAGTTGAAAATAAATGCTAAGGAAACCATGAGGATTGCTGAAAAGCTCTACACTCAAGGGTAAATATTCTGTATTTGACAATAGAATTTGGTGCATCTTTATCAACATGGAATATTTTAGAAATATAGCTTATAACATACTGTTTAGATATCACTCTGACAGAAAAAACATTTTAATATAAGAACCAAAAAATAAATTGAAATCCCTTTTTGTTTTGGTCAGACTGACCAGCCCTAAGAGGTCAGTGAAGTCCCCCAGGCCATAAGGCTGTTGCAGAGTCCTGGGCCTTTATCCTGCCTTATGTTGTCCCTTTCGAGTCTCCTTTGGCTTCTCAAAATGATTCAGCAAGAAAGATTACTGCTTTTCCACCCTGAATGGGGATCCCACCTCTGACCTTTGTTCAGCATAGGTCACCTAAGTGCTCTCCAGTTGAACTGGCTATATTAGATTAGTGATTGCAGGTGTGTTCTGGGACTTGGAGTTGTTACAGACCATTGAAGAGTTTAGCAATTTCTTTTTCATTTGTTTACTTTTCTTTTAGGTACATCAGCTATCCCCGAACAGAAACAAATATTTTCCCCAAAGACCTAAACTTGATGGCACTGGTGGAACAGCAGACCCCAGATCCACACTGGGGGGCCTTTGCCCAGAGCATTCTCGAGCGGGGTGGCCCCACCCCACGCAACGGAAACAAGTCTGATCAAGCTCACCCTCCCATCCATCCCACCAAGTACACCAGCAACTTGCAGGTTTGTTTCCCTGAGTGTGCAACCTACTGAAACTCAGAGACAGGTGCTGAGGATCAAAGTATGATTCAAATTTGTTCTCCAGGCTCTGACTTTGGAAAATAAGTGATGTTGAACTATCTATTTCATTTCAAAAAAGAGAAGGCAGTGTTAGACACAGTCTTGTTCCTGGCTGTCACAAAAGACCACCCCCCACCCCACTAGCCCCCCCATGGTAGGCTCCATTCTCCGTCAGCTCTGTTGCTTTTTCACTAGTCCCTCATATGGACGCATATATGGCAACCTACCTTCCCCCATGCCCTGGCATAGCCTCCATACCCCTACTAGTCTCCTGACCTTGCTGGTCCCTTATTACCTAGAAAAAGCCTTAACCATCTTCCAAGACTGGACCTGTTTTCACAGCCTTTCAGAACCTTTCCTACCACTGCTTACTGCAGTCTCTCCAACATTTCACACTCACCTCTCTCTGCTCAGCCATTCAGTGATTCAGTCATTTCCTCAGCTGGGGAGTAATCACTATGTAGGCAACAACTATGAAGGATTATTTGGCATCTGCCACTAAGTAAACTTTGCTTTTTTTCATTCTTTGTTTTGGCCGTACTGGGGGTTAAAACCAGTAACCTCATGCCTACCAGGCAAATGCTCTGCTGCTGAGCTCCTTCCCCTCTCCTTTTATTTTACATTTTGAGACAGGGTCTTGCTAAGCTACCCAGTCTGGTCTTGAACTTATAATCCCCCTGCCTCAGCCTCCTGAGTTGCTAGTATATACATGTGCACCACCATACCTGGCTGGTCTTTTTTCTTTCTTTCTTTCTTTTTTTTTTTTTAAATATGTTTTTAGTTGTTGATGGACTTTATTGTCTTTATTTTTATGTGGTGCTAAAGATCAAGCCCAGTGCCTCATGCATGCTAAGCAAGCACACTACCACTGAGCCACAACCCCAGTCCCTCTTTCTTTTAATATTTATTTTTTAGTTGTAGTTGAACAGTACCTTTATTTTATTTATTTATTTATTTATATGTGGTGCTGAGGATTGAGCCCAGGGCCTCACACGTGCTGGACGAGCGCTCTACCACTGAGCCACAACCCCAACCCCTACCTGTTCTTTTTTTAATAATACATATTCTTTCCAATTTAAAAAGTACCTTTGCAAGGCCCTGAGTATAATCCCTAGCACCACAAAATAAAAGTACCACATGTTTATTTTAGACACTTTAGTAAACACAGAAGATAAGAAAGAAGAAAAGAATTATCTGTAATCCTGCCCTCTACTTAGAACCTGATTTTTCAGCACCTGATTATATTATAATATAATAATAAAAGTATAATCTCGTATAGCTTTATAAAAACTTCTTAGGGGCTGGGGTTGTAGCTCAGTTGGTAGAGTGCTTGCCTAGCACACATGAGGCACTGGATTTGATCCTCAGCACCACATAAAAATAATAAAATTAAAGGTATTGTGTCCATCTACTACAAAAATATTTTTAAAAAATTTCAGTATATATTATGAGCATTCCTCATATGCTACAGTATTTAAAGTGTAACATATAAGCTGGACATGGTGGCACACACCGTAATCTATCTACTGAGAAGACAGGCAGGAGGATTGAAAGTTTGAAGTCAACCTGGGCAATTTAGGGAGACCCTGACTCGAAATAAAATTAAAATGGCTGGGTCCAGGCACAATGGCACACACCTATAATCTCAGCTACTCAGGAGGCTGAGGCTGGAGGAACATATGTTGAGAGGCCAATCTCAGGAACTTAGCAAGGCCCTTAGCAACTTACGTGAGACCCTGTCTCAAAGGGCTGGGGATGTGGCTCTGTGGTTTCACACCTTGGGCTCAGTCCCCAGTACAAAAAAATAAAACACTGGAGATGTAGTAAGTGGTAGAGTACTTGCCTAGAATTTGCAAGGCTCTAGGTTCAATACCCAGAATAAGTATAGGTAGGTAGATAGATGTAGATAGATAGGTATTACACAAATGACCCATAATTTATTTTGCCAAATCTGTATGTAAGATTTAAGTTCCCAGGCTCACGGTTGTAGCTCAGTGGCAGAGCGCTTTCCTCGCACATGTGAAGCACTGGATTCAATCCTCAGCACAACTTAAAAATAAATAAATAAAATAAAGGTATTATGTTCATCTACGACTAAAAATATATATATATATATTTTTTAAAGATTTTAAGTTTTTAACTTTTTGATATTTATACATAAATATTTGTGGGGATCTCAATTATTTCCTTATGAATGAATGAATGAATTTTGGGGGGCAGGTACAAAATATTGAACCCAGGGGTGCTTTACCACTGATTTATATCTTCACAGCCCCCTATTTAAATTTTATTTTGAGACAGGGTCTCACTGAGTTACTGAGGCTGGCATGAATTTGAGATCTTCCTTCCTTAGCCCCCAAGTCACTATGTGTACCACCATGCCTGATTCCTCTGAATGAATTCTTAGAAGGTGAATTGTTACATATAAATACAAATATCTCATGAGTATTTGTATGTAACCTGAGATTTAGCCTCACTAAACCCTTGCTTACCTGACTGATGCAAATTCACCCCAACAAACCATTGCTTGAAAGGAAGCATGAAGCTGGCCTCGAGCAGTCAACTGTAGTGTTACTCTGTGATTCTTATCTTCAGGGAAACCCTTATTAATTTCCTAGGCTTTTGTCTTATTTTTGTTTCTGTTGAATCTACATCAGAAATCCCCATCCTGGGCCTGGGGAAATAATGACTACCCTTGCTTGCCTTTTGCCTGATAGGGTTGTGAGGTTTATCAGCCAAAAACCATCAGCTCCCCAAGGACCTGCGTAGCCTCACATTGGTGTAGGGCCTGAAGAGCGTATGGCTGTCAGTGGCATAAACCAGGTTGAAATTATTGATGATGATGCTATCCTTGAGGTACTGGTTCTCGAGAGATTCTTCTT
The DNA here is from genome assembly GCF_001458135.2 of Marmota marmota marmota. Lineage (NCBI taxonomy): Eukaryota > Metazoa > Chordata > Mammalia > Rodentia > Sciuridae > Marmota > Marmota marmota. The sequence goes on along the minus strand of NW_025999894.1, from coordinate 2,310,905 downwards.
TTTCTTCAGGGAGATGAACGGCGACTATATGAGTTCATCGTCCGTCATTTTCTAGCCTGCTGTTCCCAAGATGCTCAGGGGCAAGAGACTACTGTGGAGATTGACATTGCTCAGGAACGCTTTGTGGCCCATGGTCTCATGATTCTGGCCCGAAACTACCTGGACGTGTATCCCTATGATCACTGGAGTGACAAGGTGATAAGGAGGTGGGCTCCAGGGAGAGGGAGAACAAACTACAGACCTATGCTGGTTGATAGAGCAGGACCAGACTGAGTATGTGTGATCTGATCTCTGTGCCTGCTGCTCTTCTAGCTCCTCCCTGTCTATGAGCAAGGCTCTCGCTTCCAGCCCAGCACTGTGGAAATGGTGGATGGGGAGACCAGCCCACCACAACTGCTCACTGAGGCTGACCTCATCGCCCTCATGGAGAAGCATGGCATTGGTCAGTAACTCACCTGGGGATCTTGTAGTTCTCAGGCACTTACTGTATATGCGGCTCCAAGTCTACTCTCAGCACAGGTGCTACCTCTATATCCCCATTTAATAGTTAAAGCTAGGCCTAGAGAGGTTAAGAATGTACTAAGGTCACCAAATTCCACAGCCAATGTGCTTTTAATGAATTTTAGTTTAGTTTGATTGTTTTGCAGTGCTAGAATTAGAACCCACAGCCTCTTGCATACTAGGCAAGGGCTCTACTAGAGACACATCCCTATCCTTCAGCCATTGCTTTTAAAAACCCTACACTGCACCACATGTGTAGTGATCTAGATGTTTCCCATGGCTCAAGGCTGATCAGGGAGCACCATTAGCCTACGTGGGGATTTGGAGTTTTTTTGGTTAAGAACAACAAATAAGTTATCAACAATTAAAATGATAAGTTCATCCTCAAAATCTGTATTTTCGCTCTTTGAAATATCAGACCTGGCAGCCATCACCCTGAAACTAGTGTGAGTGGCAGGCACTAAGACATAAAGAAAATTAAAACCTAATCTTTCCCTTTTAAGAATTCAGTGTGGGGCTGGGTTGTGGCTCAGTGGTAGAGCACTTGCCTGTCATGTGTAAGCACCACATATAAATAAAAAAAATAAAATAAAAATATCCATTGACAATTAAAAAATGTTTTAAAAAAAAAAACAAAACAGTCTACCAGAAAATAAACCAAATCCAGCAAAATGTGACAGGTTCTACAGGAGCAGGCAGGGAAAGGGGGCTAGCATTTGAGCTGGATCAGAAAACCACATAGTGACACTTCCTCATTAATGAAGGCAAATCCAGCCTAGGCAAAGCCTGAGGAAGGACAGGAAAACACATGCCTGCTATGGCTGGGAGTGTGTAAGGTGAGAGGTTGGAGGAGATGAGAATGAAGAATGATTTGAGCCAATTTTGCCAGGCCCTGTGTGCCCAGCTGAGGGTCTTAGATTTTAGCACATGGTGAGCAGCTAAGATTTCTAAATAAGGGAACCACGTAGACTCAAGTTCTTAGCAAATAATTTTAAGAGGTTTATTGAGACATAATTTATATATTATATAATTTGTCCGTTTAAAATGTACAGTTCAGTGCTGGGGGCGTAGCTCAGTGATAGAATACTTACCTAGCATGTGTGAGGCCCTGGGTTTGATCCCCAGCACTGCAAATATAAAATGTGAAACTCGGTGTTTTAGTATATTCACAATGTAGTATAGCTATCACTACAGGTTAAAACATTTCATTTCCTCAAAAAAAAAACCCATTTTCTTTAGCCAGTCGCTCCCTATTCCTCCTTCCTTCTAGCTCCCCCGATCCCTAGGCAATCCCTAATCTTTTTGACTCAATAAGTTTGCCTATTTTAGACCTTTCCTGTAAGTGGAGTCATACAATGTGTGGCCTTTTGTAACAAACTTCTTTTATTTAGCATGATATCCTCAAGGTTCGTGTGTGTTGTAGCATGTCAGAACTTTTGTCTTTTTTATTACTCCATTGTATAGATAGACCGTATTTATCTGTCAATTGATAAGACACTTGGGTTCTTAAAACTGTTCTGCTGTTATGAACTATGTTACAGATAGTCACATTACAAGTTTTTGTGTAGACGTGTGTTTTCCATTTTCTTGGGTATACAACTAAGAGTGAGATTGCTGCACCACTTTTTGAGGAACCACCAAACTATTTTCTGAAATGGTTGCACCATTTTACATTCCCACCAGCAGTGCGTGAGGGTTCCAGTTTCTTCATATCCTTGCCAACACTTGCTATCTGTCTTTCTGATTATGCTGTAGTTAAGGAGTATGAAGTGGTATTTCACCGAGGTTTTATTATTTCCCTATTAGCAGAGCTACTTTTTTGTTGGTTGATTGGTTGGTACTGGGGATTGAACCCAGAGGCTTTACCACTGAGCTACATCACCAGCCCTTTTTGTTTCTGTTTTATTTTGAGACAGGGTATCACTATTGGGATCCTCTTGTCTCAGCCTCTTGAGTCACTGGGATTACAGGTGTTCGTGACCAGAGCTACATTTTAAAAGAGCCCTTTGGCCACAGCTTAGAATGGGTTGGGTAAAGGTTGGGGGAGAGACTAAAAATAGGGAGATGACACTGTTGCAGTATTATAGCCATGATCCTGACCCAGGAAGAGTAGAAATTAAAGGAGTAGTTGTAACAAGATGCAATAGCACATACCTGTAATCCCAATAGGAGACTCACAGGTTCAAAACAAACCTCAGCAACTTAGCAAGACCATTTAAAAATAAAACTTAAAAAGGGCTGGGGGTGTAACTCAGTGGTAGAGCACTTGACTAACATATGTGATGCCCTGGATTCAATCCTTAGTACCAAAATTAAAAAATTGTGAAGCTGGAGTTGGCAGCTTTGATGAATGATGGGGTGGAAGGGAGCAGGAGAGCAATGTTCCACTGTGATTTCTAGTGTAAGCCAGATATGAATGGAGCTATCTTACCTGCATAGGCCATCCATGTATATAATGGATCTCAGGGTGATTGAGGTTCCCACAGACACTATGCAATTGTCTCTAATGTCTCTGAGTAACTGAAATGGCTTCCAGGTACTGATGCAACTCACGCAGAGCACATCGAGACCATCAAAGCTCGGATGTATGTTGGGCTCACCTCAGACAAGCGGTTTCTCCCAGGGCACCTGGGCATGGGACTTGTGGAAGGTAAGAGAGAAGGGAGCTTGCAGTGAGTAGGAGGGGGGACCACATTGCCCAAATCCCTGCGGTTGCCTGTCTTACAGGACCTCACAGAGTACTGCTGTTTCCCACAGGTTATGATTCTATGGGCTATGAAATGTCCAAGCCAGACCTCCGGGCCGAGCTGGAAGCTGATCTGAAGCTGATCTGTGAGGGAAAGAAGGACAAATTTGTGGTTCTAAGGCAGCAGGTGCAGAAATACAAGCAGGTTTTCATTGAAGCAGTGGCTAAGGCAAAGAAGTGAGTACAGACCCTGCCTTCCAGCCCAAAAGGTCCTATAGCTCCCAAGCCATGGCCATACCATCTACCTCTGAGAAGTGGAAGTTCATAGAGACAGTTCAGCAGAAACAAGATGATATAGTTACTCCTAACCCTTGCTTTTTGGCATGCTAACCACGGTTCATCTTCACCAGTGGCCTTTTCACCTACGGAAGAGTGGAAGTGACCATATAGGTTCTACCCCTTTCGTTTTCCTCCTCTGGGTTTAGTTTATTCCTTTCTATAGAGTTTTGTCAGTATAGAAACAATTATTCTGGACTGTTGGTTTAGAAATGCCATTATCTTGATATTAAATTTTTTGAGGGGAGGGGAATACTGGGGATTGAACCCACGGGTACTTTANCAACTTAGTGAGACCCTATCTCTAAATAAAATACAAAATAGGGCTGGGGATGTGGCTCAGTGGACAAGTGCCCCTGAGTTCAATTCCTGGTACAAAAAAAAAGAATTAAGGGGATGGGGATATAGCATAGTGGGCAGAGTGCTTGCCTCCCATGCACAAGGCCTTGGATTTAATCCCCAGCACCAAAAAACAAAAACAACAACAAAAAAAGAATTAACATGTTTTCAAAACAAAAAAGAAATAACATGTTTCTACCTTTGATAATATAATTTATATAAAATATATATAATATGTAATTATATACAATACATAACTATTAATATATAATTGTGTGTGTATGTATATATATATATATATTTAAAATTTTGTTTTTTAAAATCTCCAAAATGATGTATCTTTGTTTGCTAATCAGATGGGTGATGGGAGGGTGTGTATTGATGAGCTACAAGATGGAGGCTGGTTGTCAGGGGAACCAAATGTTGGAGAATTGGAACTTTGAGCTCCACCCCACCATATATACATTTGCAGAAAAGAGTAAAGGGGTTGAGGGTTGAGTTGATCACCAGTGGCAAATGATTTATCAATCTTGCCTAAGTAAGGAAACCTCCATAAAAACATAGAAGCAGAGCTGGGGTCATAGTTCATTTATTGAGTGTTTGCCTACTATGCTTCAGGTCCTGGGTTTGAACCCCAATACCACAAAACATACATGCACACACATGGGCCTCCAAGAGCTTACAGTAGCTAAATGTGGGAGAGGATGGCGTACCTAGAGAAAGTATAGATGCTCTGCCCCCTTCCCACATGCCTTACCCTATGCATCTCTTCCAAATGGCTATTCATCTGAGTTCTGTAAGCTGACGTAAAAATTAAACTTGAGGAGTGGGTCATGGGAAGCCCAGTTTATAGCCAGTTGGTCAGAAGCATAGTTCACAACCTGGAATTTGCAGCTGGCATCTCAAGTTGGGACAGTCCTGGGGACTGAGCCATCAACCTTTAGAGTCTGACACTAACTCCGAGGAGATAGTGCCAAAATTGAATTCAATTAGAGGATGCCCAGTGGTGTCTGCTGGACAATGGTGTATGTGGGAAATACTACTACCACACGCCTTTTACATGTATTGTAGGCAATGACAATTTTGGAATTTTTTTTAATCCTTCATATCACTCTCATACCAGTTTTGAAAAGAGATGCACAATTTAGCATTAATTGCAGACATATATTTCTGGTGTTTGTGTTTGGACTCAGTATAGTTTTTTTCATGTGTCTGCTGAGATCTCATGAGCCAGGCCAGTGGAGAGCTCAGTCCCCTCTCTGCCTGCTACTCAGGCCTGTGGTCCTGGCCAGCTGGTTCTAGGCTCATATATGTTCTTTAATTAATTTGTTTTTTTATAATTTTTATTTTTTAGTTGTAGATGGACACAATATCTTCATTTTATTTTATTTATTTATTTTGGTGGTGTTAAGGATTGAACCCAGTGCCTCACGTATGCGAGGCAAGCGCTCAACCACTAAGCTACAACCCCAGCCCCTCACATATATATGTTTTTGACATATAAGAGTGTTGTAAGTTTCTTTGCATTGATTGATGGCCACTGTATGTGTTTGCCTTTTCTTCAGATTGGATGAGGCCTTGTCCCAATACTTTGGGGAAGGGGCAGAAGTGGCCCAGCAAGAAGAGATCTACCCAGCCATGCCAGAGCCCATCCAGAAGTGCCCACAGTGCAACAGGGACATGGTCCTCAAGACCAAGAAGAGTGGCGGGTTAGTGCCAACTTTTGCTTTCACCTCTGCTTACGCAGCACCTGCTGTGTTAGCCCCCTAGTACCGAAAGGCCCTGTCAGTTCATGTCCTTGTTATTATTTAAAGACAGACCTGTTATTGGCAGTCTCTGGGCAAGGTGTTATAGCTAGCAGGATAGCAGGGTGTGATGTGGGATGTGAAGTACTGTAGGAAGTCAGAGTAGTTGGTCCCTATAAATAAGACATTATTTACCCAAAGTCTGGCGAATGGTGGAACATGAGCTTCAGATCCAGATGGGTCTCAGTTCAAGTCTCACTTCTGTCACATATAATCTGTGTAACCCAAAACAAGTTATTTGACTGCCTTGATTCCTAATTTGTTTTTCCATAAAATAAGAACAGTAATACCTGTTTAACAAAGCTGAGTTATTGTGAGGATTTGAAAAGAGTGAAGACATGTTATCCAATACATGGTAGATGCTGAACAAATAGTTTCTCTTGTGTAGTTGTTGTTTTGTTTTGTTTTAGTTTGTAGATGGGCATCATACCTTATTTTTATTTATTTTTTTATGTGGTGCTGAGGCTTGAACCTAGTGCCTCACACATGCCCTACCACTGAGCCACAACCCCAGCTCTCTTCTTGCCTAATTTTAGTTCTGAATTGGGCCTAAAACCTCACCTCCCTTTTTATTTCAATGTAGTTGATCAGAGTGGGTTCAGTTGCCCAGTCTGGCCCATTTTCCCAAGCCTGCAGCTGGCCATTGCAGGAAGTTCATGGTGAAAGAAGTGAAAAACAGGCAGTCATGCTTTGCCCTGCACCGTCCCTCTGCCTGATGTGATACAGGGTGCTTTGCAGACATCATCTCATTGAGTCTTCATAAAGGCCCACAAAGCAGATGTTTTAAAGAGTACAAACTCTAGAACTTCAGCCAGCTGAGGGGCTGGTTCTGAGTAGGGTAGCTATAGTGAGTAGTAAAGGCAGAATTTGATCCTAGTTCCCCACTTCCTTTCTTCACTCTGCCCTGCTCACCTGGGTCTGTAGCACTGTGTGAATGAGGAAGGTGGTTTCCCCTGACCCTTCCCAGCCCAGCAGCCAGAGACCTGGCTAGCCTAATGACAAGAAGGGCACCCTGGCTCTCAGCAGCCAGATGCCTGTGGCCAGAGCCAGAAGTGGGTGGCAGGGCTTGTGTGTCCACAAACACAGAGGTCAGTGCCACTCAAGGTTTAACCAGCACCTGAGCATAGAGTTTAGTGCTTGATAAATCCTACTGGTAGTTTTTTCTTTGCCACCAGTAGGTAGTTGGATTCATAATCATTAAAATATAAAGGAAAAGAATTTTTACCAGGATTCTTTCTTTATTTTTATGTGCTGCTGAGGATCAAACCCAGTGCCTCACACATACCAGGCAAGTGCTCTACCACTGAGCCACAACCCCAGCCCCCCCCCCAGCATTCTTGGTGGAATGCTTGTCAGAATTACCAGGGAAGTCTGGAGATTATCTCAACATTTTATCCTATAATTCCCATTTCTGAGTTTGTGAATTTTTCATTTAAATAACTGGTTTTCTGCTGGTCACATCCAGACACACTCTAAGGAATTGAGTAAATCACATGCATGGTGCTGAGTCAGACCCTCAATTTCATGACTAGAAGGTATCAAGAAATGTCCAGGAAAAATAAGCGGTATAGTTTTGGAGAGAAAAGGCTCTTTCCTGAGACAGGTGGGTTACCAGGCCTAGCTCCCACTCACTCCATGTGTGTCCCTGGTCAGGTTTCCAGATCATCCCGAGTCTCCATTTACTCACAGGCAAACTGAGGTGCTCAGAATACCATTTTGGGTTGTCATGAGGAAGAAACAAGAATGTGGGACTGCCCAGCACAGGGCATTTGGTATACAGTGTGACCTTGGTTAGTGGTAGATTTTTAAATAGAAAGCAGAGTCAATAATAGCTGCTTCATGTTTTAGGGACAAAGGCAGGCTTGATTTTCTAAACCATTTCATGTCAGTGACTCTGCATTCACTTAAATGTCCTTCAGAAAAATGAAGTGTTGCGAGCCAGCCGTGGTCTGTGTATGTGAGCTGTGAGCATTTGAGCACATGAGGGGACTGGACTGACATTGCTACTCTGACTGGGCTGTGCGATATATGTGTCCTTTTTGCTCACTCTGCCTTTGATCCCACACAGCACCTGAGATGGGTGTGGCTTTCCAAGATGTCAGTCAAATCTGCTGACTGCAAGACATTACCAAGCAACCCCCTGAAACCCAATCCCTTGCCTTATTTGGGTTGAATCTTCTCGAATGTCTTTCCCCCCAATAAATGAGATGGTTGGAAGTGTGCTCTCTCTCTCTCTTGCCTGCCTCTTTTGCCTCCCTTGTGGGAGCTGGGGCAGAAGAGACGTCACTGAACCATAAGAAAAAGGTACTTTCAGTGTCGGTGTGATTATTTAGTGCCAGCCCGATTCACCTGGAGTGACCCTGACTGATTTAATTGTGTTGTGGCAGTGAAGGTCCTCTTAAATCAACTGAAGAAGAGTTTCCTTGTAGATGGTGACAGCTCACATACACCTTCTGTATTCCTGTGGTTTGACCCTAGCCATCATTTCTCCACAGGTTCTACCTCAGCTGCACGGGTTTCCCAGAGTGTCGATCAGCTATATGGTTTCCTGACTCTGTGCTAGAGGCTAGCAGAGACGGGAGTGTATGTTCAGTTTGTCAGCCACCCCCTGTGTACAGGTAAGTCAGATGCCTCTCAAGGAGTGTGCACAGGACTACCTTTCCCTTCCTCCTGTGGGAACCCAAATGGAAGCATCCAGGGAATGCTTGCCCAGGCATTGCTGTGCTTCAGCTGTGCTCAGCAGCAGCCCAGGCAGTCAGACTATGGATGTGATAAAACCCTAGGTCTGCTGGGTTTGATGGAAGCCTGGTCTATGGACAAGCCTTTCCCTTATCCTTCAGCAACCACAGAGGCACCTTTCCAGACATCACTGTGGCATTGGGTCCAGGAAATTATTCACATGTTAAATGAGGTATCTAGGCTCCTTCACAAAGCCCAGAGCCCTAGTGCAGACAGTGTTTATCAAACCTGTTGGCCAGTGGACCCCTCACACTCTAGGAGCTCATTAAGGAGCCCAGAAAGCTTTTGTTGTGGGTAATGTTTTCAACATATACCATATTTGAAATTAAAATGGAGAAATCTTTTGAAATACAGCAAATGCATTTCTTACTAACATAAATTTTAAAAGTGATTTTAGGATAAAATACCTCCTTTCCAAAGCAGAAATGGAATAATAATACTAATGAAGAGAATTCTTTGCATTTTTGCAAGACTAGATTCCCATCTCTGCCACAACAGCCACAGTTAAATTAGTGCATGTGTTGTCACATCTGAAAAACCTTAGTGGGCACACATGGAAGAATGGGAGCAAATTATACACAACTTCTTAGCATTATTATTGTTTCACCTCACCTTGAAATGGTAAAGCCTTAGGGGCCCTGGAACCATACTTTGAGAACCACTGGTGTAGAGAAATGGAACCTTTCAGAGGTGTCTTTACACTTGATGATTAACTGAGGGTCTTTGGTTTCATCTGCACTATTTCCCACTCTGCACTCCTGTGAAGACTGAAGGTGACTTGTGCCTTCCATGGGCTTCTGGGGGCATGAGAGGTGGTGATAGAAGGCCTGTGGCCAGAGTACCCTCTGTGGATCAAGGGGAAGATGCTGGCACCTGGGTATCAATGTTTTTTTCTCATCTCTGGCATCAATAGGTTGAAGTTAAAGTTCAAGCGTGGCAGTCTTCCCCCAACCATGCCCCTTGAGTTTGTTGGCTGTATTGGTGGATGTGATGAAACCCTAAAGGAGATCATGGGCCTGAGATTTTCACGGGGGCCCCCCAGAGCTAGCCAGCCTGCCAGCCAGCCCTCTGGCTACCTGCAGGCAAGCCAGTCCCTGAACAGGATGGACGCCAGCCAGCACAGCCAGCCGCAGCCTCCTGCCAGCAGACAGACTATAACCTCAAAGGCTCTAATCCAGACTCTCCCACCACCTGCAGCAACAGGTGAAAACAACTCCATCACCTGCAACTGCGGCCAAGAAGCTGTGCTGCTCACTGTCCGAAAGGAGGGCCCCAATCGAGGCCGGCAATTCTATAAATGCAGCAGCAACAGCTGCAACTTCTTCCTGTGGGCTGACAGCAGCCATGTTGGAGAAGGAGAGGCTCCTACCTCTAGTTCAAGGCCCCCAGGCAGCTCACTGGGACGCCCACCAGGCTCACTGGGTGGGTTCAGCAGACCAGGCAGTGGCAGTGGCAGTGACAGTGGCAGTGGCGGCAGTGGCAACACATCCTGCCTATGCAACCAGCCTGCTGTCACACGGACTGTGCAAAAGGATGGACCCAACAAAGGACGCCAGTTCCATACATGTGCCAAGCCAAGAGAACAGCAATGTGGCTTCTTTCAGTGGACTGATGAGAATGTGGCCCCAGGGGAGGCAGGTAAGGCATGCAGGTTTCTGCTTGTGTTTCCACAGTGGTCTCCACTTCAGAGACAGAAGAATCAGGGCATTGTAGTGGCGGGATCCATAGGGGGTGCCCAGCTACCTTGCCCCATCACTTGCAGCAAGGTGATGAACCACAGTCTGCATTCCAAATTAAAGGTAGCTCAAATTGGATAGCTCACTGTGCCCGGCACTGTAGTGAATATACTTTCTGCAGGAGGCCTCTTTCAGTTTCAGCAGCAAACATTATGATGTCAGTTTGACCAATGAGGAAAGTGAGGCCCAGACCAATAAAGTAGTTTTTTTCACTTCACACTATAACAGCCCAAGATAGGAATGTAAGCCCATTCTCCTTATAGCAAGATCATTAGCATCAGCCTCATTTCTTCAGATGAGCATATTAACCCTGGTGATGTCTGGGAACCTACCCAGGATCATGCAGCTTATACCAGCATCCCAGAAAATGGGTATCATGAGATCTGACGCCCAGGTATTGGATCATAGTGGATGGTGTATGTGAGGGCATTTCGAATAGTAACTGCCACTCTTAATTATCTATCTGAGAATGACCCAAAGGCCAAATGGGAGCTTTGGAGTTGTACAGATCTGGTTTCCAAATCCACAATGACTAAGCCACTCCACCACAGGTTCCTTTATAAGATGGCCCAGGTCTACTTTCATAGAGTTCCTGGTTGATAAAGGAGTGGAATTGAATTCAGACTATCATGTCATCATATCAGGAAGAATCCAGGAGGCAGGGTAAAAAGCAGAGGACTTGGAGTCACTCACAACTGGCGTTTGAGGGGCTTGGAGACAGCCATCCTATTTCCAAACTCATATTGAAGTAACTACGAAGAGATGGCCTTGCACACATTTCAGACTTGGGCAGGGCCACAGAAAGTGACATCTGACCTGCAGGTAAGGTAGGGAGTAGGCTGCTGGTCATAGGCTCCTTTCCCATTGTTTGCGTGGGTTTCTGTCTCTGTAAAAAGGGCCTAACGAAAGTGACACTCGTGCCCTCTTATTAGAACAGTGAGCACTCCCCCCACTCCACCACAGTGCTAGGTTGGAACCCAGGGCTTTAGATAGGCAAGGCAAGTGTTTTACCAGGGAGCTATACCCCAGCTTCTGAATTTAGGGTTCTAGAGAGAGGTATCAGGAAATATAAAGCAACATCATATCTTTTTTTTTTTTCTTAATATTTTTCAGTTGTAGATGGACACAGTACCTTTATGTATCTATCTTTATGTGGTGCTGAGGATCGAACCCAGGGGCTCACACATGCTAGACAAACGCTCTACTACTGAGCTACAGCCCCAGCCCAATAATGTCATATCTTAACATTATGGAGCTGTTCTTCATAGAGCATGGGGAGTCTGACCCATGGAGTGTACCTATGTAAAAGTTGGGATAACCCCAACCCAATGCTTGCTCTCTATTTCTTGCCACTTCAGAGTGTCTGTTCTAAATACAGCCTTCCATTAACTCTTCCCACAGGGACTTTTGCAGCACTACCCTGGCCAAGAGGCAGAGGAAGAACGCAGGGATCAGAAGCTAGGAGCAGAAGACCCCGAGCTGGCTCCTCAGACACAGGGTCCACGGCAAAGAGACCCCGGAAATGCAGTCTTTGCCATCAGCCAGGACACACCCGGCCTTTCTGTCCTCAGAACAGATGAGGGCAGGGCAGGGTAAGAGAGCAACTTTCTCAGACCAGGGACCAGGTTAACTAGAATAGTTAACTGTTCACAGTCCTTGAAACAGGAGTGATGGGTTTTAGAATTGGGTTTTATGTGAAGAAGCAAAAGGTCAGACCACTCAAGAAGACTGGCTCTGCTAGACCATAGGCCTCTACCCAGAACTCAGGAATGCACACAGCCATTGTGAAGAAGTCAGGCAGCTGTCCCAGGACCCCCAAGAACTGTCACTGCTAGCAAAAGGTGGCGAAGCTGGCAGCAGAGGACATAACCGATGACATCTGTGTGTTCCCCACTATGGCTTACTGTGCTGCAGAGCTGCCTTTGCCTGAGTGAGGAGCTGCACTCCTGACTCAAGCCCTGGCCAATTGGACAGGGCTTCTGTCTGCAGCCATTCCAGAAAGGAGGTTGTAATGCCAGGAAGTGGCCCTCCTACTACCATTATTTCTCCAGAAGCATCATTTCTGCTTCACCTAGAATTCAGGATACCATGGCTCATGTGCCTTAATAAAGAATTCAACCCCACTTACTCTGACTGCTGACAGTACAGCAGAGTATCTGGTAACAGTCCTAAGAGTGACAGCACAAGCACCATCCAGTGCCAGAAACAGCTCTCCACCTGCCACTGTCCCTGGTGGCCATCAACCAGCCCAGCCTTTCCTCCCTACCACTATGTGGTAAGAACTGACCCCAACTTCTGCCCCCGCCCCCCGAACTTTGTCCCTTGGAGCAGAGGTACCAACCCAAGATTCAGAGCACTAATTTTCCATTTTCCACACTTGCCAGGAATGGCCTTATTCCTTGTTGGCCACCACAAACACTCATGAATGATACATAGCCAAATTGGCTCTGACTTTGTCTTTTTGTACCAGGGATTGAACCCAGGGTTGCTTAACCACTGAGCCACATCTCCAGCCCTTTTTGTATTTTATTTAGAGACAGGGTCTCAGTTGCTTAAGGCCTCAGCCTCCCAAGCCACTGGGATTACAGGTGTGTGCCACCATGCCTGGCTTGGCTCTGGGTATAGTTTAGAAGAGAAGCAGAAATGGGGTGTGAGTTACCCAGTCAGTGAAGAAACTGATATTCTTCTCAGGACTTGGGACTTCTGGCTTTGCACCCTGGCTGGGCATTAGGGTCAAGGGTTTCTACAAATGCAGGTTTCTGACCTTGTTTTCTAGAGCATCTCAGCCTGCAGGTATGGGTTGTGGCCTGTGTTTGTGGTTATTTTTCTACCCCAGACTCTGGCAACCACCCACCTTACTGATTATCTCTGTGGATTTACCAATTCTAATGTTCCATATAAATAGAGTAATAAGTATGACCTGCATCTGACTTCTTTCACTTGGCATAATGTTTTGTGGTTTATCCATATTGTAACATGGATCAGTACCTTTTTTTTTATGGTTGACTATATTAGTCCTCATGGATAAGGGGACTGAAAGTTTGAGTAGTACCAAATCTTATATACATATACTATGTGGAATTTTTTGTTGTTGTTTTTTGTGGTGCTGCGGATTAAACCCAGGGCCTTGTGCATGTGAGACACGCACTCTACCAACTGAGCTATAGCCCCAGCCCAACTATTTGGGTTTTACTTTTGTGGTATTGGGGATGGAACCCATGGTCTTGTACATGTTAGGCAGGTGCTATACCTCTGAGTTACAAACCCAGCCCTATACTTTATTTTTTCATATGAATACATAGCTACAATAAAGTTTGTAAGTTAGACACAGTAATATTCAAAAAAATTTATTGAGCTGGGCACAGTGGCACATACCTCTAATCCCAGTGGCTCTGGAGGTTGAGGCAGGAAGATCACAAGTTCAAAGCCACCCTCAGCAACTTAGTGAGACCCTGTCTCAAAATAAATAATAAGCTGGGGATGTGGCTCAGTAGTTAAGCACCTCTGAGTTCAATCCCTGGAACAAAAAATAATAACAACATTGAGATGGGGGTATGAAGTGGCATCTCATTGCACTTACGATTTGCATTTCGCCAGTGGAATTGACCATCCTTCCATGTGTTTACTGGCCATTGTATATGTTCTTTGGAGAATTTTTGTTTTTGTATAGTACTGGAAGTAGAACCCAGAATTTTATACATGCTAGGCAAGCATTCTACCACCAAGCTACATCCCCATTTTTCCCCTTTGGAGAAATACTAGAAGGTCCTGTTTTGGAAAAACCCAGTGTATGAGAACCAGCCACCAAAAGCAGAAGGTGCTGAAAGACCACAGACAAAGGCTGACAAATCCAGGCTTGCACAAAGTATAATTTATTAGGAACTTAGGAAAAAAGCAGGATATATGGCAGCAGCAAAACCCCAAAGCAGAAAGAAGCAGGGGACATTATATACCTGGGTTTTTCAAAAACAACATATCCACCATCAATTAAGAAACAATCCCAGTATCAGTGGCCAGTATGCCACACTCAGTAACTGTGTCCCATAGGGTATGAGATGAATGCCAAGGTCATTTGGTACGCAAAATGATGGTTATGACCAAGATCATAACCGTGTAATCTTGTCAAGATAATTCCTCATAAGTCCTTTACCACATTGGGTGGCTGGGGCCTTTCACATGCCGGGCAAAAAATGTTCTGCTGAGCTATGCCTCCAGCCCTATTTGTCTACTCAGATCCTGGCTCCTCTCATCTGTGATGGGGTGTTCTTGTTCAACATGAGGTTCTTTGGTGGAGTATTACAGTTGGGCCCAATCACAGTGAAAACTTAACAATAAATCCTGTTAAGGAGTTTCCATGTCTCGGTGGCACACTCAGAGTAGCAGTCTTCAGTGCAACCAGAAACTTGTCCTGTCCCCTTCCCCTCCAGGAGGATTGAAAGATTCTTTTTTATGTTTGAAATATTCTTATACTTGTACTGAACATTATTTCCTATTTGCATTTTATATAACAAAGATCAAGGAGAAGAAAATGACCTCCTCACTGGGCCCCACCAAGAAAAGTGAGGCAGCAGAAATGTGGGAGGTTGAAATCACTGTGTGTGAAACCCTCCCTGATGGCAATAGCCAGGAAGGGTTTCACACACAGTGGTTTCAACCTCCCATTTTTCTACTGGGCAGCTTCTTCTGTCCCTTTATGGAGGGAAATCTTGGCTCCCACAGGTTAAGTCCCTTCCCCCTGCCAAGCAGCTGATATTGCCTTGAAACTTAGTCTCTGACCTCATGTCTCCATCTCAGAGCTCCAACAGCTTACATGATTGGTTCCCTGCCATCTCCTGGAGAAGAGGAAGCCTGACTCTATACACAGCCTTTGGTGACCCACCCCACAGACAGCTGAGAAAATAAGGGCAAACAAACCCCACAAGTGTAGTGATCAAAGCAATTACCTATCCCTGGTATGCACTGATCTTGGAGCAGCTGGAATTAAAAATAAGTGGTGCCCAGCAGGACTGGGGCCTGTAACTTTGCCAGGTAAAGACCATACTGTCCTCTGCAGTAAATTCACCTGCCATTCCTCTCATGTCTGTTGTAGCCAAATTCAAATGCTCAGGTTCTACTGTACTGTACTGTTTAGCAGCCAGGTTTTCTGGACTAGAATCTTGCTCACCACTTCCTGTTAGCCATTCATATCAGGGGCAGACTGCACCCACCCTTACCTCAGACGCCAGTGTCTATGCTAGGAGGTGGTGTTCCATCTAGCGTGCACTAGACCTGAAAAGTTCCTTCCAAAATCCGTGCAAGCCAGGGAGTCTGTGTTTCTGGCCTTCCTGCTAACTGGGCTCTTGTTCTCTCCAGATGAGCAGTGCAGAGAGGATCTACAGTAGGTCACCAAAGTCCTGAGTGTTGCCATTCAGTACATGCTGGGCCTTAGCTTCCTCAACAAATTAATTTTTTTGTCTGCATTTTTCAGATTACAAAGGAAAAGTATAGTCAAAAAAATGGAAATGGTACAAACATGTACCAGTCTGAAGGCTCCTGTGGTTGTTTTTTGTTGTTTTTTATTTGGCAGAGTGGGTACTGGGAATCAAACCTAGGGATTCATGCACACTAGGAAAGCGCTCTACAACTGAGCTGTATCCCCACCCTGAAGGTCTTGTTTCACAAATAAACAGGTAAAAAGTGTGGTGCAGCTCCCTCTTGACTCCCAGGCTGGCACCCCTTCCTGGAGAAGATGCACATCTGCCCTGGAGCTCCTTCAGGCTTGGGGGGCAACAAATCTCAGAGACAAGCTCAAAGGCAGCTAAATCTCCAGGTGAAAGCTGGATTGAAGCAAGGCCTGTTTGGACACCTCTAAATCACCCCCTTCTCACCCCATACCCCGACCCCAGCCAGCCTTTTAAATTGCCAACGTTGGCCTTGAACTTGCAATCCTTCTGCCTTAGCCTTCTGGGTAGTTGGGATTACAGGTAGGCATTTTATATAACAAAGATCAAGGAGAGGAAAATGGACACAGCTCAAAATTTTTAAAAGACTGGGGTGTAATTCAGTGGTAAAGTGCTTAGGTGGCATGCACAAGGCTTTGGGTTCCATCCCTGGTACTGCAAAAAATAAAATCCCTGGTTTAGCCTTTGGTATGTTCCCCAAAGGTTCACGTGTTGAAGGCCTGGCCCCCAATGCAGTGATGTTGAGACATGGGGCATTTGGGAAGTGATGGGATCATGAGGGCTCTGTCCTTGTGGGATTGAGGCAGGAGGATCACGAGTTTGAGGTCAGCCTGGGCGGCTTAGTGAGATCCCTCTGAAAATGAAAAGGGCTGAAGTATAGCTCAGTGGTAGAGCACCTGGGTTCAATCCCCATTATTTATAAATAAATGAACCAAGTAAACAAATTAACTGAACTCACTTTACAGACAGCTCCCTCTAGCCTTCTCCAGAGCCCAGGGTGATCTTATGACCCAGTGAACTCACCAGGCAGCTGGGAAGGCTCTCTGCTTCAGTTTAGTGACATTAGTGGAAAGAAGGAAACCCCGCAAGGCCCAACAAGCTCCCCTGCTGGGGCAGTTTACCTTGTGTCAGGTAGAAGATGAGCACTGCCCATCTCAGCTAGTCCTCACAGCTGCCCAGGAAGTAGATCATAGAGGAGAGGATGGGGGCATAGGCTCTGCCCTCAAGCTGCTTCCTTGCTAACCCTCCACCACCAGTGAAACTGCTCAAGACTAGAATGCAGCTCCCAAACCAAGCAACTTGAATAAACCTCGGCTGAGGCAGTCTCCCACCACCCAGAGGCAGACACTACCATCCTATGTCCTACACCATCCCATGTCACAGCTGGAAGGGGAGGCTCTCCACAGGAAATAGAACTTCACAGGAAGGACATCAGGATGTGACTGGCATCTGAAGGAAAGTGTCCAGGCCTCATTTGTCATCTGGTAACAGAGGAACCAAGCCTCACGTTAGCTCCTGAGGGACACTGAGATGCCTGGCTTGACAGCTGCTTGACCCCACATTTTGGGGACTTCAGGAAAGGCAAGGGAGGTGGAGCAAACAGTTCTCTCAAGACTGATGGGCATGCAGCAGCCCCACTGATCCAGGAAAGTAGAGGAACACCAGAGGGCTCAGCAGCTCAGCCTTAGGGGAAGAAATGAGCCCTGACTAGTTGGTTCCTATTAAAAAGCAAAACTGAGCACCAAGGCACACTGAGTATTCTCCCTCCACAGGACCCATATGGGCTGAATATGTGGTGGCAACTTGTATCCTGAAATCCTCCCTGGGATGTGATGGCATTAGTGGGGCCTTTGGGAGGTGACTAGGTCATGAGGGAACAGCCATGTGATTGGACTTAATGTCCTTAGAGACCTTAAAGCTATCTTATCTTTCTGCCATGTGAAGACACATCTAGAAGGTGATATCTGTGAACCAGGATATGGGCCCTCACTACACACAAAATCTGTTGGTGTTCTGATCTCAGGTTTTCCAGCCTCCAAAATGAGAAATAGATTTCTGTTATTCATAAACCATCTATACAGTCTACGATAGTTTGTTATTGCAACCAAAAAGGACTAAAACACTTTTTTTTTTTTTTTTTTTTTTTTTTGGTACTGGGGATTTAACCCAGGGGTGCTTAACCACTGAGCCACATCATCAGCCCTTTTTTATTTTTGATGAGATAGGGTATCACTGGGTTCTGAGGTTGGCCTTGAACTTGTGATCCTCCTGCCTTAGCCTCCCAATCACTACCCAGTAATCCTACAGTAAGGTGTACACCGCCATGCCCAGCAAGACACTACTTTTGAAAACAAATTCTTTCACCTCCAAGTTGATTTCAAGTCCTCTTGCCAAGCTGCCAGGATAAGCCACCAGACTTAAGAGATCTGAACAGCCACCCATGAAAGTGCTAGACCCCTTTCCCAGCAAGGATCGCACACATATGAGAATTTTTTCCTTTTATTCTTGCTCACTTTCTTCAAGGCAGAGGTTTGCTTCAGCCCAAAGGATACCAAAGACAGGAGGGGCACCTGGGAGGGGAGGCAGTTTCCCTCTTCCAGCCCCTACTACCTTGGCCAGGCTACAAGGTCAGAATCCGCTGAGAGTTCATTTTGGCACACTGAAGAGGCCAAGTCAGCACATGGGCCTCTGGGAAGGGCGTGTCCTCTGCTTTCCAGTGGCGCCCAGGAGCAGCTATTGAGGCACAGCCTTGGCCTTGGGCCTCTACTGCCTTAGGAGAAAACTCACCTAGCTGGAGGGTATCAAATGGGCAGCATCTCACTCTAGAGCTGGAGAATTCAACAACAACAACAAAAAAAACACAGAAGACAGCAGGAAAACACCAACCTTCAAGAGCCAAAGGCTGGCCTCTACCCAGGTTCAGTAGTGCATGCCTGTCATCCCACAGCTGGGAAGGCTGAGGCAGGAGAACCCCAAGTTCAAAGCCAGCCTCAGTAACTTATCAGGGCCTTAAGCAACTTAGCAAGACCCTGTGTCAAAAAATAAAAAGGGCTGGGGATGTGGCTCAGTGGTTAAGCGCCTCTGGATTCAATTCCTGGTACCAAAAAATAAAAACAAAACGCTGGCCTCTGGGATACCAGGTACTCCAGCACCCAGGGAGGAAACAAACACATGATACTTAGATGCCTCCAGGATGCCTGGCACAGGCGTCTGAAAAAAGTACTAAATTTCTGTCTTGGCAGAAAAATGGAACTGGTTGGGATGGAGAAGACACATTCTCAGTGGATTTGCTGCTGGTGATATGGTCTGACCCCAAGGTCCTAGGTCACCCCAAAGGTCTGAGGGACACCTAAGTGAGTGGTTGCAGCCCAGTCACACTCAGGTGACAGTTACCTAAGCTCTCTGGGCTCAGTGATCCCAGGGACCATAGCCCAGGCATATGCCCATCCTGTGGGCCTAGGTAGTGTACTCTCCTGTGTTCTGGCTAAAAGCAAACAAACAAAAAAAAAACACTGCAATTTCCTGGGAGTGAGATGGGTACAGATCACCAATATCAGAAAACATGCTGGCTGCCCGGTCCCCACCCATCTAAAGCAGCCCCTCAGGTACCTGTAGACCACTGTAGAGTGCATAACCAATGCTATCAATCTCCTCCTCCCGCAAACTACCTAAGAGGTTCACGCTGGGGTTGAAGTGGCAGGGCAGGCTGGCCTGCTCCAGGCTGCTGATGAGCAACTCCAGGGCCTGCAGAAAGCGCTCCCCCAGGGCCTCCTCGGCCCAGTCCACTTCCTCTTCCCCCAGACGAAGAACCACCTGGGTCAGGTGGCTCCGGCCCAGTTGCCCCAGGGCTGGATGGCCACGGCACACACCACACAGTAGCAGCAGCAGCCTCCGGCGAGTGCCAGTATCCTGATCATCCAGGGCCTGCAACCTGGCAGCCTCTGCTGGATACAGGTCCTGAAGCCAAAGATTCCCAGCCAGGCCCTCCAGGGGCCAGGCCAGGAGGAGGTGGTTGTCAGAATGGGCCCCCGTGACTGCCACAAGCACAGCCACAGTGAGCTCCAGGCACTCATGCTGCACCTCCAGCAGCAGCTCCTCCGAGGCCACACTGGGCCGGATCAGGCATCCGAGCAGGCTACCAATGGCTGGCCAGTTGACGGAGGCAACCAGGGCCTTGCGGAGCAACTCCAGCAGGACACGGGAGGAGAGGTAGCCACCTACCAGGAAGCGGTCCCAGGGGCTGCTCCCGCGGGGGTGAAACTCAAGCTGAGTCCTGCGCACTGCCCAGCAGCGAGGGTCCCTGGCCACAGTGTCCACGCCAGGTACCAGAATCCACAGGCCCGGCTCCAGCAGCAGTGGTGTCAGCAGGCGCACATGTTCAGCAGCCCCTGCCTGCAGCCCATCATAGAGCGGACCACCAGGCACAAGTGGCCCAAAGGGCAGTTCCGGGAACTTGTTCCGCAAGTAGGCCTGTAGCTCCAGGGCAATGTCACCGGCCAGCTGTTTGGCCAAAGCCACATGAGCTGCTGGGATAACCACATGTTCCCGCTCAAATGCCAGCAACTTCTCCTGGAACGTCAGACACAGTGGTACTGGGGAGCCGAGTTGAGGTGGCTTCTGAAGCTCAGTATCTGTGGGACCTTCTGCAGAATGAAGGGACCAGGGGAACATGTAAGAACCCCGCCACAATAAGTTAAAAGAATTCTACCTCATTATTGGCTGTGTGACAGCCCTGGGCCTTGTTCCTCACCTGTAATGGCCACCTGAGAAAGTACCAGGTCTAGGTCCTCAAGACTGTGAATACTCGATGATAAAGTTGCCCTGGCCCAGAATCCCAACACCCTGGCCCTACAGCTAAAAAAAACTCCATGCAGAGTGAGGAAGACAGGTCCTGCCCCTCTTGAGCCTCGGTTTCCTCATCTGAGGCTCCCCACCATCACAGTAGCATGGTAGCATACTCAGGAAGGAATGAGGACAAAAAACTTGATGCCAAGCAGGAGGATCAAGAGTTCAAAGCCAGCCTCAGCAAAAGCGAGGTGCTGAGCAACTCAGTGAGACCCTGTCTCTAAATAGAATATAAAATAGGGGAGGGGATGTGGCTCAGTGGTCAAGTACCCCCCCCTCCAAAAAAAATCTACAACGGTATGATCAGGGAGTCATTCAGTGGTGTGTATTTGCCTACCAAGTGCAAGGACCCAGGTTTGATCTCCAGCATCGCAAAACATAACACAAAACAACAACCAAAAAAAAAAAAGACCCACAAAACTAAGATCCCCATTAAACATCAGAAGCCATAGCCTAGAAAGGAACAGGAATTTGCATAGGACTGCAAAGTCACTCAGGGGAACAGCCTGGGCTGCATCTCCCAAAGGTGACCACCAAAGGGAAATTCACCCACATCAGAAGGGAAGGGGTGCATGCAGCTCACCTGGGGCAGAGGGCAAGGGGGCTGGGAGCGACACAGGCTGGCTGAGGGAAGCAGGTGGAGGCCGGGGCTGTTGGTGTGGTGTGGCCTTGAGCAGGTTTAGTTCCTTCCAGCTGTCCCCCTTAGCATCATCTTCATCCCTAGGGCTAGTGGCCCTGTCAATGAGCTGTAGGCAGAGTGACACAAAGCAGAAGTCTAGGGAGTCATGGCAAAGCTTGGGGTTGCCCTGGATTCCAATGTCAGCCTTAGGGAGTGCCACTGCCCCTCCTGGGGCCTGAAGCACTGTGTGACCCCAGCCCTGTCATCCTCCTCTGGAAGTCTCAGGCAGTCCCACCCAGCCAGGCCTTACCCGCTTCACTGCCAGGGTAGCAATGCCCAGCACAGCAGCCCCGCCCACACCCAGCACCAGGCGGGCATTGGCCAGGAGGAAGTCCACAGCGCTGCCCAGGGCCTCGTCGCCACGATGCTTTCCCCGCTTCTGGGAGAACTCTGCCATGATCTGCCTGCAAGAGAGGCATGGGGCAGTTGAGGCTGGAGCCACCTGTGGATGGGTACGTGCAAGTCAGGTCTGAAGGATCCACCCTTAGGCAGTAAGAAAGAGACACAGATCCCAAATGAGGGGCAAGTGCTTTGGGGTAACAGTGTCAAGCCCACAAGGGAGCCATAGTGCCCTGGGAGAGAGGATTCTCTGGGACTTGGGACAGTGTTGCAGGTGGAGGGACCAAGCAGTAGAGAAGGTGAGCCAGGGCCTGTTTGCTTACCAGTGAACTGGCACAGGCAGCGGTGAAGTGAGCAGCCGGAAGTGAGCAGCTCTGAAGTGTGTGATCAGGTAGGGCCAGGCACTTGAGAAGCAGAAGTAGAACTCTCTCAAGGACCAGTCCACCAAGTCATGAGGTCACAGCCTACTGGGGCACCAAGGACTTCTGACCTCCCTGATGGACTTTGGGTGCTTGTGGCCCAGCTGCCAGGTGACAAGATGCCTGGAATGGCTGAAGCCTGAAGCACTGTGTGACTCAGCCCTGGACACCTGCCCACTTACCCCACACTATAAATAAGACCCAGCTCTGGGGCCCGGTGAGGTCACAGGGTAACCAGGTGACCCACCACGACCCCACAGCCCGTTTCTATTTCCCCATTCAAGCCATGGGAATCAACACTGCCACCCACAGCAGGACCAGTAATTCACTCTGCAAACTGTAAAAGCATTTTAACTCCAACACTTATCTAAACTGGGACTCAGACTGCAGGGTCGCACAGGCCCCAGCCGGAAGCCTTCCAATTCGGGGAAGTAGGGGAGGGCGCGGGGAGTTAAAAATAACCCACTCTGTGCAGCCAGGCCCTGGATGCCGCCAGTCCTCCGGGTTGGCCAAACCCTCCAGTCCTGGGCCAGGGCTGAGCAGGTCACGTAGCTGCCCACAGTTGGGCCTGTTATGGCCCCATTCAAAAGTGAGGTCGCTGAGGTCCTGGAAACCAAGTGCTGCACCCAAAAACGGGAAGGGCAGAGCTCGAACTCAGACCTTGGGGCCCAAAGTCCTCCCTCCCTCCCTCCCTAGCCGTGACCGCGGGCCACGCCCCCGTTCAGTGTTTAGGACGCGCGCCACGCCCGAAGCTGGAGGACCCCAGGGACCGCCCTATTACGCTGGGGGGGGGGTACCTGCGTCTCGGAGTCAGCGCACCCACCGGAGGATACAGCGGGTTCGCAGGGCCCTGATGGCCAGACCTGCCTGAGAATGTAAGGTGGAGGACCCGGGAACCGAACGCAGAGGCCCCGAGGCGGCCGCTGACCCCGGAGGCACGCAGACGAGCAGGCCTTCCCTCCAATCGGAGCGCCGGACTGCAGCGCGCACGTTCCAAAATACTGCGCGGCTCAGCCAATGACTGGCCAGCCACGCTCCCTCAGGGACGGGACTCTCCAGCGAAGTCCGGATTGAAAGATGCAGAGCAGCATTCCGAGCCCACCACGGGGTGGTTGTGTGTGTGACGGTCCTCCCGGGCAGACAGACCGCACCTCGCCTAAAGACCCACATTCTCCCACCTCGTTATTACCTATTGGGCCGCGGGGCACACAGTGTGGCGAAAGCGCCAACCCCTGCCCACTGCTCCGTGAGAGCTTCTGTGGGCTTTTCTTCCCCCAGGTCTGTTTTCTCTCCTGTAAAACCGGGATGTGAGACGCCACCACCCCCCTCAACGCCCTGTGAAGGACAGCTGTGCGTAGAACAGCTGTGGCTCACATACTGGGCACTTACTGTGTGCGGATTCGAAAGCCATAAACAGCATGGACCAGGAGAGACGCTGCTTTTTACAGAACACGAAGCAAACCAGTAAATAAGCAGAGGAGAAAGTGTTGACACTAAGCGGCGACAACGATAACCTGCCACGAGCACTGATTGCCTGCTGTATGCGGAGAGCTACTCGTGCATTTGCTTCTGGCAACAACTTTAGGAAACAGTCAACTGATGAGGAAATTGCGGCCAGAAGCAGAAGCCCGAGAACTCCGATGCCCTAGTACCACCTGTCTGTGAGGCCGAGCCCAACTGGGACCTTCCCGGGTCCGGAACCTCTCCCAGAGTCAAGGTCAACGTCCGCCCAGGGCGCTGCGACCGCAGCTTGGAGGTTGTGCAAGCCTCCAACCCGAACGCAAGGAGGCCTCGCCAAGACCCGAGGAGACTGGGAGACTGAGGCCTCGGGGGAGCTAACCCCCGCGCGGAGCGGGGCGGCTCGGGCGCGCAGACTCCCNGTGGAGCCAGCTCTTCGCCACCCTCCCCGCCACCGTCATCCTGTGTGGTCTTGGGCAAGTCACTTCCCCTCTCAGTGCCTGGGTTTTCTCATCTGATCATGGGGCTTAAAAGTAGCCGTTTGGACCTCTGGACGGGGCTTGATCTATTGGTACCGAGAGCGTCAGGCAGCTGGGAGAGGTACTGGGCGATGTAGTCCGAACTGACAGGCCCCAGGCGCCCGCAAGCCAATTGGTGGGGAAGGGAGGCGGTTCTAGGCTGTCAAGAAAGAGGTGGAAGGTGTCAGGGCCAGAGGGGAGGCAGAGAAGAAGGTGATGGCAGAGCTGTTCAGAATGCTGGTGCTCCAGGAGTGATGGGCAGTTACCGCCTGGGACTGGGGAGGAGGCAGGCAGGCTCTTCCTGCCATTACCTGTATGTGCACACACCTTTGACCCCATGCATAGGTGGCCACATCACTTTTCTCTGACCCATCCCTACTGTCCTTACCTGGGGTCTCCACGTGTCTCCTGTGGACTGGGAGAATCTGAGTCACCAGCCAAGAATGTGGCTGCAGGGGGAAGGGACCAAGCAGCCAAAGGTACTAAAGGCATAAGCCACCCAGACTCTGTGCACAAAGGGCAGAAGCTGATGAGGTGGGCATTGGAATATGGCGAGTGACTGAACACATGAGGTGATCCTGTGCAGGGTGGGGAGATGGACCCTCAGCTGCAGTGTCGGTTTGGACCTTGCCAGGAATGGGTCCTGTGCTGATGGCAGGGTGGGAGCATAGTGGGGACTTCACAGAGGCTCAGGAAAACTCCCCCTCCAGGCCGGAAAAGGAATGTGAGCAGAGCTGACTACAAAGTGGAATGCTGGACATCACCCCAGACAAGACAGTCTTGTCCAGCCTTCCTGGGGCTCAGAGTTCAGCAGGAGAGGCAGGCCGAAATTTTGTCTTTTCTTAGTTTAATTTTATGGGTGAAAAAATTGATGCAGAGTGAAAAATGACTTGTCCAGGGTTTCACAGCTGGTGGGCAGGCTCTGTTGCTCCCTGAAGACTTCCATGGGCAGTGGAAGCCACAAAATGTGGTGGAGCATAGGCACGCACCCCTTTCCCAGGCCATCCTCACCGCGAAATCCATCCTCCCCACACACAGGGTGGCTACTTCCCTGAGAATGTCAAGGCCATGACCAGCCTGCGATGGCTGAAGTTGAACCGCACAGGCCTCTGCTACCTGCCAGAAGAGCTGGCTGCCCTACAGAAGCTGGTAAGGGGCCTTGGGCAGGCAGGGAGGTATTTTGTGGCTGGGGCTGGGCCAGGTGGGCTAAGCCTATGGAACTGACAAAGACATAGAGGAAGGACATGCAGAGCTGTGAGCAAAGCTGGCAGAGAGGGAGTGAGCCCTCCGTCCCAGAAGGTGAACAGGAAGAGGCCTTGTCTATAAGGGGAGGGAGGCTGCAGAAATGGATTGGCTCGTGGTGGCTTCTCCTGAATGGTGCAGAGCTGTGGAGACAGACAGGAACTCTACATCCCCTACCCACCCTGCTGAGCCTTTCCTCCCCTGTCCTGGCCTAGGAGCACTTGTCCGTGAGCCACAACAACCTGACTACACTTCATGGGGAGCTGTCCAGCCTGCCTTCACTGCGGGTGAGTACTGGCCAGGAGGCCTTCAGGCTGGGGTTAGGGACCCAGAGTCTGGCCAGAAGCTGGTAGAGTGCCCCTGAGTTTAATCACCAGTACTAGGAAGAAAAAGGGGCAGGGGGGATTGTTTGATCAGAAAATGTTTCCTTCTAGGCATGGTGGTGCATGCCTGTAATCTAGTGATTCAGGAGGCCGAGACAGGAGGATTACAAGTTCAAGACCAGCCTCAGCAACTTAGCAAGGCCCTAAGCAACTTAATGAGACCCTGTCTCAAAAAAACTAAAAAGGGCTGGGATGAAGTTCAGTGGTAAAGCGCCCCTGATTTAGATCCCCAGTACAAAAAGAAAAGAAAGGAAAGTTTTTCTGAAGGCCCCAGAGGATCGGACTTTTAGGTTTAAATAGGATTTCACCAGGAGGCTAGGAAAAGCCCATCAGTTGGAGGAACTGTGTGAACAAAGACCAGAGGTAGGAGAACACTCAGGCCTACCCTCTGGTGGGCTTCCCAAGAAGGCATCCGTCCTGACCGCTCTGCTCCTCCTGGGTATGGAAACCAGGAATCAGACTCTCACCATTTCTCCCTAGGCCATTGTAGCTCGAGCCAATAGCCTGAAGAATTCCGGAGTCCCTGATGACATCTTCAAGTTGGATGACCTCTCAGTCCTGGTCAGTAGTTACCCACCTGTCTGGCCCCTAGGCTGGCCCAACCCTCAACCATTTAGTCACCACCCATGACCACAGTCCTTGTGGGGCCATCATTATCTAATTTTACAGATAAGGAAACTGAGGCCTTGCCTGAGGTCACTGGTGGAGTCAGATCCCTAACCCTCACACCCTTCCTGCCAGGATCCTACTGTTTCCCTTTGTCCCTGAGCCACTTCCCCACCATCCACTCCCTGCTTAGTGTCCTGCCTGATCTCTGAGAATGGCAGAGGCTTGGCAGGGTGGGAACACCCCTGACCTGGGCATTGTCCCTTCTGCCCAGGACTTGAGCTACAATCAGCTGACGGAGTGCCCACGGGAGCTAGAGAATGCCAAGAACATGCTGGTGCTCAACCTCAGCCATAACAGGTGCTGACGAGGTGTAGTCAGAGTGTCTGGGGGACTGGGGCTGCGCTCTGGAACTAACTCAGGCAGCCCTGCCTCTCTCCCGCCCACCGCAGTATTGACACCATCCCCAACCAGCTCTTCATCAACCTCACGGACCTGCTGTACCTGGACCTTAGTGAGAATCGTCTGGAGAGCCTGCCACCCCAGATGCGCCGCCTGGTGCACCTGCAGACACTGGTGCTCAATGGGAACCCATTGCTGCATGCACAGCTCCGGTGGGCACCTGCACCAGTCATACCCCCACTCCCAGGAGCCCCGGCCCTACACCCTGTGTAGGCTGGCACCCTCAAGCTGGGCCTGTCCTTCCCGAGCGTCCTGATCCACCTCTTGGTCTTGTCTTTCTGTCTGCCTCACCACACAGCTGCCATTGGCCTTGTGCCTGTCCCTCCAATCCCCCATCACCACCAAAACCCCCTGTGTGGGCCCTTCCCCTGTCCCTGACATTTCATGTTTCCCTGGCAGGCAGCTCCCAGCCATGACCGCCCTGCAGACCCTGCACTTGCGGAACACACAGCGCACCCAGAGCAACCTCCCCACCAGCCTGGAGGGCCTGAGCCATCTTGCAGGTTGGCACTTCCCTGGGCATCCCTCTCCACTCCCTTTCTTCCTGATGAATTATGTGGGTTCAGCCTGCTCCTCCAGCCATAGCCCACAGTTAGGGTTTGTGTGTGTGTGTGTGTGTGTGTGTGTGTGTGTGTGTGTATGTGGTGCTGGGGTAGAACCCAGGGTCCCATGCACTCAAGGCAGTGCCCCACCGATGAGCTACCCTCCCCCAGCCGATACATTGTTTCTGTCTTTATCATGAGACTATTAATGGCATCAAATCATGAGCACTGAATTATGCCTAGACCTACCCCACGTGGAGTTTCTCCAAAAGAGCTGGCATTTATAATAGGGCTGGCAGTGCCCAGTGCCTGCTGTGGGGGCCCTGACTCGTGTTCCTCCTCACACTCTAGATGTGGACCTGTCATGCAATGACCTGACCCGGGTGCCCGAGTGCCTGTACACTCTCCCCAGCCTACGCCGCCTCAACCTCAGCAGCAACCAGATCACAGAGCTGTCCCTGTGCATTGACCAGTGGGTACACGTGGAGACCTTGAATCTGTCCCGCAACCAGCTCACGTCACTGCCCGTGAGTCCTGGACCTTGGCCGGTGGGGTGGAGGGAGGCTGCTGGGCTCAGCCCTGACCACCCACCCCTGTTCCGCTCCCCCGCAGTCAGCCATCTGCAAGCTGACCAAGCTGAAGAAGTTGTATTTCAACTCCAACAAGCTGGACTTCGATGGGCTACCCTCGGGCATTGGCAAGCTGACTGGCCTGGAGGAGTTCATGGCTGCCAACAACAACCTAGAGCTGATTCCCGAAAGCCTCTGCAGGTGCTGGGGCAGGGCTGGGCAGGAGGGGCCCTCAGCACAGAGAGTCCTGGAATCATAGCCAGAACCAGCCCGGTTGTCTTTGTGAGTCACATGAAATGAAGATGGGTCAGTTTGCCTCTGTGGCTGAAGACCCTGTGGTCCCATGCTAGCCATTCCCAATTTGGGTTCCCCAGAGGACCCCTTGGGAAGATGCTATTAGGGTGGAGGCCAGAAGGGTTCCAGTGCCAGGTGAATTTGGGACTCAGTGCTGCTTCCATCCCCTCCTGGAGGTCACAGTGCCCACTAGTGGGGTCTCCTGGCTCTGAGAAGTTCTTCAGGCAAAGGATGGAGGACAGCCCTCCAGTTCCTCTGGCCCTCCCTGCTGCCCCTCCCCCCTTGTCATTTCCCTGAGGTCCCCCACTGGCCCTGTCCTTACAGGTGCCCAAAGCTGAGAAAACTCATCCTGAACAAGAACCGCCTGGTGACGCTCCCAGAGGCCATCCACTTCCTGACGGAGATTGAGGTCAGGCCAGGCTGGGCCAGTGCTGGGGCTGGGGGGGTGGTCCTCAGAAGAGACGGCGCTAGCGGGTTTGCCCTGGAGGGGAGGCCTCCTGGTGGGGGAAGGTGAGCCCCATCATTCCTAGTGCCCTCCACAGCCAGCCACAGAGGCAGCCAGGATGGACGCCCTGGTCCTGGCCCCTGCAGACAAGAAGCAGAAGCCAGGCTCTGTGTGGCTGGGAGGGGGACCTGGACCAGCGCCAGCTCTGCTCCTCCCTGCTGCAGGTCCTGGATGTGCGGGACAACCCCAGCCTGGTCATGCCACCTAAGCCTGCTGACCCCGCTGCTGAGTGGTACAACATCGATTTCTCGCTGCAAAATCAGCTGCGGCTGGCAGGTGCCTCCCCTGCCACAGTGGCTGCCGCAGCAGCTGGTAAGTTAGGGAACATCGGGCTTGGGAGCCAGGATGCCTT
This sequence comes from Marmota marmota marmota, assembly GCF_001458135.2. Lineage (NCBI taxonomy): Eukaryota > Metazoa > Chordata > Mammalia > Rodentia > Sciuridae > Marmota > Marmota marmota. The sequence goes on along the minus strand of NW_025999894.1, from coordinate 2,282,109 downwards.
TCTGGACATGGAGGATGGGGTTGGATGCCCAAGGGGCAGGTCCCCGTAGGGCTCAGCTGCACACCCTTTCCCCAAGCTGGGAGCGGGCCCAAGGACCCCCTGGCTCGCAAGATGCGGCTGCGGAGGCGAAAGGACTCGGCCCAGGACGACCAGGCCAAGCAGGTGCTGAAGGGCATGTCAGATGTGGCCCAGGAGAAGAACAAGAAACAGGAGGTGAGCCGAGACGGGACAGGCACACCACGCCTTGCTACCAAGGCAGGGGCATGGCTCCTGAGAGACCAAAGCAGACACCTAGAGATGAGATGGGAGACATGAGGGTCACTGAAAAGTGCTTATGAGGAAGATCCAGTGGTGACGGGCTTGACAGGGGCTTCTCCAGAAAGTCCAGGGCAGCTGGCTGGACAGTGCGCTTCCATTTCCCACAGTGCCTCAGGTGCTTCACCTGAAAACAGCTTCTCCGTCCCCTGCTGCACTCTGTCCAGTGGCGGCTGGACGAGCACATCCCTCTCACAGTCCCCTGATCCACACCAGTTACTGCAGAGGAGGGGTTATAGGTCAGGGTACAAAGCAGCATCCGCTTACCTTGCTTGTCCTAGTGTATGACCAGCACACCAGGGAACTCAGCACGTGTGTGAGAAAGCAGCTCTCTGCAAATAACACTGACTTATCCTAGTTAGTTCCCAGCGTATGTGAGAAGAGTCATTGTCCTTCAAGATGACATTTATCTGGACTTTGCAGCCTAGACTCACTCTCATCGATGCCTTAACTTGGCTGGGTTCTCAAGAATAGAGGGGCACTTTAGGGACATGGTATTTAACTGTCCTCCTCTTCTCCAAGAATGACACAGGACCCTGGGCAGATGGAATGTCCCGCGCAAAGGCCCTGGGGTGGGTAACAAGTAGTGGCTTTGCAGAGTCAAGCCATGTACTCTGACTGTGCCCCCAGGAGAGTGTGGACGCTAGGGCCCCCGGAGGGAAGGTGCGGCGCTGGGACCAGGGCCTGGAGAAGCCACGCCTCGACTACTCAGAGTTCTTCACGGAGGATGTGGGCCAGCTGCCAGGCTTGACCATCTGGCAGATTGAGAACTTTGTGCCGGTGCTGGTGGAGGAAGCCTTCCATGGCAAGTTCTATGAGGCCGACTGCTACATTGTACTCAAGGTGAGGCTGACCCCCTGGGGTCCATGTGGTCTCCAGTCTCCTAATCACAGTCTCCACCTGCACCTAGGTCCTGTGAGAGCTAGAGGTGGGCAGGCCAGGTGCAGGCAGGGTGGTGGAGGGAAGCCAGGCTGGGCCCCAGGAAGCTCATGGCTAGTGCCTTGGCTCGCAGACCTTTCTGGACGACAGCGGCTCCCTGAACTGGGAGATCTACTACTGGATCGGCGGGGAGTCCACACTGGACAAGAAGGCCTGCTCTGCCATCCACGCCGTCAACCTGCGCAACTACCTGGGTGCTGAGTGCCGCACCGTGAGGGAGGAAATGGGCGACGAGAGCGAGGAGTTCCTGCAGGTACCAGCCAGGCGGGGGCGGGAATCTGGGGTGCCGAGGGAGCTGGCCCAGAGGCAGGCAGGGGGCACTGCTGGAGTGGGGCAGGGAGATGAAGCCAAAGACGCTGGGCTTGAGGGTCCCCGGGGAGCTGGAGGCAGAGGCAAGACGGAGGTCTGGGGAGACCAAACGCCGCCAGAACCTGGGTTGGTGGAAGTGGGGTGGGGTCAGTGGTTGAGGGGAGGATGGCAGGCAGGGTGGAGGCTGTGAGGCCAATAGGCCGACACAGGGGTGGGAACCAGGTCCAAGGATTTGGGCCAAGAGAGGTGGGAGCTGTTGGGGGACAGGACCACAGGCTGGGTGCCAGGGAAGTGGGGCCAAGCCCAGCCTGGAATACAACACAGAGCCAGTTCAGCAAGGTACCCCACCAGGGTCACCAGCTGGTTGTCCGTAGACACTCCACATCTTGAGATCTTACCCAAGTTCACTGAGGTTTGCACTCCTCTGTGAACCACCTGTGCACACCCCTCGACATGTTGGCCCCACCTTTACAACACGGGTGGACACATTCATGTCATTGGGTCCCTATGCTCCAGTATGTGTGTGTTTATGAGCAAAGACTATTTTTGCTCCTTAACATCATCAGGGATTGGTAGCACCTGAGTCACTGCACCCAGCCTGGCAGGGCGTCTGGTTGGGGGAGGGGACAACCTGGTGAAGAACCCATGGCCTCACACACACACAGGTGTTTGACAACGACATCTCCTACATTGAGGGTGGAACAGCCAGTGGCTTCTACACTGTGGAGGACACACACTATGTCACCAGGTGAGGGGGTGGGAGTGTGGCACTGGCCTGCACTCTGCCAGGAAGGGTTGTATGGGAATGTGTTAGGAGTAAATCGGCCCCTTGGTCCACACTGAGCCACTCTTGTCCTGGTCCTCAGGATGTACCGTGTGTATGGGAAAAAGAACATCAAGTTGGAGCCTGTCCCCCTCAAGGGAGCCTCCCTGGATCCAAGGTGAGACCCCATGATATGAGGTAGAGGTGTTTGACCATCAGCCTCCTCTCTGCCTACAGGGTGCAGGTTTGGACCTCCTGAAAGAGGGGGCCCTCTAGCAGCACCCTTTTAACGCCTGTCCCACAGAGCTTGGCAGAAGGGCCCGTGAGGCCCTCTGAGAAAGGGGAGCTTACAGCTCATAATGATGAATTGTTTCTGGTGGAATCTGGGGTGTGGGACAGTCATTGTCCCCATGCCCCATCATAGCTCCTCCTTTCAAGGTTTGTGTTCCTGCTGGACCGAGGGCTGGACATCTATGTGTGGCGGGGGGCCCAAGCCACACTGAGTAACACCACCAAGGCCAGGTATGAGGGTATGGTATTGTGATTTTGTGCAAAGGAAAAGTATCATCTAAGAAGGGGTGTGGTCTCACTGAGAGCTTTGCATCTTGTTCTCAGGCTCTTTGCAGAGAAAATTAACAAGAATGAGCGGAAAGGGAAGGCAGAGATCACTCTGCTGGTGCAGGGCGAGGAACCCCCAGAATTCTGGGAGGCTGTGGGTGGGGAGCCCTCTGAGATCAAGAAGCATGTGCCTGACAACTTCTGGCCACCCCAGCCCAAGCTGTACAAGGTAAACCATGGTGTTGGGGTATGGGGTTAACCTGATTTCACTAGCCAGCTGGGGTCTGGGGACAGGCTAGCAGCACTGTGGTGGCTGTGGAATTTGGCCAGAGGAGGGTGCCCCCTCTGGAGTCTGGCTCTAAGAACAACAGCATGCATGTTACTAAAGGAACTTGGGCCTGGAGGGGGAGACATAGAGCCTGGTACCAGGCTCCCAACTTTAATTTTGTATGTGACAGGAAACTGGGGTTGTCTTGTGAGCAGGAAAGAGTCAAGAAAATTAGCAACAGTAAGGATCTGGAGAGGGCAGACAAGGAAAGCACCATTTTAAAAGCCTTGCCTTGCCGGAGTTGGGCACAGTGGCACACACCTGTGATCCCAGCAATTTGGGAGGCTGAAACAGGGGGATTGTAAGTTCAAAGCCAGCCTGGGGATTTAGTAAGACCCTGTTTCAAAATAAAAAATTAAAATTAGAGAAAGGTTTGGGGAGGTAGTTCAAAAATAATAATTGGGGCTGGGGCTCAGTAGAAGAGCACTTGCCTAACATGTCTGAGGCACTGAGTTCAATTTTCAGCACCACATATAAATAAGTGAATAAAGTAAAGGCCCATCAACATCTAAAAAAATCTTTTTAAATTATAATAATAATAAATTTTTAAAAATAGAAATAAAAGCCCTTCCACTGGCTGGGGATATAGCTCAGTAGTAAAGTACCTGGCAAGACCTGGTTTCCATCCCCAGTACCAAAAATAAATAAATAAATAAAAGCCCTTCCATAGAGTATCCTTAAAAAGACTTTGGGGTAGAAAAGGAAAAAACAGATCTCAAGATGAACGGATGTGGCTTGAGCAAAGGAGGCTGGACTCCAAATCAGAAGGCTGTTGTGGGTGGGGCTGATGTCCCGGACCCAGTCTTTGCCGTGCCCATCTCTTCCTCCTGCCAGGTGGGCCTGGGCCTGGGCTACCTGGAGCTGCCGCAGATCAACTACAAGCTCTCCGTGGAACATAAGAAGCGGCCCAAGGTGGAGCTGATGCCTGGGATGCGGCTGGTGAGGTGCACAGAACCGGGTACGGGGCTGGGATCTCTTCCAGGTGGCAAGTATTTACCTCCAGCCTCTGATCTCCAGCTGCAGAGCCTGCTGGACACGCGCTGTGTGTACATCCTGGACTGTTGGTCCGACGTGTTCATCTGGCTTGGCCGCAAGTCCCCACGCCTAGTGCGTGCTGCTGCGCTCAAGCTGGGCCAGGAACTGTGTGGGATGCTGCACCGACCACGCCATGCCACGGTCAGCCGCAGCCTCGAGGGTACCGAGGCGCAGGTGTGCTCCGGGATCCAGAGGCCAGCTTCCCTCTATCTGCATACCCCAGGGTCCCCTGGCCCCTCTGTGGTTGGTTGCTCTGCTAACCTGCAGAACGGGTCCAAACCTTTCTGTGGAACCACCTCTTCTACAAACTGCCCCTCCTAGTTCTGTTTCTTAGACTCCACCTCCCCAGGCCCACCCCACGTTCTCCCCTGACCCCAGCCCTTGGGCCCCAACCTTCGAACCCTAAGATTAACTCTGCTGGACCTCTCCCTGCTGCTCTCCCTTAGGTGTTCAAGGCCAAGTTCAAGAACTGGGACGACGTGTTGACCGTGGACTACACGCGCAACGCGGAGGCTGTCCTCCAGGGCCCCGGGCTCTCCGGGAAGGTGAAGCGTGATGCGGAGAAGAAAGACCAGATGAAGGCGGACCTCACCGCCCTCTTCCTGCCAAGGCAGCCGCCAATGGCATTGGCCGAGGTGGGTGGGGCCTGGGTGCTGGGCGGGGCCGAGGTAGGGCCAGGGAGGGGCCAAGTGAGTTAGGCCCATGGGGGCACGTACTGCCACCTGCAGGCGGAACAGCTCATGGAGGAATGGAATGAGGACCTTGATGGCATGGAGGGCTTCGTGCTGGAGGGCAAGAAATTTGCACGGCTGCCTGAGGAGGAGTTCGGCCACTTCTACACGCAGGACTGCTACGTTTTCCTCTGCAGGTGCCACCAAAGCACGCCTCCCTCTCTTGTCTTCCTCTGGGATTGGGGGTTCCAGCTCCTGTTCACTAACCTCTAACCCCACAGGTACTGGGTACCCGTGGAGTACGAGGAGGAGGAGAAGGAAGGCAAGGAGGATGGAAAGGCCGGGGCAGAGGGCAAAGAAGGCGAGGACGCAGCGGTGGAGGCCGAGGAGAAGCAGCCCGAGGAGGACTTCCAGTGCATCGTGTACTTCTGGCAGGGTCGGGAAGCCTCCAACATGGGCTGGCTCACCTTCACCTTCAGTCTGCAGAAGAAGTTTGAGAGCCTCTTCCCTGGCAAGCTGGAGGTACACCCAGGTGTACTCGGGGCTGTGTTCCCATGACCTTGGAAGCAAGGGGAGTGGGACCCAGTCCAAGGGAGGCTTGGGATCTAGGGGGCTGCCCCTGATTCTTCCACATCCTCAGGTGGTACGAATGACGCAGCAGCAGGAGAACCCCAAGTTCCTGTCCCATTTCAAGAGAAAGTTTATCATCCACCGGGGCAAGAGAAAGGTGGCCCAGGGCACCCTGCAACCAAGCCTCTACCAGATCCGGACCAACGGCAGTGCCCTCTGCACCCGGTGCCTGATGGGGTGGGCAGTGGTTGGCAGGAGTCAGGGAGCAAGCCCTGTCTCTTTACTGACACCCCTCCTCACCCAGGTGCATCCAGATCAACACTGACTCCAGCCTCCTCAACTCAGAGTTCTGCTTCATCCTCAAGGTGGGGTGTGGGTGTGAGCCAGGACCACAGAGCAAGATGGCATATGGGGTGTTGGTCATGACCCAAAGCCCCTGTACACTCCACAGGTTCCCTTTGAGAGTGAGGACAACCAAGGCATTGTGTATGCTTGGGTGGGAAGGGCATCAGACCCCGATGAAGCCAAACTGGCAGAAGACATTCTGAACACCATGTTTGACACCTCCTACAGCAAACAGGTGAGGTGGGGGTAGGTGGGCAGGTGAGCCAGAGCATGTGAGCTTTGGGCTGAACTGACCCTCCCACAGGTCATCAACGAAGGCGAGGAACCTGAGAACTTCTTTTGGGTCGGAATAGGGGCACAGAAGCCCTATGACGATGACGCTGAGTACATGAAGCACACACGGCTCTTCCGGTAGGGCCCTGTCCACTCCCCCAGCTTCCTTCTTCGTCCTGACCCTGTTGCATGTGACCTTGGCCTCATTTTGACCCCTAGGTGCTCCAATGAGAAGGGCTACTTTGCAGTGACTGAGAAATGCTCTGACTTTTGTCAAGATGACCTGGCAGATGATGACATCATGTTGCTAGACAATGGCCAAGAGGTGAGACACCACCCCCATCTCACTGACCCTGCCTGTTAGAGGAGGAGCCCCTCCATTTGGAAATAGGAATTACAGAATCACAAGAGGCACATTCCCACTCACCTGTGTGACCACCTTGCCTGTTGTCCCTGCCAGGTCTACATGTGGGTAGGGACCCAGACAAGCCAAGTGGAGATTAAACTGAGTCTGAAGGCCTGCCAGGTGAGTGGGGACAGATGCACAAGGCAGGTCTTGGGGTCTGGGAAGACTTCCTGTAGCCACTGTTCTCCTTCCTTTCCAGGTGTACATCCAGCACATGAGCTCCAAAGAGCACGAGCGGCCCCGCCACCTGCGCCTGGTCCGCAAGGGCAACGAGCAGCATGCCTTTACCCGCTGTTTCCATGCCTGGAGCACCTTTCGCCAGTCCCTGGCCTAAGCAGTGGCTTTTAGGCCTCAGGCCCTTGACAAGAGGTGCCTCCATCCACCACCTGCTCACTGAAAGTGTGCACAGGTGACAGCCCTACTTTATTACTCACCAGTGTCCCAGCACCCAGCAGCACTCAACCCCAGGCCACACCATTGGCAGAGTGGGGGATGTTCTAGGAACCAGCTGTCAGGCTCAGTGTGAAGCCTGCCCCATCCCCACCCCGGGCCAGGGATACGGCAGATGCTGTTGCCCTTTAAGAGATATTAAATGCTTTTATTTTCAATATTAAAAAATCAGTATTTTTAATATTAAAACAGCGCTAACTTTAAAAAAAAATGATAAGAAAAAAAAAAAAAACCAAGGTACAATCTACAGGGAAGCCCATCCTAACCAGCCTCCAAACACACACACACCCTGACTGGGCCTCAGCTCTGGGTGCCAGTCTCTCTCTCTCTCTCTCTCTCTCACACACACACACACACAGAGGCTGGGACAGGGTAGCCCAGGAGCAAGTACCAAAATAGTTTTAGAAAGGACTGTCCAGCCCAGCCCAGGCATTAGAAAAATACTCTTTGCAAAGGGGAAAGGATGGTGCATGGAGGGGGAAGTGGTCCAGCCGCCCCGCCCACCTGCTGTGTCCCTGTCCCCACGTCAGCAGCTCTAGGGCAGCCAACTGCTTTTAAGATGTTTCAGACATCCTGGGCCCAGAGATTCCAGGCTGCCCGGTGCCTTCACTTTGGGCTGTGGCAGCTCCAGGGCCCAGCATTGTCGGGGACAGGACAGCAAGTCCCACTGGGCCAACAGGTTAGCAAGTAGAGTCTATATTATGAGGCTTGGGATCAAGGACCCCAGCTTCAGAGCAGAGTAGGCAGTGGCTGGGACAGTGCTGGCCTTTCTGAGTCTGAAGGCCTGCCAGGTGAGTGGGGACAGATGGACAGGGCAGGTCTTGGGGTCTGGGAAGACCTCCTGTGGCCACTGTTCTCCTTCCTTCCCAGGTGTACATCCTGTACAGGAGCAACAGAGGGGGCTCTGGAGGCAGACGGCCTGCCCAAGGCAGCCCAGCAGTTGGACCAGGTTACATAGGTGCCCCTACTCAGCCTCCTGACTAGGACAGCAGGAAGGGTCCTTTAATGACAGTCTGAGGTGGACTTGCTGAGGCGCTAGCTGGATATCCAAGTGCTGGCCACATGTGACCTGCTCAAGCCAGGATGGGGTACTGCTGACCCCAGGACCAAAGAGAGAATAGGCAGCGTCTGTGCCCAGTGCTGCAGGGTGGACAGGGGCACTAGGGACTAAGTAGGTCACACAGATCTAGGGGCCTGAGGTAAGCAGAGGCAAGCGAGACCTTTCGCTGGGCCCAGGGTTTTGGGCTGATCCAGCAAGACTCACCCTTGGACCCTGGTGACTTCCTGGGAGAAGGGCTGGCCAAACAGGCCCCAAATCCCTACCATTGCACCTCCTAGTGGTTAGTCCTGGTCCTGCTCCAGACACGCTCAGGACCTCTAAGGGCCAACAACTGGGCCTCTAACTATGAAGACAGTGCTGGTGTAGGGCTCCTGAACTGGTGGGACATCCTGTGAGAGGCGACCAGGCTCCGGGAGCCCCGTCACTGCAGGGGCTGCCATGGAGCCCACTGCAAGCCCAGGACAGGGACCCCCAGAAGGTTGCACTGCTGACTGGTGAGAAACAGGTGGGCCTGGGCCCTGCCCTGCCACGCCTCATTTGATCAGGATGGTGCAGGTGGGGGCCTCATCTTCTGTCAGGTTCCTCAGGTTCCTTTCTGATTCCTCAGAGCTGGGAAGGGTGATGATCAGAAGGGTCAGGGCCAGAGGAGCCTTTGTGGCCCTAAGAAAGGGGCTGGAGAGATAGGGAGCTGGCCTCACCCCAGAAAATCCTTCACATCCTCCACTGTGACATCCCCTGTTGTGTCCAGAATGGTGTCGGCACTGGTGGCTGAGTCGATGGACATGGGTGAGAGAGTGACCTCAGGTGGCTCTGGGGTGTCTGCGGGAGGAAGTAATCAGCCCCTGCCAGGACCTCTCTACACCCTCTCCACAGGGAACAGACTCTTAATGCAGCCTACAGGGGATGTCACCTCAACAGGCACACACCCACCCAGCCCTGCCCAGCTTCCAGCCCTGGGTCAGCTGTCCCCTCCCGCAGAAGCCTGCCTACAGACAGCACCACCCTTCTCTAGGAGTGATGGGTCCCCTTTCATGCCCCACTCACCAGCTCCCTTGTGGGCAGGATCAGGACTTCCATCACGACTCTGTGGAGCCAGGATGATGCTTGGGTTCCCATTAGCCTGGCTCAGCTTGGGTGACTCTTGGACCCTAGGGCACAGATGGGGTCGTGATATGGACCACGGCAATGCTGCATACCTGCCTTCCTGCCCGAGCCTGAGGCATTACACCAGCCAGGACAGTTCCCAGGGTTGGGTGAGACCTGGCCCTGTCTAGAGGCCCCCTGCCAGGGGCTGCCTCCCCACTTACCTAGCCTGGGTGGCATCACGGGGCCAGCTGATGTCCAGAGAGCAAAGTGGCTCTGTGATATTGCGGGCACTCAGGGAGAAGCGTTCAAATTCTGATGGTGAGATCAGGTAAAAGCCTGTGTGGCAGGAGAGAGGAGGGAGTGCGCTTAGGAGCCGTGATGAGTCCCAGCCTTCTACGGGTTCCCTGCTCCAGTCTGTGCTGGCAGGCCTTCATGCTGACCATTCCCAGGTAGCCCCCTGGCCCCACTCAGGTCCCTTTTCTTCCTGGCCACTCTGGCTCACCTTGGCCATGGCGCGTGAAGACACATGAGGCAATGCCACTGATGTCCTCCTTCCGGATGCAGGAGTACTGCACCTGGGGCCGCAGGCCAGGCACCGAAAACACGTGCACATCACCCAGGTTTGTGAGGCAGGCCAGGCAGGTCTCGGCATAGTCCTCACAGGCCACACTGGCAAATGTGGCCAGAGCCACCTTGCGTACACGACAGCCCTCGTGGGCTGTCAGCTTGAACTTCGTCTTGGCACTCACCTTAGGCAGTGTGAACACCTGGTGGCAGATGGTCAGTGAGCAGGGCCTGGCCCAGTCCTCAGACCCCTTACTCACTCATGGTTGCAGACCACCAGCCCCCAGCTCACCCCAAAGGCCTCAGGTGGCCATACTGCCACCCTGCTTAGCCAGCCACCCTCTCCTCCTGCAGACTCAACCTGGGCTTCACTGTGTCCAGAAACCTCTGGCCTCCTTTACTGGCCACATCAACCACATCGACTCCTAAAGCTCTGTCTGGTATCCCTACCAAATCATAAACCCCTGGGACTGGACTCAAGGGGTCCCCACCATGCCTAGAGCCTTGTGGTGAGCAGGTCGTGGGGGGAGCTCAGCAGGTTTGGGCATCAAGATTCCACAGGGGCTGGCTGGGGGCACTGTGATGGGGCAGTATTTGGAAGGTCTCAGCAGGCAGAGGATGGAGGTAGGGATGGGGCTCTAGAGGAGAGTCTCCACAGCCCCAGCAGCTCACCTTGAACTGTTCCTCAGAGGCGATGAGCACAGCATGCCCACCCTGCATATCAGGCGCCTGTGCCAGGTCCCGAGAGGCCTCGTAGGGCTCAGGCAGTGGGCGACCACGCCCATCCAGCACAGCGATGGCCACCACAGGTGCCCGATGCATCAGCTGCACCTCCTTGCCCAGCACAGCCTCCACTGCCCGCTCAGGCCGCTTCTCACCACCTGCCACAGCTGCTGGCACCTCCAGCGCATAAGCAAACACGGAGCCCGAGTTCGTGCCTGCCCACATGGTGGGCCCATGGTGGGCTGCTGCAGGGCACAGACACAGTGAGGAAGGCACTCCCTGCAGGTCCTTCCCCACCTCTCCTGCACCGCCTGTCCCTTACCTCCCCAGGTAACCTCAACCTAACCTACTGCATGGCCTGAGAGGCCAGCTCTGCAGCTGACTCAAGTCTCAGCCTGGGATGTAGCCCTTGTGCAGAGGCACAAGCTATTTAAGAGCACCCGCATGAGGACTTCAGTGGCCCCCAAACTATACCCTGATCTTGCCAACCCTTCCTGCTGTACCCTCCTTCCTGTCACTCATGCCCCAAGCCCCACAAGCCATCTCCCCCTACTACCCATCACTGATTCTGTCCACACACTAGTTATCAGGCTCACCCTGCAGTGCACACTGGCCCTCCTCATCCCTATGTAGCTTATTCCCCACATGGTGACCAAAGGGTGCCTTTACCAAAGAACCCTGGGCTTGGGAAGAAATGAACCAGGGCTCTTACCCAGGACCCCATCCCCCCTGCCATGTGTGAACTGAGTGGAGAATCAGAGCCACACAAGGCCATTCCCAGGGCAGGCATGGACATCTGCCACTCTGCATCCTTGAGAACCGAGGCACCAGAGCAACAGCCACTGGGAGCCCAGCCCCAGGTGAAAAGTCCCAGCAATGAAGCATGTCAGCTGCAAGACAGAAGCCCAGAGCAGGACGTGGAACAGTGAAACCCCAAGGCTGTATCAGCCACGTCCAATGGGAAACCTACTGGACAAAGATCCTCCAAAATTAAATGATATCAGAAAGAGGAGACCCAACCTGAACACGAACTGAGACTTGGGAATAGCCTGGGTTCCATGGGACATGAATGGGCAGCAGGGTTGTGCCTGGGTTTCTGTTTAAAAACTTCAGCAAGATTCAACAGCAGCGTGGGGTAGCATAAAACAGAAGTACACACCTGCTGATGGTGGGTGAGGTGCATGGGATGACATTTTTGTGTCATCCCATTTTGGGGGGATGTACTCCCATTTTTGTGTTTGAAATTTACCATTATACATTGTAAAGATCAAAGAACAAACCAACATACCCAGGACCTTACAGGGGCTCCAAGCCACCCAGACAAAGCCATGTCCTCAGCACACTGGCATGGTGGCCAATACAGAGCAATCTTAGCCTCTCCCTTCTCTGCCCTCACTCAACTCACCCTAGCCCTGTGGCTCTGTGGCTCCTACCCACAGCCGTAGGCCCTTGGCACCAGCCTGTCCCTTACTGGATCTCAGACCTTGGGCTCCCTTTTCTTTTTTTTCCTTCCCAACACTGGGGACTGAACCCAGGGGCCCTCTACCACTGAGCTGCATCCCCAGTCCTTTTTAAATTTTGAGACAAGGTCTCACAAAGTTGCCCAGGCTGGCCTCCAACTTGCAATCCCGCTCCTCCTCCTCACTTGCTAGGATGAGAGGTGCTGGCTGCTTCTTTTTTTGGGCCAGGGAGGGGTGTACTGGGGATTGAACTCAGGGGCCTCAACCACTGAGCCATATTCCCAGTCCTTTTTTATATTTTATTTAGAGACAGGGTCTTGAAGAGTTGCTTAGGTCCTCACTAAATTGCTGAGGCTGGCTTTGAATTCACAGTCCTCCTGCCTCAGCCTCCTAATCTGCTGGGATTACAGGTGTGCACCACCACTCCCAGCAGTTACCTTTCTTGCTCAAGTCTGCGGGGTCTGCCCAGATCACTAGCAATACCTCACCATCAGCCCCAGCTGGCAGGTGGGGCTGTATGGTAGCCAGGGTGTCCCCATCACCAGTGCAGCCCCACACAGTGGATGTTCAGTGATACTCTCCGATGTCCTGGAAGGCCTGGTCCCACTGCTTCCCCCCACCCGTTTCCTAGATAAACAACTGAAGCCAGCCTCTCCAATCCCCGACCCGGCACTGGCCTCACCATCTCGAAGGAATGTGTCAGCAAAGTAGAGGCAGCGCACGACACCAGAGAGGGAATCATCAGCAGAGCGGGGCTCGATGCGGCGCTGCACGGGTGTCATCTCAACATCATGGGGACAGGCCTGTTCGGCCAGCTGTGCATTGGCCTCCTGCAACTAGAAGGAGCAGGGGCTCCTGAACGTGGTCTCCCTGATTCCCAGCTGCTCTCATTCTGCTTGCCTGACATTGATCATCACCCATCCACCACATTTCTAGCCCACTCCACTCGTGCAGGGGGCTGAGCAGGGAGCACAGTGAGTGCAGGAACCCTGGGGCTCTGGGCCAGAGGACAGCTCCCAGGCAGCCCACCCCACTCACCTTGCTGTTGGCATTAGCCACACGCTTCTTGCCTGAGACGCGGCTCTTGCGGATACGCCGGAAAGACTGGCGCAGTGACTTCTTAAGGGACTTCACCCGGGACAGTGGCCCCTCCATGGCCAGGGAGTCATTGGGATGAAGAGTACACCTGGGGACAGATAGGAGCCAGTCATGCAAGGAGCAGCCATTCCTGCTGGCCCCAAGGCCAGCACTGCAAACCCCAGCTCAGGAGGTCAAAGCCCCTCTGGCACTGCCTTGTGGTCCCAACAGCTGCTGGTGCTTAGGGTGTCCCTCAGAGCTGCCAGTGATTTCTCACAAGGCCACAGAGGTTCCCAGGACTTTTAAAACCAGCCTGCTTTGGCCATACCAAACTTCAGAAAGGAAGACTCAGACCCAGATCCCATCTCACTGGGACTCCAGCCGCCCGTCCACCTGACCTCCCCACACACCTGGCCAGCACTGGGCTCTTGCGCTGGTAGTCAAAGAGGCCAAAGCCGTGGCTGGTGCCAAAGGCTACAAGGCTCCATTCGGCGTGGAGTGTGACGGCGGTGACAGCAGCAGGTGGCAGGCACTGTACTAGCACACGGGGCTGGAAGCCAGCAGGCCAAGGCAGTGGCCCTATACGTGGGCTCAGCCGCTCGTGGCCCTTCCACGTGAAGCCTTCTCGATCCTGGAGGAGGTCTACACTGGCCACACTAACTGCCTGCTCTGTCGGCACATCGCTGAGCTCGAGCACCAGCACCTAAGCCCCAGCCAGGGCAGGGAGGAATCAGTACAGAGCAGGGTGCCCCTGGCCCCACCCCAGCCAAAGGTGCTAACCACCAAGCAACATCCCAGCCCTTTTTAAAAAAAAAATTTTTTTTGACAGGGTCTCACTAGGTTGCTGAGGTTGACTTTGAACTTACAATGCTCCTGCCTCAGCCTCCTGAGTAGCTGGGATTACAGGTGTGCACCACCAAACCCAGCAGGATAAGTACTCTTTGAATGCTTCCTGTACACCAAAGCCCTCACTGAGCATCAAGGAACATAGTGGACACCAAAACTAACTGATGCCTTTTTTTTTTTTTTTTAGAATTTTTAATATTTATTTTTTAGTTTTCAGCGGACACAACATCTTTGTTTGTATGTGATGCTGAGGATCGAACCCGGGCCGCACGCATGCCAGGCGAGCACGCTACCGCTTGAGCCACATCCCCAGCCCCTGATACCTTACCTCACAGACAGATAATTCAATCTTACCTGAGCCTATCTTTCACTTAGCAATAAGCACACATTAAGCACCTTCTGTATACTGTGCAAATACTAAGGATATGGCACTGACCAAGTCCCACTGGTCTGTCTCTCTTAGAATGAAGTGCCCTCCCTTTTCCCCAAGTCTCTGTCTCATGGCAATAAGCTCATACTGAGTATCTTCTGTATACTGTGTAAGTGCCAGAGGCATAAATAGCATTGCCTGAGATCCACTAGTCCTTGCGCTCCCAGAGTTCATTTGACTCTCACATTCCTGCTCCTGGACCTAAACCTCCATGGTTTCCCTGCCAGAGCCTCACTCAAGGCACCCAGTGACAGACCCCACTTGGTACCTGTCCTCATTCCAGCCAGCCCCAGGTAGGCCCCATTCCCACCCACTACCAGACTCTTCATTTCAGGCCCACCTCTTCTAGGAAGCTCCCCTGTCATGCCCAACTTGGGGACATCAGCCTTACCTGGCCTGCAGTGCCAGCCACCACCATCTGAGCTGTGTACTTGCAGAGCACAACCTTCTGCACACCAAGCCGGGGATCATCACTGTAGGGGTCAAAGCAGCCCACCTGAGGGGACAGGAGGGAATGAAGACACTGGGCAGAGCCAGGACAGGCTCCATGAGGGGAGGAGTCTCACCTTGCGGAAGGGTGGCCAGTCGTCCTCAGCAGCCTGGCCCAGGCTGTCGGTATGTTCACAGTCTGTCTGGAAGAGGCCAGCTGTGCTCAGCTTGTAGAGCGGCCGCAGCGCCACACCAGATGCATCCCAGAACCGCACAGTGCCATCCTCGTGGCTAAAGGGAGGGCAGATGTCAGGACCATCCCTGGGAGGCCTGCACACCCCTTCTTCCATGAGTCCATCAGCTATTCACTGAGCACCTACTGCATATACCAAATACAGGTTGAAAGCATGGGACACACATTAAGCTTCTATCAGATAAGGCAAACAGGTACTTGGTACATGTAGGCCAAGCTACTTCTATCACATGCACCTGGGGCTTTGAACAGGGTGGGAAGGTGTGGTAACGATGACCATGAAGACCAGGAGATGGCGGAGGGCAAAATGCAAGAATAGAAGACTAGGTCAATTCTTTCCCATTGGAGTTACCCAGCAATCAGAAAGGACACAGTGACCAGGAGCCAGGCAGTCACAGAACAGAGTACAGGGAAGCCCAGGAGAGACCAGCTGAGGCCCAAGGTAGCCACATAAGCAGAACAGCAGTAAGACTGGGGAGGCAAGAAGGAAGCAGGCAGGGGCTGGGGGAGGAGCAGACAAATCTAGGGCACCGCTTCAGGACACGCTGTAGAGCCCAAGTGAGGTCCCTGGGCAGTAGGGGAGCCCAGAGTCAGGGCATGACGTGTGTGTAGACAGGGCTGGAGCCCGAAAAACACAGTAAATTCTTAAGCTATGGAAGGCTTGCTGCTGTCGGAGGTTGGAGGGTTCCACCACAGGCAGGAAGAAAGGGCAGGACAGGAAGTAAGGCCTGAGTCACCAGGCACGTCAGTGCCCGCCAGGCCCAGGTCAGGCTCTGCAGCACCTGCCTTGGGCAACTTGGCGTGGGCCAGCCCAGATTTTCCGGTCCCAAGGCAGGCAGGCCAGGTGGGTGGAGCCTTGGGGTTTGCTGGAGCTGAGTTCCAGGCCAAAGGCAGAGCAGGGTGGAGCCCTGAGCCAGGATCTAGGGAGGCTTCATCCAATCCACCCCAGGCAAGGGGGGACAACCTGGGCCTGCTACAGCCAGCACTGAGTCACCTGGCATCTCAGTTCCTGCAGGATCTGGGATGGGCAAGGGGCATGCCATGCCTGGTGGATACAGGATTTTGCTCAATGCACATCCCTAACACCTACCCAGTCAGCAGCAGCCCTCGCTGTGATGGCTCCTGGGCCAGGTTCCGGCCCCCAGTAATGGGCCAGCTCTAGGAAAGGACAGTAAAGATGTGAACACAAGGTCAGGACCAAAGACACCTCCCCCTCCCCCTGGGCATACAATTCAGTATTTCCCCACATCCCCACCTTCAGGCCTGAGCCCAGCATTCCAACAGGAACACACTCCCTCCATAACACCTCACCCACAGGACACCTGGGCACCCACCGAGGCACTGGAGATGAGCTGGGGGCTCTGCTGCTCGCCAGCACTCACGATGCGGGCCCACAGCTTGGCAGGGACATTAGCAACATGGGCAGAGCAGGTGATGGCCGATGAGTGCAACGGGGCCAGGTAAGGGGCAGGCACAGATGGCCAGCCAGGTGTCTGTAGGTCAAGCACCACCAGTTCCTCTTCCAGAAGCACAGCCAGAGCCTGTGGGTCGTCGAATTCTGTGGGATGGAGCAGGGTGAGCTCAGTCACAGGCAGTGTTTGGCGGGGTTGGGAAAGGTAGGGCACACACCATCCTCAGGCCGTGTGCTATGCACTGTGAAGAAGTCAATGATGCGGGAGGTGAAGTCCAACGTCACCAGCGTCTCAGCTCGCAGCACACTCACACAGTGGCGGTCACCATAGCTGGCGCGGGGCATACCACCACTGAAGATGATGAAGTGGCCCCTGCAAGGAAGGTCATGTGAACTAGAGGCCTTGGAACACACACTGCACAACCCAGCAAGGGCTTCACCTGTTGACCCAGAACCCACCCTTCCCCCAAGCCAGGTGCAACCCCCCCACCCACATACTCCCTCACATACCCCGATTCACAGTTCCGCCACAGAATCTTGTTGATGGCCTTGCAGGGAAAGGGGCCTGGGGAGTTGGGACAGCGTCAGACCTCCCATTCCTGGTCTACCTTGAAGCTTCCTCCTGCCTCTCCCCAGGGGAAAGCAACATCACCCCAACCATCCCCCCAAGGGGTCTCCCTTTGCAGACCTGGCTGGTTATTGCCCCCCACCAAGGCCAAGTGGCCCTCTAGACGCCACCCTCTGCCTCAGGCCTCCCCAGCACTCACCATAGGGAATGGTGGCTACGGAGGGCTGCAGAGTTGGGGAGCCGCTAGTGTCCACGGGCCAGATGGCATAGCTGCCATCACTGTGCGAACTGATGATGGTACCACTGTTGCGCCCCCAACAAAGACTCTCCAACTGCTGTAATGGAGGCAGACAGGCATGAGCCTGTGGGTGTGTGCATGGGCCCAGACTAACAGAGGGCAAGCCTCACCCCTACCTGGTTCCCCAGGAAGACGTGGTCAACACACTGTGCAGCCTGGTTCCAGATGACCAGCAGGCCCCGGCTGTAGCCAATAAGAATCTTGGTGGGGTCCCGGAGGTGTCCCTGGAGTGACTCCACAGGGCCCAGAGCCTTTCCACAGCGGTAGTCATCTGGCACACTACAGAAGGAGCCCCAGTGAATTGGGAGAAGTTTCCAGTCAGAGTGGGTGCTGAGCAGCCTGCCTATGGCTCACCTGCGCAGAACCTCATCTGGGCTGAGGGTCTGCCTCTCAAGCAGTGCCAGGGTAGTGACATCCAGGAAGTAGATGCTACCTCCCTCAGTGCCCAGAGCTGCCGTGTTGCCAGCGGCCATCAGCAGAACCACTGTGATACGGGTGAGGCTGGACGGGGTGCTGCAGAGGATATGGGTAAGAGAGTGAGCCCAACCATTTGCTGAAGAGGATGTGGAGAGGGATGGGACTTACTGCCAGTCCTACCCAGTCCCTATGCGCTCACCAGGGCCTTCTTACAGAGCAGGATGGCACCTCGGGAAGGCGACACTGCAGTGTAATTAGCCTGCTCAATTATTCATCAGGCAAGAAGAGGGATAAAAATAGGTTTCCCAAGTCTCTGAGAACTCCTGGCTCCTCCCACCACTAGGAAGCAAACTCAGGCACGGGGGCACCGCCCCAATGATGACCAGGAGCTCCAGCTCCAGGACTAACACAGCCATCCTGATCCCCACCCAGAAATCCTTTTACCAGCTCTCTGGATGCCTCCTGACTTTGAAGGAGCGCCAAATGGCCCTTACCTGCAGAGGCGAGGGCTGCCCAAAAACCAGCCCGTGGGTCAGGAATCCCCCACTCTAGCCACTATGGGCAGGGACGGGGAGGGAGAGGGCCAGGCCCATTGTGTTATATCTGGAGCATCCTGCCAACACCTACTATACCTGTGGGACCCTCCTGTCCCCAATCCTGTTTGTTCACCCATGCACACAATGGCTTACCCCCTACTCCCAACTCAAGGGGTCAGGGGACCTCTGCTTGTCTGAAACCCTGTTCCAAGCCCCAGAAACCCCCAATACCACAGGGAGTGCAGTGTCACACCACAGGCCCATGAAGTTTGGCATATAACACGTTATCTCCTAGGGCTCATGGCCACCAAAGATTCCCAGTCAGTAGCACAAACCCTGCCTGCTTGCCTCAAACCCCACCAGAACCTCCCATCTAATTTGAGAAGTCCAGAGCACAACTTAGCCAAGCAGGGTCCTCCCAGGGCCAGACTCAAACATACCCCCCCACCCCAAAGAACAGCCCTACTGGCATGCCCGTCTCTCCACACCTTGACACAGTTAGCCCTCAGGCCTCCCTAGGATATTCCCCTGCTCAGGGGTCCTCCAGTACCTGGCACCATCAAAGCCAGGCCGGCTGGGCAGCTGGAAACTGAGTGCCTCCTCCAGGTGGGCACAGCCATTATGATGGATGATTTCCCAGAGATGCAGACTGCTGTCATCTAGCAGGGTTAGGAGGCGGCCCTGCGGGGTGCAAGCAGAGACCAAAATTGGGTTGGCCTGGAGAAATGGGAGGGCATGGGAACCACAAGGAGCTGGCTGATAGGGAGCAGAAGCTCACCTGACCAGGCAGGAAGTGCATCTGAGTGACAGTGGCCGCATCCCGGTGCAGGCCCGTGAATTCCACACCGGGTGCACCATAGCTGAGGGTGACTGGTCAAGGACAGAATCATGCAGGCACAGGCCAGAAAACCTTATGCACAAGCCGCCTTCCCCAGGATAATTTTCATGGGTTTTGCCCAAGACCTACCTACCGGAGGTTCCAAGACCCAGTGAGGCCCCCTTCCTTGAAGAAGCTTCAATCCTGCATTCCCAAGGTTTTCCTAGGCTCAGAGTACAGGCTCCATGCAGTTGCTGCAAGTCAGTATTGCTTTGGGGTCTTAATTTCCTCATCTGTAAAAATGGGCTAATGGCACCTTTCAGGGCAGCTGCAAATCAAGTGAGAATAAAATCTCGCCGAGCATGCTTGGTCCAGACCTGGCACACAGGTGGGGTTCTGCTCTATTTCAACCTCAAATATTTGTATGTGCCTATGAAGGCCGAGAGCCTGGTGGGTTGGGATCTTGCAGGCCAGAGACACAAGGTCAGGCCCAAACAGGGAAGCCCAGAGCAGAGTCCAGGCTGCCTTTTACCACAGCTTCAGGCCCATCGCCAGTTCTGGGCAAAGAAATCCACTTCCCTCCAGGGCAAGTGGCCAACAACCCCCACTGCACAAGAGCAGAGACCCCAGACTGCCCATTTTACAGATGAGCACATGGACACACGTGAAATGCTTGAAATGCCCCGTGTCAGTGCCTAGAGTCCCAATAACTCTAGGGTTGATGGTGGGTGGATGGCAAGGCCTGAGAGGGCTCAAGAGAGAGGGTTTAGGGAGGGGTCAGCAGTGTTGCCCCAGTGACAAGGCAGGAGCCGTTGCCTGGAGCTTGAGCTGGGATTCTCTGCAGGAGCCTGGCTGGGACAGAGAAGAGGACAAAAGAGGGAGCAAGAGCAGCTGGGCGGGAAGCAGGGTCGCCAAGGAGATGGAGACTGCCCTGCAGGGGGAGGGGCAGCTTCTAAGACCACAGTTGGCCCTCTCCAGCCTCAGTTTCCTAACCCCAGGAAACTCCAGGCTATGGTGATTTAGAAGGAGGGAAGCAAAGGAGAACCCCTGGGCCTGGCCTCCTCTGAAGCTCATGTCCTCATCTGTATTTCAGGTTCACTGTGACCGTGAGGAGCCAACACACAAGAGATCAGCCACAGGAGAGAGAGCTCCAGAGCTAACAGCAAAGCCTATACAGGTGCTATGAGATATGGTGAAAGCCCTTGGGACACAGAAAAAGAGACTGCAGGGGCACACATGTGAGAGTTACACACCCACAAGAGGAGTGGGCAGCAGGCAAAGGCCCTTGAGAAAGCAGGGGGCATCTCAGCCCAGCCACACTCCATAGAGCCAGCAAATAGCTCATAAAGGCCCAGATACTTCCCTACTTGGCCAGTGTTCCCAGCCCTGGGGTGAGGAGACCCCCCCACACCCTCCCGCTTCTAGGCACCGGCTTATTTTCTGCTGACCAATGTCTACCATCAGGGTACTGAGACCCAGAGCACCACCTACAGGGGGGCAGTCACTGGCACCCTCACGAAGCAGCCGCTGGCCAGACTTATACCGCAGTTTCCTGAAGAGCAGTTGGGGTGGGATTCTGTAGGGCAGGCAAGGAGGCAGTCAGCTGCCTGCCACTACCCCCCCACCCTGGCCTGCAGGGAAAATGCCCGCTTTGTACAGCTCACATGGCCCATTGTGCACCCGCCAGGATCCAGGTGGGGGCCGTGCTATGCTCACCATGCCCAGCCTGGCACTGCCCCTGCCCTCTTGGCTGAACACACATCTTCGAATTCAAATACACGTGTGCACCCACTCAACAGACCCCCTCCCCAGCCCATCCACCACCTTCAATGCGATCATGGCCCAGACTCCTGCTCCGTTCTCCCCAGTCACAGTTGTTGGGATGATGGCAGGGTCGCCTAGGAAACTGGCTGGCTCAAAAGCAGCAAGGGACAGCTGTGGCCACTGCAAACCAACCCCTCCCATCGCCATACACTCAGTCTACCAGCAAAAGTACACCGCAGTCTCCAGGAAGAGTTGTCCCAGGCCTGTCAGGCATACAGACAGTACCAACCTGCTCCAAGATCCCAGAACCCACTGGGGCCTCCACAAAGTACCTGCCAAGGCTGGAACCCCAGTCACAGGGAAACGCATGCAGGTGGTCCTGAACAGGCCCTGAACACCACAGTTGCAAAGGATACATTTTGACAGCTCCAGACCTGGTGCCAATTGCCATAATGCGAAGTTCAGGGTCGAAGGCCAGGGCGCTGGGCTGGTTGGGGAAGCCATGCTCCACAGTCTGTAGGGAAGAAGAGGGCTGCTGGGGTGTACACACCCTGAAGCCCACCCCAAGGCAGCTTCCAGGCTCTGCTGCTGCTACACGGGGATCAAGAGTCTGTTCCTCCTACTTTCTGTACCTCCAGTACACAGGAAAGTGGCTGAGTCCCCAGGCTCTACCATGACCTTGCTGTATGCGTGGCACATGTAGGCCCCCCCTTTGCCAAGCCCCTGTTCCCCTCAATGCCCATGTTGACACACTGTGCACAAGATTCTAGCAACAGAGAACAAGGCTCAAAGAAGCACAGGAATTAAAAAGATCCCACCTGCCCCATGGGGATTCTGCACCCCTTCTTAGAGGCACAAACTGAAGCTGGTGAAGTGTTGTACTGCCAGGGGTCACATATGAAGTCCGTGGCACTCCCCAAAAAAACAGATCCTACATGGTGGTCAGAGGTCAAATTCAACACCCAGGACATCTAGGCAAAGGCTTCTCACTCCCTCCAAACTCAGGGAGACTGAGGCCCTGTCAGCTTTCTGTCCAAATCCTGAGGGTGTCACCCCACATTCCCACCTGGAAACAGCCAGGCAACATGAGTACCAGTCCCATCAATGCTGGGGAGGACTTTAAGGCAACTTGTATACTGTCCCAGTGTTAATGGTACTGCTAGCCACCCAGTGCTCAGCTCCCTGTAGGGCCAATCCCAACACAGTGCAGCCCCTTCCCCACCCACCAGGCTCCCATGCATGTTCTTTCCTTTGGCCAAGCTATGCTTCTCTCCATTTGCCTACCCCAACCGCAAGAGCCCTCACTCATCCCCCAAAGCCTAGCTGGGAGGGCCTCCCCAGGAAACCAGCACACCTGGGCCCTAGCCCCATTCTGAACACCACTCTGGGATGCCCAATGTGGGCC
Source organism: Marmota marmota marmota (assembly GCF_001458135.2). Classification (NCBI taxonomy): domain Eukaryota; kingdom Metazoa; phylum Chordata; class Mammalia; order Rodentia; family Sciuridae; genus Marmota; species Marmota marmota. The sequence goes on along the minus strand of NW_025999894.1, from coordinate 2,260,003 downwards.
ACCACCTCAGGAAGACACACATTCCTAAGACACCCCATTCCTAGCCTGCCTGTCACCCTAGCCTCAGCCCATCCAGGAGGGAACTGAGCCCTCTAGGCAGCTGGCTTGGCTACAGCCTGGCTATCAGCTGTCATAATACTCACCAAGCCCATTTCCCAATGGCACTGGAAACGGCGAGCCCACCCAAAGGCTAAGTTGCCCATTTGATTAGAGAGTCCTCTGGCATGCCCTTGCTGGACCTGATCTTTGTCTAGCCAGTCCCAGGTTACAGCCTAGCATTCAGCAGTCAGGTACATACGATATCTGCACCAAAAATTCCCACAGTCTTGAGTTTCCTCGTTTAAGAAGAGAGGAGACTAGGTCACTTGTCTATCATCTTCATCCTTCAAACCCCACGTGCAATCCATTCCTGAGCTCCGTTAGCTCAGCTTCAACACGTACACAGAGGTCACCCTTCCCACATTCTACAGCCCCTATCTGCCCCAGGCCTCAGACCACACCTGCCTGGACTAGCACTCACTGCAGTCTGTTCCCCACCCCCACAAAGAAGCCAGAAAATGCCTGTGAAAATCATCTCCTTGTCCCTCCTCTGCACAAGACCTTCCAGGAGTTCCCAGCTCACCCAAAGTCAAAGTCAAGTCCTCATCACCTCATTCCCCTCTGTAAGCTTCTCCCAGCTACCTGACTCCTGGTCCAATACCCTTTTGCTTTCCTCCAGTTCACTAGGTTCGTTCCTACCTGAGTCTTTGCATCTACTGTCCCTCAGCCCTGAACAGGCTTCATACAGCCCTCCCATGACAGGCTCCTTCCCATCACTCAGAGGCCTCCCTAAATGTCCATGGCTGCAGAAGCATCCTGGTCCACACTCCCCACAGTCTCCCCCTGCTTTATTTTACCACAGCACTGGTCATGGTATGAACTACTACCTACTTAACTTTTTTCTTTTGGTTTTTCTTTCCAGTGAGTGCATGAGCCCCAAGTGAAAAGACATTTGTCTCTTTTGGTCTCCACTGTGTTCCCAACAAAAAGGAGTAGGAACCCAGTATTAAACCGACATGAAACACCATTCCACAGTCAACTTGTGAGTTGGGCCGGGATCTGAACCCAAGACCCAGAGTCCAAAGTTCATGTTCATCCAAACTAACCAGCTCCCCCAAACTCACAAATCGGGGGCCTGTTCCCTTATGGATCACCTATCACCCCCTTTGGTAATCATACCCCTTCCCTAAGACCACTCCCTCCCACCACTGCTCCCCACTTAGAATAAGGGTTTCACCTCACCTCCTGAAACCCTAGGGCTAACTAGTGTGAGCTGAGTCTGAGTCTCACTCTATCAGTCTCAGGTTCTTATTGCACACCCCAATTTACCAACTGCGAGAGTGACATTTAGCTCAGTGCCTATCCCCCCTTTCCTGGAAGGTCTATTATCCTCCCACCCTCACAGTCACCCCAGCACAGGAAAGAAGGGGTGGGATCTGGGGGCCCCTAAGCACCAGTCTCTCTCCCCTCTTCGATCACTGATAGGTCTCAGTCACCAAGTCTGAGGATCCTGGGCAGCCCCATCATCACTACCTAGGATCTCAGCAGGTAAAACTTCAAGCCCTAAGACATCCCAGAGCTTCCAGGGTGACAAATCTCCTGGTGGCAAGTCTCTTCCAGGCAACCCTGGGAACCTGGCCTGGCTCAGGATCATAGCAGCCCCTCCAAAACCCCTTCCCCTAAGGCTAAAGCCCAATCTTACTATGGAGGAAATCAAGGGAAACAAAGTGGCCCAGCTTGCTCTGTGACTTCAGACAAGTCCTCACTTCCCCACTGAATCCCAATTTTCACCCTCAGTGTGTGATGGAGATAACAAATCTAATTCCAAACAGCAGAGAGAAGGCTTTATGGTAAAACTGAGGTACAAACCACCCCCAACCACCCAGGAGGAATTAGCAAGAGGCAGGCTGGGGCCTCACCCTATTTACCTCCTATCAGTGTAGGGGTGTCAGGAGATTGAGGACTTTCCCAGGGCCCCTTCCATCCCACCCAGAGAAAGAAAGACCAGTCCTCCACTTTCCCTCCCAAGTTCTACCAAGTGACAGGATAGCCCATGTGGCATAGGGAGCCAGAACCCACTGCCAGTGAACCCATTTCATAGCTGATAAGACCAAGGCACCACAATTTTAAGTGCAGTTGGGTACACAGTCCAGCACGTCATCCGGACTCACTCAGCCCCGGGTAAGGCAGAGCAGAGCCTCAGGAGGTGGGGGAAGGGAGGGGAAGGCTCCGAAGGGATTTCCCAGCCCCACCCCCCACTTCAGCCTCCACCCCTCACCTCTCCTGCTGGCCCGGGTGCGAAAGCAAAACAAAACCCGGCCCTGGCTTGTCCAAGGGCCAAGCAGGGAACATCAAAAGAGAGAGAGAGAGAGAGAGAGAGAGAGAGAGAGAGAGGATTAGAAGTACAGTGAGAGATTCAGAGACTCCCACAGAGACGGAGAGCGGCATTCAGGGAGAGACAGGCAAAGACTCAGAGACGCAGAGAGAGAAGGAAGGAAAGGAGACGACGAAAGATACAGGGAAAGAGAAGAGGGACAGAGGGTCAGAGGCAGAGACGCCTCCTCCCCCAACACACAGGCACAGACTGAGGGCGACGGTCACAGACGGAGATGGAGGGTCAGGGACCTACAGAGATGCGAAGAGTGGCACTGAGACAGAAAGACCCGGAGACCTGCACAGCCAGAGCCGTGCAGGGCCAGGGCCGGTGAGGCCCACGGAGAGCTGAAGAGACGGCACCAAAGTCGCCGAGACCCAGACCCACGCGAGTCCGAGCGCGAAGGCGAGGACGCGAGGAACAGGGCC
>NW_025999894.1:2221523-2257141 GCF_001458135.2 Marmota marmota marmota | reverse complement strand
ACAAGAAGGACGTCCAGCTCGACCAATGAACGCTCCAATAGTGCCATCCGCCCCGCCCCTGCCGGCCAGACAATGGGGGAGAACTGGGCCCCCGGGCTCGGCCAGGCTCGCGAAGGGACACTCGTCGCGCATGCGCCTTCGCGTAGGGCCTGCTGGGACTTGTAGTCCGGTAGCCGGGTCTCTAGCGTGGGCGACCCGGGATGCAGTTTCAAGGGGTCCGGTGCCTGTTCCTGGGCTTGGAGGAAGCTCTATCCAACGAACTAGCAACGTGCACCTTCACATAATGGGACAACCCTGCCCCGAGAGCCAGGTGAGCTCTGACTGGAACAGCTCTTTAGCCCCCCGTGAGCCCGTACACATCAATGCCACTGGCCGGATGATTGCCAAGTTTACATTTTTTCAGTTTCGCGGAGCACTACTTTATTCCCCAGTGAATCAGAGCACCTCACAGTACCATGCTTTTGCCTTGGCTGTGTGATCAGTCCGGAATTCCTTCCTCAGCCTCTGGGGAACTCCTATCCATCCTTCAGGACCCAATGCAAAAGGCTCCCTTGGCACAAACACAAGGGATTCTTATGAGTGGCATCAGCTAAAGAAAGAGACAAGAACCCGGCAAGAGGTGGCGTTCAGGAGTGTCCTGAGATTGGATCTGGGTTTTTCTGAGATGGAGGGAGGTCCTTCCCTCCAAAGGGAATCGGGTTTGAATAAAACTGAAGACCTCCCCACTCTCAGACTATCCCCATCCACCTAGGCCTCCTTTTTTTTCATCTGGACAATGGCCTCCAGGCATAACCTTACAGGCTGAGAATGAGCTGCCCCGGGGCTGTGCTGAGATAGGTCCCAGAATTTTAGGTGGGGCAGGTGGGCGAGGCCCCAACCTCCGAGCTGGGAGGAAGGGGAGGGGCTGACCTCTGACCCTGAGGCTGTTGCCAAGCAACAGGGACCTGGCTGCCCACCTCCACTCACACTTAGCCTTGCTCAGCCCATTTTGGAAATTGGGACCGGGAGAGGGAGCTGGAAAGAAACAAAGTTGATACCAACAAAGCTTTCAAGTGCCTACTGTGTGGTAGGCCCTGCTCAAAATCCTTTTCTGGGGCCTGGGGATGTAGTTCAGTGGGACAGTGCTTGCCTAGCATGCTGGGGGCCCTGGGTTCCATCCTCAGCACCAGAGGTGGGGGGGACCCGTTTCCTGGTTTCCACTAATTTAATGTTCTTTAACAATTATATGAAATAAGAAAATGATACCATCCCAATTTCACAGATGAGGAAGCTGAGACAGATGGGCCAAGGCAAGGGGTCTCTAGTTGTGGACAGAGCTGGCTGGATTGAAGAAAATCAGACTGCTTCTGGCCAATGCCCACCACGCCTTGCCCAACTCAGAGGCCTGGGTTCTGGCCCCTGCCCTGCTACTGGGCCTCCCCAGTGTACCAGAGCACCTCACACCACCATGCTTTTGCCTTGGCTGTATGGTGTGTCTGGAATTCCTTCCTCAGCCTCTGAGGAACTCGTATTCATCCTTCAGGACCCAATGCAAAAGGCTCCTCTGGCACAAACACAAATGACATCAGCCTTTAAAACACTCTTTCTTACGAGCGTTACAAAGTTAATTCATCACCATCATCTAGAAGGTATGCCATCTGGAGCAGGTTACAGTTAGGCACTTTTTGCCTCAGTTTCCCCCAAAATGCTGCTAATCCTAGTATTTACCTCGAGGTGTTGTTGTGAAGATTAAATGAATTAATACTTGTCAAATCCTTAGAACATGCGAGGCAAATAGGAGGAACCATGTATGTGGTAACTGTTTTCATGGTGACTGTTAATTGTTTGATCCCCTTTTTCTACTCTAGTCCAGTCTTGACCCTTCCTTTGGCTCCATTTTGAAGTGGAACTTGGGCTAGATATGGTGGTATATAACCTGTAATCCCAGCAACTCAGGAGGCAGAGGCTGGAGGATCATAAGGCCAGCCTGAGCAACTTAGTGAGACTCTGTCTCAAAATTAAAAGGGCTGGGAATGTAGCTCAGTGGTAGAATACCCCCAGGTTCAATCCCCAATACTGGGGAGTGGGGGACGAATCCCCCTTCTTGTCAACAGTGCAGATTCTAGGTCCCCCAAATGTGAATACCAGTGGAGTGGAGCCTTAGAATCTGGATTTTTAAACTGACCCCTTTTTTAGGTAACTCTGAAGCGATCTTGGCCCCAACCTGATCATATTAAGGGGCAAGGCGTTAAGTAGGTATACTGAGATAAAAACGGGTAAATTGAGCTAGACAGGTGGCCCAGCCTGCCTATACAGCTGGGCAGGGCTCAGGGATGGCATAGGGCAGGAAAAGGCTGGGGCATGAATATCTGTACCCTCACCCAGGGGAGCCCAGGCCCATTACTACAGAAGCCTAAGGGGATAGGGACAGGTATCTAGGACAAGTCAGCTCCTTGCTCAGGGGAGCCCAGGCAAGTACCTGAATACAGGGTCCTCCTCCATCTAACATGCTTCCATGCCTCTCTTGGGAATACAAGAGGTAGGAGGGTGCCCAGATCCATGAGAAGGGACAGTTGACCCCTGCTCCAGCTTCTTCAGCCAGGCAAGGGGCTACAGCCTTCTCCGCATTTCTTGAGTAGGGTGACGGCCCTCCCATGCCATCCCAGGACTTCAGCCCAGCTCTGGGATGGGACCTAGGTCTCATTTCAATTCCCAAGACATCTCTTATAAGCTGGGTAACTTTAGCTGAGCCACTAATCCTCTCTGAGCCTCATTTTTTCTCATCTATAAAATGTAGTAAGGACTAAATGAGGTAATTGAAAACAAGATGTGAACACAGACCCGGGCAAGGTCTGTACCTTGTGAGCCAGCTGGTTTTAGAACTCTCAATCCGCGGATAGACTGACTTCACCCCTTCTTAAACATACCTGGTGGATTCTTGCCTCAGGATCTTTGCATTGGCCTTGAACATTCTATTCCCAGGCCTCCACTTAACCAAACTCCTCAAAACCTTCTTGGTTTTGATAAATGACACCTCTCTGATCTATCTTTGATTTAAAAAGGCAGATTTAGCCAGGCCCAGGAGCACGCACTTGTAGTCCCATTTACTTGGAAGGCTACGTCGGGAGGATCCCTGGAGTTCAGGAATTGAAGGTCAGCCTGGGCAACAAAATGAGACTACCATCTCAAAAATATTGAGCCAGGCCTGGTGGTATTGGCATGCATATGTAATCTCTGCAACTCAGGAGGATGAGGCCAGAGTATCGAAAGTTTGAGGCCAGCCTCGGTAACTTAGTAAGACCCTGTCTTAAAAAAATAAGGGGAGTTTAATGTTAATCTTTTCCTCCTGCTCTTCCTCCCTATATGATATGTCAAGAGCTTTGTAATGTTTTGAACAACCAATAAAAAAAAAAAAAAATAAGGGGGGGGGCTGAGGTTGTAGCTCAGCGGTAGAGCGCTCACCTAGCACGGTGCAAGGCGCTGGGTTTGATCCTCAGCACCACATAAAAATAAAAACAAATAAAAATAAAGGTATTGTGTTCGAACTACAACTAAAAAAAAAAATTTTTAAAAATACAAGGGGATATAGCTCAGTTGGTAAAGTGCTGCCTTGCTTGCACAAGGTCCTGGGTTCAGTCCCCAGCACCACAGAAACAAAATAAATAAATAAAAAGGGCTGGATGTGTATGTAGCTCATACCACTGAGCACCCCTGGGTTCAATCCCAGTACTGGAAAGCAAACAAATAAATAGTAAATGTAAAAACAGAGCTAGGGGGCTGGGGTTGTAGCTCAGTGGTAGCGCGCTTGCCTTGCATGCACGAGACCCTGGGTTCGAGCCTCAGCACCACATAAAAAGAAATAAATAAAAATAAAGATATTGTGTCCATCTGCAACTAAAAAAAAGTATTAAAAAAAAAACAAAACAGGGCTAGGAATATAGCTCAGTGGTAAGCACACCTGGGTTCAATCCCCAGTACCACAAAATAAATAAATAAAAAGGGAAAACAGGGCTTAGTGGTAAAGCGCCCTTGGGTTCAATCCCAATACCCCAGTACTATAACCAAAAAAAAGAAAGCAATGGCAGGCCCACTCCTAAGGCCCTCCCCTGCTGGCTTCCCACTCACCATCTATTTGGCGTCTTTGTGTGTTTGTCTCCCCTTGCCTGAGAATGAGCTCCCTGAAGATTGGGTTTGATTTGGTTGGGTTTGACAGTGCTGGGATCTTACCCGGGGCCCTCAGGTGCATGCTAGGCAAGCCCTCAAATACTGGGGTGTGGGTGGGGTTTTGTTTTGGTTTTATAAGGGGGGGGGCGGGGGATTACATTTAGGAGCACTTTACACCTGAGCTGCATCTCCAGCCCATCCCCCACCCCGCCGCCTTTTTTTTTTTTAGTTGTAGATGGAGACAATACCTTTATGTGTTATTTATTTATTTTTATGTGGTGCTGAGGATCGAACCCAGTGCCTCATGTGTGCAAGGCAAGTGCCCTACCACTGAACGACAGCCCCAGCCCCTCAGCCCTTTTTATTTTTATTTTGAGACAGGGATTTCATAATTGCTGATGCTGCCCTTAAACTCGCGATCCTCCTGCCTTCGCCTCCCAAGTATCTGGAATCCCCAAAAACAGATTTTTTTTTTTTTTTAAGATCTGAAATAGATGCTGTGGCATGTGCCTTTGTCCCAGCTGCTCAGGAGGCCGAGGCAGGAGGATTACTTGAGCCCAGGAGTTCCAGGACAACCTGGTGTGACCACTCAAAAACAAAATAACCTGAAGCAAATATGACAACACGTTAATGTGAACTTCTCTATTATTTTAAGTCTTTTTCGGTGTATTTGAAATACGTCACTACAAAATGCAGAACAGGCTGGAGTTGTAGCTCAGTGGTGGAGCATGTGCCTGGCGTGTGTGATGGTTCCATTCCAGCAGCGCGCGCGTGCGCGCGCGCACACACACACACACACAGTAATACACAAACAACAATCACAGTTTAGGAATCAAATCCAGAGGAAGTGGTGGTTAATAGGATGTGGGTGGGCAGGTAGATATCTAGGGGTGTCTGTGACCCAGGCTGGCATGCACTGAGTGTGTCCTCAGAGGCAGGGGCCCCAGAAAATGCTGTGTGCCTCATCTCCTTCAATCCTTGTAGGTACAAGGACAACCCCACTTTATAGACAGCAGTTGGAAGCTGAGTGTAGAGAAGTGGTTTGGACTAAGGTCATTTGGTTACTTCCCTGCAGAGGAAAGGGGAAGAGAAGGGGTGATTCCAGGGAGTATCAAGGGGGGGAATCCCAAGCGGCAGCAGAGCAGGGGCTGGGAGGGAGTGGAAGACTTCTCTGGCTGGAGGAGGCAGGCCTGCCTTTCAGGAGCTGGCTCAGATCCCAGCCCAGGCCAGTGACCCTGCTGAGCCGCCCAAACCACACACACAGCTTCTTCCTGGTGGCTGGGGGTGGGACACTGTAGGCCCAAGGATTCCTGGAGTGGAGTCACAGGCTGGAGAGTGGGGCAGGGCCTGAAGAGGCAGGAGAGAGATGAGAGAGAAGGGGAGTCAAAGGGCTGATCTGCTGGCTGGCCAGCCCAAGCCAGGGGCAGGAGTGAGTAGCTTGTTTTGTGGGGTATGCAGAAGGAAGCTGGCCTCAGGCCCAGATGAGAGGGAGCAGTAGATTCTAGTATTTCTCAATCCAGAGGGTGAACAGTGTTCTGTACCCCAGTGAGAGAAAGACCAGATGGTAGGTGGGGTATGGAGACAGCCCCAGTCTGAAACAGGCTCTGGGATGGGTCCTGACCAAAGTTGCAGATAGACAACACGTGGCTACAAAGCCCCTTCTCCTCAGGCGGGGCTGGTGACCTGACACTGGCCCTGAGCCGGAATCCTGGGCTACAGGCTTTGGGGACTTGGGGACACCTGCCTCAGAAGCTCCAGGGGCTTGGCCACAGGCCTATTGGAAGGAAGGAAGGCTCTGTTTTTTTCCTTTCTGTGACCCTCCTCTTTTTTTTTTTTTTTTCCTTTTTTTGTACTGGGGATGTAACCTAGGGCTTCCTGCATGTTAGGACATGGCTCTGAACCACATCCATAGCCCTGTTTATTTAAAATTTTTATTTTGAGGGGCTGGGGATGTGGCTCAAGTGGTAGAGCACTCGCCTAGTATGCGTGAGGCACTGGGTTCGATCTTCAGTACCACATAAAAATAAAATAAAGATATTGTGACCACCTAAAACTAAAAAAATAATAATAAAATTTTTATTTTGAAACAGGGTTTTACTAAGTTGTCTGGGAGGGCCTTGAACTTGCCATTCTCCTGCCACAGCCTCTCAAATAGCTGGGGTTACAGGTGTGCTCCACTTCAACCAACCGTGGCCCCAAGTTCTAATGTTGTCTCCCTCTGCCACTTCACTTTTCTGGGCCTCAGTTTTCTCATCTGTAAAAAGGGGGATAATATTGAATGCTACCGTTTATTAACCCTAAATACTTGGTCCGTGCCAGACACTGTCGTCGTTTCTTCAGTCCTGTCCCCATTTTATTCAGGAAGAAACTGAAGGTTAAGTCCTTTGCCCGAGTCACACAGCTAGTAGACTCCAAATTTGATTCGTCCTAAGTGAGGTCTTAGAGGTTGTGGTAAGAATTCAATGAGACAATAAGTAAAAGGGCCTCATGCCCAGTGAGGAAAGGGAAAGGGTGGAAGTGAGGTCCCAGTCTCCAAGCCTGACGTGGAAACGTTGGGACCACACAGTGGCCTCTCGCTGTTGAAGGAAGCCAGTGGTCTAGGGAAGGCCAGGAATATCTGTGAGGAGGGCCAGCAAAGGTAGCTTCCAGCAGAGCTTCCTGACGCAGAGGCCACTGACTGGCATGTGAAAGGTGCATAAGGGTTCCCCAAGGAGCTGGGGCCAAGAGAGATGTGTGAGACCCAGGCTGGGAGCTCAGCTGCCCACAGCTCTGCCCCGGGTCTGGGGGTTACCTGATGTTTGGGCCTCTGCTTGCCCCTCAGGTTTCAGTGCCCCCACACACACACCTAGCCTGAGGACCCTGGATGAGCAGGGCAGAAGCAGCAGGGAACCCGAGTTTTTGCCTCTGGATAACGTGTAGCAGGTTCGGGGGACTTAGTTTCCCCATCTAGACCAAAAGATAGTCAGTCATCCCTTGGCCTTCACAGTGAGGCCCCCATGGCTCAGGCTTTGCTGCCACGCTGTGGGCACAAGGGGAACTGCAGCAATGAGCACCTGATACCTAGCAGGGGAAACCCCAACTCTGACATAGTCCAAAGACTTCAACACACCTCCACCACACAGACCTGAGGACCCAACTCCCATATTCCACACCTTAGTCCCTTACCAATGCAGTGGCTTTTGTATTGATTTTGACTGTCCTCAACACAGCAGCCTGAGAGATCCTAAGTCTGCATATCATCCCTTCTCTGTTCAGAAGCCCAGTGGTATGCTGGCACTATTTGCAAGACTCAATTGGCAAATTTTTGTTGAGCCAGGTGCTATGGCACACACCTGTAATCCCAACTACTTGGGAGCCTGAGGCAGGAAGATCCCAAGTTTGAAGCCAACCTGGGCAACTCAACAAGCTCAATCTCACAATAATGTGGTTCAGTGGTACAGCAACCCTGAGTTCAATCCCCAATTAAAAAAAAAAAAAAAATGTGTGAGTCAGCTGTTAAATGGTCATTATTGAAAACTAGGGGCTGGGGACATAGCTCAGCAGCAGTGAAATTGCTGGGCATGTGCCAGGCTCCAAGTTCAATCCTCAGCAGGAGCAGGGAGGGAAAAATTAGATGATATAAAATTGAAATTATATTAAAAATTAAGGAGCCAGATATAGTGGCCTATAATCCCAGCTTCTCAAAAGGCTGAGGCAAGTTTGCCTCACAAGTTTGAGGCAATCTCAGAATGAAAAATTTAAAGGCTCATAGTAGAATACCCCCAGGTCAATCCTTAGTTCTGTAAAATAAAACAAAAACTTACAGAATTAATATTTAAAATCAAATATTTCCTACTAACTTTATATTTACTATTATCTATGCTGTATTTATTATTTTTTGCAGTGCTTTGGACTGAACCAAGGGTCTTATGCACACCTGGAAAGCACTCTCCCACTGACTACCCACCCACCCCCACTAGCCCTAAGTCTTATTTATTTATATACTTATTTTTCATAATGGGGAGAGAACCCAAGGAGCTATATCCCTGGTCCTTTTTGGTAAATTTGAGACAGGGTCTTGCTAAATTGCTCAGACTGGCCTTGAACTTGCAATTCTTCTGGTCCAAGAGTCACTAGGATTACAGGTGTGTGCCACTATGTCCAACTCTATCAGCTTTTTAATTTTTGCAGTTCTGATAATTGAACCCAGCAGCATTTTACCACTGAGCTACATCCCAGCTATTTATTTATTTATTTAGGTACCAGGGATTGAACCCAGGGGCACTTAAACACTGAGCCACATCCCCAGCCCCCTTTTTATATTTTATGTAGAGACAGGGTCTCACTGAGTTGCTTAGGGCCTTGCTAAGTTGCTGAGGCTGGCCTTGAACTCAAGATCCTCCTGCCTCAGCCTCTGAAACTGCTGAGATTACAAATGTGTGCCATCATGCCCTGCCCAGTCCTTTATTTTTAACTTTGAATTAGGGTCTCACTAAGTTGCCCAGGATGGACTCCAAGTTGTGATTCTTCTGCCTTAGCCTTTCAAGTTGCTAAGATTATAGGTTGTGCCACTCCACCCAATTCTACTTCTTTAGTGTTTTCGTTTTTTTATTTGCAATAAGCAGAGATAGAAAAATACCTATGCTGCCAGGCATGGTGGTGCACACCTATAATCCCAGTTTCTTGGGAAGTTGAGGCAGGAGGACTGCAAGTTTGAGGCCAGCCTCAGCACCTTTAGTGAGACCCTGTCTCAAAATAAAAAATAAAGGGCTGGGTTGTGGCTCAGCGGTAGAGCCCTTGCCTAGCACGTGCGAAGCGCTGTGTGTAGTCCTCAGCACCACATAAAAATAAATAAAATAAAGGTATTGTGTCCAATCACAACTAAAACAAAATTTTTTAAAATAAATAAATAATAAAAAGGGACTGAGGGTGTAGCTCAGTAGTTACATACTCCTGGGTTCAATCCCCAGTACCAAAACAAAAGAAAAATGTCTATGCTTTTTAATTATATCCATTTTGTCTGTGTGCTGCAAACGATGTGTAACAGTGTGCTACTGCACAGCTCTTCACAATTCTGTGTTCAGGGACCTTATGTTGAAACCAGCCAAGATGAGGATATTTACACCATGGAAACGAAAACACCACAAATTAGGTTTGATTCATTGTTGATTTTCTAGACCAGTGCCATCAAATAGAAATGTAATGCAAGCCACATATAATTAAAATTTCCAGGGGTTGGTGGTGTATGTAGCTCAGTGGTAGAGTGCAGGCATGCATGAGGACCATGAGGCCCTAGGCTCCATTTGCAGCACCACCAAAAAAAGAAAAAGAAAAAAAAAATCAAAACAGAAACAAAAACAGGTGAAATTAATTTAAATAGTATATTTTATTTAACCCAGTATGTTCAAAATAGTATCATTTCAACATGTAACCAATATAAAGTTATCAGTGATATATTTTAACATTGTTTTTCATCCTAACTTCAAATTCTGGTGTTTATTTTACACTTAAAGCACATCTCAATTCAAACTAGCCACATTTCAAGTGCTTGATAAGAGTCCAGTGGCTACCATATTGGACAGCACAAATCTAGTTTTGAGAAAGCCATGGAAAAAATATTGATGATTTAGATTAAATTTGAAAGTAGTGCTGAGATTGAGATTCCAATCCAACTAGCATAATTTCTTGAGGAACTAGTAGGTCATATATCAGCTTTTATGATAATCAATTCATGAGGAAAAGAGCAACGTGGTAAGCACAGTGGCCACCAAAGCTATCAGGTTATCATCCCTGGAACCTGTAAATGTTACCTCATGAAGAAAAAGGGTGAGTGGGGAGGCTGAGACAGGAGAATCCCAAGTTTGAGGCCAGCCTCAGCAACTTAGGGAGACCCTGTCTAAAAAAACAAAACCAAAAGGGTTCGGGGTTCAATACCCAGTACCACCAAAAAGAAAAGAAAAAGAAAGGGTGAGGGGCTGAGGGTATAGAATTCAGTATAGCTCAGTATAGAACACTTATGTGCACAAGCACCTGGATTCCATCCCCAACACCATAAAAAGAAAAAGTCTTTGAGGATGCGATTAAAAAGATTATTTTGGTACCCTTCTATCCAATCAAAAACATCCCTAGTAAAAGGGGCAGAGAGATGTGGCACACAGTAGATGCCATGTGACCAGAGAGGCAGAGCAACAAGTTGCAACTACAAATGAAGGAATGCTTACAGCCACCAGCAGTTTAAGGGACAGGTTTCCCACTAGAGCCTCTTAAGTCAAGGTGTGGACAGGGCTCAAGGACAAGTGATTCTGGATTTCTGACCTCCAAAAGTGAGAATAAATTTGTTCTTGTAAGCCACCAAATTTGTGATAGTTTTGGCAGCCATAAAAAAACAAACACAAGCAGATAAACTGCATCTTCCTCATATTGTGGTTGAATTATAAGCATAGGCAGATGATTAACACCGGAATTCAGCAAAAGAGCCTAAAAACTTTTGTGAAACAACTGGCTATATGGAATTTACAACAAAATACTATGTATTTACAATTTATGTGCTACACTTCTGTTTATGCTACCCTTACATATGTATGTGACATTATGTCCCAGGTCTGTCATGTGTCCAACACTGTGCTCAGCACAGTTGAGTCAATATTTCTGAATAACATGACCTTGGGTCAGTCCTTGACCGCCTTGAATCTGTTTCCCTCTCCTTACAAAAGGGTTAGAGGAATGGGATGGGTCCTACGTGGATAGGGCTGATGTCCCTGCTGTTGGAAAAATTATGTGAGACCAGGCTGGGGGTGGGGACTGAGGGAGGCTAAGCACCCTGCCTGGTGCCCCAGGAGGTGGAGAGAACTGGATTCAGGGTCAGCTGTCAGGCTGAGGGTAACTGCTCAGGACGATCACCTCACAGATGGAGCCCACAGGGCTACCATGTAGGTAGTGACTAAAGCCAGAGAGGCAGTAGGAACTCTGGTGGTCAGAACCCCTTATGTTCCTCAGTCTTGCAGGGGGAAGGGCTTCTTTTCCTAGGGGTGGGGAAAGCTCTGACTGAGGCCCCCATCCCGTTAGGGGCTTAAGCATGGATAGGGAAAAACCACTCTTGTCACATGCAGTCTGGATGGCTGGTAGGTCACTTCTCTCTGGGTTCCCATATATCCTCTCCAGGGCACCCAGGATCCTAAGTCCAGCTCAGTGCTGCCCCTGTAGGTCCATCTGGCCAGGACCACACAGAGGCCCTGGTCCCAATTTTCAAACCAAACCCTGGCCAGCCACTTGCACCGTCTATAGACTCTCTTCTAAATGGGCAGTTAAGTGGCTTGTCCAGGTTCCCACAGCAGGAATTTGGCCAAGCAGACTGGCTCTGAGCGCTTAACTGTGTGATACAGACTCCAGACTGAAGCTCTTGGCCAGGCCCTGGGAGTTAGGTCAGGGATTCAGATGGACTAAAGCCTCTGGGCCCAGCCTTACCCCACCAAAAAAATACCTCCTTCATGCCTGTATCCTATGTACTCCCATACTCTTTGAGAGCAACTGAAAGCAGAGACCAGGAGAGTTTTGCTCACGGTTGGGGTTCTAGTGAGGACTTGTCTGGTGTAGTGGGAACTCAGTCTTTACTGAGCAAGACCACTTTCATATCCTCTACAAAAGCCAGCTTCTCCCTGCCTTGGTTCAGGCTGTTTCCCCCTCACTGGCATGTAGTCCTTCCACTACCACATGCAGAGAGAAGGTGCGGCCCCTGCATACCTACACCCCATAGTTATGAAGGCCATCCTCCTTGGAGTAGGCAGAGGACAGACAAGGCCACCTACAGCCTTCAGGAGGCCTGGTGTCAACAACTGGCTGACTCCTCTGGGGCTCTGATGGGCCATGAGCTCCACTTCCCCAACCTCTGTTTAAAGTTAAGAAAATAAAGGGATTAAGGAGGCACCAAAGGCAAGCTTTCTCTTACGACAGCATCAGACAATTGTTTCAAAATATATTAGATTTGGTTTTTATTGTAGAGCACACATATCAGGGCAAAGTGCTGCACACACAACTACAAATCATTTTTTTGGGAAAAAAGCTGTAAAAAAAATAAAACTGCAACTGCTTTAGTTACGCAGTCCTGACTTGAGGAATCCACGCTGGCAAAGGAGTTCTGGCCCCTGAGAGGGGCTTCTTGATGGTGGCTGCCCACATTTCTGAGGCCCCAGGCCTGGACCTCTATACATAAAGCCCCCTGGAGTTGTGGTGGCCCAATTGCCGGGAGGGCCTCTGCTTTTGGCAGGCCCAAGTCCTGGCCTGGCTGGCAAGAAGACATTCCTAATGAATTTAGATCAGCAAAACCTTGCAGCCTTCCAGAATCTGAATGGGTAGAAAGCGCCAAAGACTTCGCTTTTTTTTTTCTTCCTTTTATTATTATTGTTTTTGTTTGTTTGTTTGTTTGTTTGTTTTTAAGAAGCCCCTTCCCCAGCTCCCATGCCCCTGAAGCAGAGAAGGCACCAACCCAGTCTGCAGGCCTGAGCTCTGGCCTTGGATGCACACTGTAGGTGAATAGAGGGAGTGGGCACCTTCCTAGAGGGATGACATGGAGAGGAGGCCCAGGGTGGCCAATGGAGGAGAAAGGAAAGCCAAGAGACCAAAGGAAAAATAAAAACTCAAAAAAGAAAACAAAAACCCTACCACACACCACAATGATTTCCCATACCCCAAATGCTAGACTTGGAAGGACACCAGTCCCTCTAGCTAGAAACAATTCCTAAAACTGACCCAACATGGCAAGTCTAACTTTCCATATAATCCCACGCAAATGCTTGAAAGGAGCAACCCAAACAAAGAGGCAGGCATACTCTTGGCAAGAGACCTCAGGACCACTGTACTAGCCTCTGAGAAAAGTGTGGAGGAAACCTGGATAGCCTTAGGGTGACAGGGGCTGGCAATGTTTGAGCTCCGCCCCCAGCCAACCTGAACCACTCTGCTGAGGGAGGAAGAAAGGGTGTTTACAGGAGCTTCCAGAGCCTGGACAGCAAGTGAGGGTGGAGCAGCAGCCCCCCCACAGAGCTGGCAAGGCTCTAAGAGACCTCAACCAAGTGTGGACATCAGTGGAGGAAAAGGGTGGGCAAGAGACTGAACTTTGTTCAGAGCACTGCAAAGATTTATATTTAAAGCAAAAATGAGAATTTCTTAACCATAACATTTTGTTGCTTTTAAATAAACCCAGCCTAACTCAGCCCCACTTGAAGATAACTGCCCCCCCCACACCTCTACTGGCTACTCCAGCGTGAGTCTCTGTCTCCTACAGACACGAACAACCTTTTCATCCAGGAGGAAAGCCAAGAACATGAAAACCCAAGTCTTGGCCAATTCTGTTTTTCAGCCTTAACGGGCAACAAACGAAGGGAAAAAACAAATATATATATATATATAAGATCAAAAACAAAAAATGAAACCCTCAAAACAAAAGGAGGGGCAGCTACATGAGGATCAGCCAGAGTTCCCAGGAGGGCAGTGGACAGGCTTCAGTGCCTCCGCATCTTCACCTTTCGGGCGGGGCTGCCTGTCGCCTCTGAGCAGTCCTCTGAGGACTCATAGGACTTGCGCCAGTAGTTCTCAGAGCTGAAGCTGCCCCTCCGCCGGTGGGTGGGCATCAGCACTGAGCGCCGGTTCTCTTCCTTGTCCATCTCCAGGATCCGTGGCCTGCAAAGAAAAGAGGGAGGGCTATTATCTGAGAGGCTAGCAGGACGGGGGTCTGGCCTCATCACCTCTGTGCCTGGTTCTCTGTCCTTAGGTTGGGGCCCTCCAATTCAGTGGTTCTCAGTGAAGGGTATTTCTGGCAGAATCACTGGTACTGGTGGTTCCTGGTCATTAAGTGTCAGTGGTCACACCTCATCTTTGGGCTATCTCCCAGTCACCCTGTGGGATCTGCTGGGCAGGAGGAAGCCTTCCCTACCCTGGTCTCTAGAGCCTGTATGGTCCTACTGTCCACTCTACTTCCCAACTCTTCCTTCTGCCTGTCCCTACAACACCACCTTCTCTGTTCACTAGTTCCTTAACCCACCAAATTCTTTTCTGCCTCACAAAATTAGCCCACACGGTTGTTCTTGCCTAGAATGCCCTTCCTACATAGCTCCCCCATTCTGGTCTTATCTTAAACAGTATCCCATCAGAAACCCTAACTCTTCTCAAATAGATCCTTGGTTCACTTCTACATGCCAAAATTCCCTAACACCTAAATATAAACCCACAAGGGTGTGTGTCCAGGTGGGACTGAACAATGAGGTCATGGGAAGAACATAACATACTTGCATTTGTCAGAGTCTCTGCCCAATCCCTTCCCTCTGAGGGTATAGGCAGCTGGCCAGGAGTTAGGCAGAAATACTACCCATGCTACTCTCCCAGAGAAACCAGACATATGGCTTTGAAAGGTCGGGCAATCTCAGGCTCCTAACCAGCCTACCCACCCTAGGCTTCTCCACCATCATAGCCTAGAGCTAGTCATGGGGTTGCTTTACTGGCCTTTGTTGAGGATCCTAGGCTGAGTACCTGTGGGCAGCGTCAGGGTCTGCCTTGCGGTGAGACCGCTTGGGTTTCAGAGGGGGGTCCCTGTTGTTTCCTGAAAGGCGATCTGAAGCATAGCTGGGTGGTAATGCAGAGCTGCTCAGGGACTTTGTTTCCAATCGGGGTGCATCTAATCTTGTCCTGCAAAGGAAACACACATGTCACAACTGGGTCTCTGATGAGGGCACATGCCTAGTCAGTCCAGTTCTTTCTCTTGCCAGGCCAAGTGGAGACCAGCTAGGCCTGTCTATAAGCCAGCAGTCTCTGCTCTGTGATTTAGTATCTTCATGGTCCAACTAAGGACTGGTGTAGCTGTCCTCCAACTGACCAACCTCAAGTTCAGGCCTAGGAGAAAAGAATGGGAACACTCCTGTTTGGAGACTTCCAATGACAGGGAACTGTTGTCCCAGAGGTTAAACCCTAGAGCTCCTTCTCAACTGCACAAAGCAACTCTACCTCCTTCCATTTGGACCCAGAAGTGTTCAAGATGCATCCATTCTACCTGCTAAAAGACTGAGGTCCACTAGTGGGCACCACACACTCCAACAGGTGCCTTCATCCCTGCCTGAAATACTACTACAGAAAGGATCCCTGCTCCAGGCCTGTGAAGGGACTGGAGGGAAATGGAACCAGACTTAACTTTCTCACTGTAGCGACAGGGACACAGGCTGAGTGGCAAAGCTAAGGTGAGGGGGAGCCCAGGCCCACTTTATGATCATGAGTTTGGTTTTAGTGCTACCACAGCCACCTGGCAGCTTCTGCTCATCCCAGGATGCTAACCAAATAGAAAACAGAAGGCAATGTTCCCAACCAGCACTGAGTGCAAGTCTCAAGGAACATACTACCTAGTAAAGGCAAAATATGCAAGTACAGATGAAAAAGAGTAGGCATGGAAGAGCTGGGCAGAGATATGCTCAGGGCAGTGATCTGAGTCCTTTTATAAAGCCAGACCAGAAGGTAGCTGGCCTAGGAAATCTCCAAGAAGCCCCAAGGCTTCTTATGCCGTATAGAGAAGGCTGGAAAGTTAAGAAGACTGGAACAAGGGGTAGAAAAGGGGCCCCAGGTAGCCGAGGTGAGACTTAAGCCTAACAGGAGCCATTCTGAACAAAGGGATCGCTCTCCTGAGGTTGGCAGAGGTGGCTCCTACCTCCCAGCTGGGAACCAACATTCTGATGCTCTCAGGCCCAAACTGATGGGCAGGTAGAAAGGCAGGCAGGGCAGCTACCTTTGTCCTTGGCTTTCACTTCACAGAACGAGAGGACAGAGGGGTCCAGCTCAATGGCTGGCATACCAGTCTTAGCCTCCCAACCAGGACCTAGTCCAAGAAAAAAGAAGACCCCATTCTGGTACTGCCCCTCAGAGTCCAGGTTAGTTATTATCCTTTGAGCCTTAGTTTCTCCACCTGAGCACAGGAAGGAGAAACAGGACTGCCTTTAAGTCTCTGTTCAGTTCTGAGGGCCTAGGAATTAGACAAGTAGCCTGGCTTCCTTCAAGGCTAGGTTCTTTGGGGAGTAGTGGTAGAATCACCTGAGCCCCAAGGCCCTTGCACACCCCATACCCCTAAGCTGAGCGGTCCAGACTGTAGAGATCAGATGTGACACGAGCCACAAAGTTTGTGTTGGAGAGCTCCAAGAATCTACAGCCTTAGAAGAAAGTGCCTCCTCTGACCGTACAAGTGATAGGGAGCCTGTGTTCAGGGTGAGAAGGCCCCAGGTAGCTCCTAAAGCCCCCACAACACTCTAACGGAGCAGTCTGAAGTTACTTCCTCAGGGGAGTGTGTATGGCAAGAGCCGCCACCAAGATGAGAGCCTGTGCTCAGCTTGACCCAGGATATTCTGTGAAGTATCCTGCCACAAACTGAGGCCTGGCATGGGCCCCAGGCCTCCTGAGCTTCCTTCTTGGGGCAGCTTGTCTGGGCAGGCAAGGTGAGGGTGATGAACTCTTCCCATGGGTCTAGGACTGCTAGAGAGGCTGGGGAAAAAGGTAAGAGTCTGGACAGAGAAACCAGGAGCACCAGCTACTCCCTCTGCTTTCCTGGCTGCCTAAAAGAGGAGAATGCATTGTCCCCCAATTCCCCACAATGGGACAGCCTTACTGCCATTATGAGGCAGCTCCAAAGAAGGGATAATCAGAGCCAACCTTACCAGAAACCCATCCTTTTTTTTTTTTTTTTTTTGGGATACCAGGGATTGAACCCAGAGGCACTCGGCCACTGATCCACATCCCCAGCCCTATTTTGTATTTTATTTAGAGACAGGGTCTGAGTTGCCTAATGCCTCACAGTTACTGAGGCTGGCTTTGAACTCCTGCTCCTCCTATCTCAGCCTTCCCAGCTTCTGGGATTATAAGCAAGCGCCACCATGCCCAGCAGAAACACAGCTTTCTATATTCACTTCACTGTAGGGATAGTTGAGCTGAGACCAAAAGGGCTCTGGCACATACACTAGGAATGTTACAAGATATCTCCTAACCGCTGCAGAAGCTCCTGTCCTTCCCCCACTTATGAAATGCCATCAAGCTGTAAGAAACCAGACCAGAGCTAGATCCCGAGCCCATTATAAAAAGTTTGAAGCAGTTTAACTTCAGAACATGCCCCTCATAAAAGGCAACCAACTCCTTTGAAGCAGGCAAGTCCCTTGGGATTTAACAGAGCGCCACGAAATTTGGAATCACAAGGTACTGCAAATTTTGAGCAATAAGTTTGAGTATAAAGACTGGACTTGGACCTCCTCAATAGGAATAAAGACCTGCTTTACAGAACTGATCCAGGTATGTGAGGTGAGGGTCAGCTTGCTGACCACTACATCCAAAGGGATCACTGCAGCATCAAGAGTGCATCAGCATGTGAGCTGAGGGGAAGAGAAAGATAAATTCTGTCCCAGGTGCTCCCCTCTTCCTTTAGCACTCATGTAAACCCCCACAGAAGCTACTGGGAGTGAGAAACAATGCTAAATCAGAGCAGATCACTGTCCTAAGTCACATAGCTACTACCTCACAATAACCTCCAAAGCACAGGTGGGCTCTTCCACTGCAGCAGAGCCGTGTGGGGGCAATGCCATCATTTCTGGGAGATGGGTATCATCATGCACCCAGACCACAATGACCCTGGTGGAAGGGTGGCTCCGTGGCTCAATAATGACTATTTTTCCCAACTTCTGGCTCTACTTTTACTAGGAAACCTGGCTTTCCAATGAGACGAGGAAGTGCAAAAGGTCTGTTTAGAAACCTGACCCCTACATAGGACCAAGTTCCAGCACCTTTAAGCATTAGACTCCCAAAGTCCAGCACCTTCATGTCTCCTGCAGTAGTCCCCACCCATTTTCTACTAACTTCCCTCCAAGATAATGCTTCTGATTACTATCCATTTATCAGTTGTGCTCTCTCCATAGAGCACTACTGATATATGCAGTGGTTTGCCATGGTCAGAAGAGCCTAAAAACATATGAGGGGTTATCACCTAAAAAGGGGACTCCAAACATATGGTCCAGGGCTCACAGTAAACATCTCCTATATAAAGGCCTACAACAGGAGACTCTCCAAATCATTCAGTCTGGTTATCACAATAGCATACCACACATACACACCCCCCTCAAGACCCCAGAAGCCAGGAGGGCTCCATGGGTGCCAGCCACACAATAGGACCAGCATCAAAGGTACCTAGAAATCCCCCCAGCTCAAGTCTGGTAAGGTATCTGTTTTCCTCCAAGACCCCAGGAGTCCAGAAACCAAGTCTGCTTTTCCCACCCGTGCCACGCAACTCTATATCTCTGGGTTCCCTCCACTCCATGTGCCTCTGCTCAAACTATATACCTTCACTCAGCACATCCTTTCTCATGCCTTACCGTCATGATCAGAAGGGAGGTTTAGTGGGGAAGGAGGTAGAAGTCCATCTAGCATTTGTAAATTTAGCACTGAGGATGTAGGGCTTAGGTAAGAACACATCTGGAGAGAAAGTAGCTAAGCCAGGCGTCTAAGCTCATCACCTCTCTGATGGTCTGCCTCTATATTCCCCTGCATGTTACAGACATGGGCAGGATGCCAAATGGGCAAGGTATATATATCTAGATACACACTGGTCCAGGAAACAAATGTGAGCTAAACTTTGCCACAGAATATAAGAGTCATGGAGAGGAGCAATATCATTCCCTGAAGGTGGCAGTGGTCTCTGTGGGGAAATGCCTCAGACCTGGCCAGGTTCAGGGAAACCAACAGCTGTCCACTCCTCCACACTCTGCTGAGGGACGAGCTTAGAGTATACCCTCCATACCCACTCTCTACTCACCTACACCCCAGCCTCACATGCTGGCTGCTCTGCTTTGGTTATGTTGGGGTGTCTTCTGAACCCTTGAATTCTTTGGCTCCAGTGGTCAAATAAGCCATTGAGTTCAGCCTCCTACAGTTTATTACATGAATTGCTCTCCCCACAGCTCATGTGCTTTAATGGCCTCCCAGTGCCCTTCATATTTCTCTACGTGCATGCAGTCTTTTCTTACATCGTATGAAGCCCTCCACCCCAACCACCACTCTGCTCCAGAGTAATGGAGTGTCCCAGAGTTACTGGACTACAAGTCTTTGAGAAGCAACTCTTTTTTTTTTTTTTTCTGGAACCCCCAACCTCATGCATGCTAGGCAAGTGCTCTACCACTGAGCCACATCTCCTGTTCAAAGAACATCTTTTCTGACTGAACTACCTTTGCCCTTGAACACCTGTTCTTGGCCCTTCAACCACCTACAGGTATGCTCCTCTGGAAAGCCTTGACTAAGTCTCTGGTGAGCAGTTCAATGTCTGCCTTCTCCCCAAGACAAACAGATAAAAGCCCATACTAATCATACTCCTAGCACTAGTGATCTGAAGCTGTCCAGCTTCAGATCACTTTGAGCTGAATCCTACTTGACCAAAAGCAAAGAAAACTATTTACATTGTCTTGAGCCACTTCACTTGGTTAATGGGAAAGTGCCAACCTTGTAAAAATAAAGTTTTTTGTTTTTATTTTTGTGGCACTGGGAACCAAACCTAAGAATATTCTACCTCTAACCTTTATTCCCAACTGTTTTAAAAATCTTTTTTTTTTTTTTTTTTTTTTTAAGCAGTACCAGGGACAGAACCCAGGGGCACTCTTAACACAGATCTGTACCCCTAGTCCTTTATTATAGGCAAATGCAACATAGTGTTGGGGCCTCCTAAACTTCACGTAGAAGATCCTGAGAGCCCACAAGTCATCTCCTGAGAATCAGTGATCAAAAGCCTTCCATCTTCACTCCTGCATCTGAACTACTCCCCTTTATTCCCTACTTCCCTGCCTTCTAGCCTCTGAGCTTGTTTCTGCCTAGCCAGAAGTTTCTAGCTTAGGAGACAGATCTTACCAAGCCTGCCTTGACCCTCCCTTGACTGATGTGCTGTAATTTTTTGCCCATTTTGTTTATGGTGGGTTCCATAAGGAATACATTGTTTTCTACCAGTGCTCTGTTTTGTGTTATAATAGCAATGTAATCATAAGAACAACCAAGAGCACATTAAGTTTCCAAGGAAGCAATAAAGTTTCCTGTGGTGCCTAATTCAGGCAACTTGTGTACAATAGATACCTGATATTTCCAAGTCCAAAATCCTTGTTCAAAGATCATTTCAAGGAGCTCATTTCCTGTCTGATCCCTTTCTAAATACAGTTCACACCTCTTACTCTCAGGATTAATGTATGGATCTTGGCAGCTAGCAAAATCCTCCAGGAGGAACACCCAAGTCATGCCAGGGAATCATGGAAACATTGGGACACCCTCTGGTTCCCCCCAAACTGCTTCACCCCAGAAGTTGATAAGCCTCTTGGCCACCTAGCCCATGCTTTAAAACTTTAACCACAGTAACAAAAAGGCCAGGTCCAGTTTACCTACTGATGGTACCAATGATTACACCAAGGAAAGATGCATGTTAGGCAGCTTGTCCTAGGTGAACTCGGAGACAGGAACATTCAGGGATGTTGATGGATACTAAAGACCTCAAAGAGCTGAATACCTGTAGTTGCTACCTTACCCTGCTCTCTGTAGATTCCCCTAGATACTTAAAACACTCTCAGTCAGCTATTCACTGAGAAGAGGCAAGAAAATGCTTCAACATTTGAGCTCCAGTTTATTAAATTCAAAGCATCTACTTTGATGAGACTCTGGGAAAGAAGGGCAGGACCTGTGATGCTCCAATGTGCAAAACACCAAGGGAATACAAGACCTACCACCAGAAGATCCAGGTTACAGATCTCAACTCAGTGATTTACTGAATGTGAAACATCATAACACTAAACTGCAGGCTACAGATGTCACTCCTGGGGAAGCTCTCAAAAGGTCACTTTCAGCCTCCCAGGGAGATGACCCAACACCATCCATGTCAAAGGAGCAACGTTTTGTTCAACCAGAAAGCACTCAGTACCCACCCATATGACTCCTTCTATGAGGCCCTTAGAAAGACCTTGCCAGCTATGACCTGAGCTGGTGTCAGGGTCCCCAGACCCTCCCTCAGCAGTCTTTATTTTTTGCAGGGGCAGGGAGGCCATGGGGGACAGAGCTGCAGGTGATGGAACCCAGGGCCTCGCACATGCTAAGCATGCACTCTACCACTCTACCGAGCTATATGCCCATCACAACCTGTGCAATTTTTACCTGAACTTAGGAGAAGGCAGGACTAGCTCTCCACTCTCTGCCTGTCAGAAGCCAGGCTCAATGCACACTCCAGCCACAGGAACATGACCTCCCCAGAAGATGTCAAATCAGCCAGGTACCTCCAGACTACCTTGTCATGATTTCTGGGCAGTGCCTGGATGCCCAAGTGAAAATATTATCCTTTTCAACTTGTCACAGCTGTCCTTTTCCAAGACAAGCCCCTGCAGCTACTCTGGAGCTGCTTCTCTCCACTTGAATCATTCTTCTCATATTGAAGGATTCCTCCTCTGGGCTGGGCCACATGCTAGGAACCAGATGAACAGGGATCTCCCTGCTCCCACAGAAAATGAATTTGGAAATTCACCATGCCAAATGTATGAGCTGACAGTCTAAACAGTTTATGCTGAGAGGGCTACAGTTGTATGTATGATGTTTCCTGCATGTCAACAACTGACCCTTGAAGGATGGTTAGGTTAATCAACTTTCATTGTCTCCATGTTGGTCATTTGGGGAGGTGGGAATGGATCATAAGATGAATATATTAGATCAGAAGGCACTGCCAACAGAAGCCACAATGCCACAGAACCCAGGAATAAGTCTATGGACTGTCCTGGGAGTTGCAAGTATCAATCCCCAGAAACTAGGCTACATGCTTGGATTTTATTCTACAAGCAGCAGAGACACCTGTACCTCTCCTTAGGCCTCTTGGTTGGTTCTCTACAGTTGGGCATTTCCACAGCTCAACTGCCTGGGAAAGCTGGGGATATCCTCCCACTTGTCTCCACCCTCTTCTCACCAAAGCCCAGTCCCTGGATAGCTCTTTGGCCTACTCAAGTCAAAAGGTCAAAGAACCTCAGTCACTCACAACAGCCATTCCTAATGTCAGACCACTTTGCCCAGCTGGCAAAGAGTTTCCAGGGGAGCTGATTAATAGTGCAGACCCTTAGCTGTGCTGAGAAGCATTTGACTCAGCTGTCCTAGCCAGCCAGATATGGAAGCCACCATTCAAGAAGAAGGAAGTATCTGGAAGACTGACAAGATTCTCCACAAAGATTTACCAAGGAGTCAGGTGCGGTGGTACATGCCTGTAATCCTAGCAACTCGGGAGGCTGAGGCAGGAGGATTGCAAGTTCAAAGACAGTCTCAGCAACTTAGCAAGGCCCTAAGCAACTCAGCAGGAAAAAAAAAAAAAAAAAAAATTCCCAGGAAAAGCTATTATGAGAGGTTGGGAGGGAACACCTGGGAGTTATTGCTCTGATTCTACATAACCCCAGGAGTTCCCTTCCAGGTTCATGGCCTGGGCAGGCCACCCATCCCTGCTGCAGGTAAAGCCCGAGAATGACAGAGAAGCTAAAAAGAAGGTGCTCTCTGGATTCTGGTTTGGTTCTGGATTTTGGTTTGTGCTGGGAACCACAGGAAAACAAAATAGAAAGGTAATTTAAAAAACACTTTAAGATAAAAACAAAAACAAAAAAAACCTCTGATCAATTTTGGGATTATTCTTAAGCTAGAGAAGAGAGGTTGCCAACCACCAAATCAACCCAAGTGTCTGAAGTTTCCAAATGTGCCTGGTGCTCTGCCTACACCACAGAACTATCCCACCTAGGTCTGGGTCATATCCACACTACTGACAATAATACAGAAGTCAAAGTTTCAGCTTGACAAAGTGACAGAGCCATGCTGATGACTCCTTTATCACCTTATTCTGGAGTTCTGCAACCAAAAGACAGAATACCAAAGTTATTGACTGAAATTAAAAAGATGGCAAACTCTTGGGCTAGGGTCATGGCTTAGTGGTAGAACATTTGCCTAGCACGTGTGAGGCACTGGGTTCCATCCTCAACACCATATAAAAATAAAAACAAAGGTGTTGTGTCCCTCTACAACTTAGAAAAAGATGGCAAACTCTTATAATCCCAGCAACTTGGGGCTGAGCACAAGCTTAAATCTGCCTCAGCAACTTAGGGAGACCCTAGATGTAGCACCCCTGGGCTCAGAAAGACAAACCAACAGTTTCCAGCAGCTGAAGCTGGAACAATTGAACATAAATACCCCGACTCTATGCTGATTAAAAAAAAAAAAAAAATCCATTTGTTTATAAGTGTGTGTGTGGGGGGTGTTGGAATATAGTCAGATCTCCTATGCAGAAGAAATACAAATAACTCATGTGGCTACTTCTCTCCTGCCTCAAGAAGGTAAGGCTAAATCCTCACTTTTGGGGTTTTTGTTTTGTTTTTTTGGTTCTGAGAATGAACCCACAGTCTAGCACATGCTAGGCAAGTGTTCTACCACTGAGCCACACCTTTAGCCCTTTTGTTTGTTGGTACTGGGAACTGAATCCAGGGGCACTTTATCACTAAGCTACATTCCCAGCCCTTTTTGAGAAAGGGTCTCACTAAGTTGCTTAGAACCTTGCTAAATAGCTAAGGCTGGCCTCAAACTTGAGATCCTCCTGTTTCAGTCTCCCAAGCTGCTAAGATTATATGTATGCACCATCACACCCAGCATCTTGTTTTTAAGAGATCGATCTAGCCATGCTGCCCAGGTTGGCCTTGAATTCCTGAATTCAAGTGATGGGTCCTCCTGGGCTGGAATACTTGTGCACATCACAGTGCCTGGCCTCACTACTTCATGTAGACTGTACATGGACGGAGGAGAAGCAGTAATTTTTATAGTTGAAAAACTGACAAACATTGCAGATGACCAGATGTTCAAGATCAGCAGTGCCAAGTTATTTTAACAGAATATACCCTTAGCATATGGTAAAACTAGCACTTTATTTCTGTGGTCTTCCTCCCAGAAAACATAACCCTAGGCCAACCTTAAAAATCTGGGGGGAAAAAAAAAAGACAAATACCAATTGAGGGATATTCTATAAAATGTTTTGGTTTAATCAATCAGTGTCATCAAAAATAAGGCCTAAATCAGGCCGGGCGCGTTGGCGCATGCCTGTAATCCCAGTGGCTTGGAAGGCTGAGACTAGGGGAATCATGAGTTCAAAGCCAGTCTCAGCAATGGCAAGGCACCAAGAAACTCAGTGAGACCCTGTCTCTAAATAAAATACAAAATAGGGCTGGGAATGTGGCCGAGTGCCCCCGAGTTCAGTCCCCAGTACCCCACCCTCCGCCAAAAAAAAAAAAATCAGACACAATGGCACAAGCCTATAATCCCAGCTACTAGGGAAGCTGAGGATTCCAAGTTCAAGGCCAGCCTCAGCAACTTGGTGAGACCCTAAATAAAAATTAAAAAGGGCTGGGGATGCAGTTGAGTGGTAGAGTGCCTCTGGGCTCAATACCCAGTACCAAAAAAAGAATAAGACAAGTCTGAGAAAAGATCACAACCAAGAAGAGCTTAAGGTGATATGATAAATGTAATGTGGAAAATATCTTAGAACAGGGGGAAAAAATAAGAAAAATCACTTGTTTATTTTCTTTTTCATAGTGCTGATGAGAGAATCCAGGCCCTTGCACATGCTTAAGCAAACGATCTACTACTAAGCTACATCCCAACCACTAACAGTTTCTTGTTAATAACAAACATACCAAACAAATGTACTAAGGAGCTTGGTTTGTGGCTCAGGCGCTTGCCTAGCATATGTGAGGCACTAGGTTCAATCCTCAGCACCACATAAAATAAAGGTATTGTGTCCAACTAAAACAAATACAAACACACACACACACACACACACATACATTTTTGGTGGTGCTGGGGATTGAACCCAGGGCCTTGTGCATGCAAGGCAAGCACTCTACCAACTGAGCTAAGTCCCCAGCACCAAAACAAAAATATTTTTTAAAAATAGAAGAAATGGGATACAGGGTACTAAAAAACTGTAAAACCACAATTTTCTATAAATTTAAAACTGTTCTACAAAAATAAAGTTTATTTAAATTTTGAAGAAAAAAGTTAGCAGGCTTTCCACCTCCTGAACAAACCCAAGTCTACATAGTGGTCTTGCTCTGCTCACCGACTTTTATGGGAGTCTGGGCAATCCCTGATCTTCTCTGGAACTCCATTCAAAAGAAGGCTTGTCTTTCTCTGATCCAATGTTTGTGTGGCTGTGGCTGCTGACAAATCTGTCTGCTCACCACAAGGACCAAAAAAAAAAAAAAAAAGCTATAGCCAGACTTGGTTTTGCACACCTGGTCTTACACTCGGTAGGGAGGCTAAGGCAGGAGGATCTCAAGTTTGATGCCATCCTCAACAGCTTAGTAAGAGAGACCCTCAGAACTTAGGAAGATTCTGCCTAAAAATAAAAAAAGGGCTGGGGAACATAGCCCAGTGGTCAAGTGCCCCTGGGTTCATTACCCAGTATGAAAAGTGACAACAACAACCAAAAAAACCCTGGAGAGGCCAGGTTTACTAACTTTAATCAGTACATCCATCCCTGAATCCTCTTACCAGAGTGGAGACAGCTACAGCTATGAGCCAGTTGAATACTGCATTCGAACCTTACACTGTCTCCTTACTCCCTGCTCCTCCCAGAGTGAAAACCCAGACATTTTTTAAAGCAGGCTTCTAAAGTACAGTCCTAAAAATAATCACAGAGCACACATGTGACAAATCAGAACCAAAGAGGTGAGAGGAGGAGGTTGGGAGTGGGGTGGGGTTTGGAAAAGTGTTCCCCAAATCTTGTCTCAAGACTGTGCCCATAAATACTGGGCAGCATGTGATTTTTGTTCAGTCCTAAAGTCCAAACAAAGAACTTCATTTTCTGATGAAAAAGCAAAACAGCTTTTTCCTCACAGAATGCAAATAAAAAGTAAGAGATCATAACAGCTTTCTGCCCTCCCAGATTTCTCTGTTCCATGCCACTGGTGTAAGCATTTCTCAGGAAATCCAGACCTACATCTCCAGACAGGCCTACAGGTGGCGCAGAAGACACCAAACACAGGGTACTTACTTCCTGAGGATGATGACCGCTCGGCGCTCCTTGATGTCCTGAGGCCTTATGCAGTGAGTGATTTCGTCAGCAGCATATCCACTGGAAAGAAACATAGAATAAGGAACCATGAAGAGTGGAAAACCAAAACACCTGGGAGACCAGAATACAGCTCATGTATTATGGCTACCCCCTGCCTGTTATTTGCAAGGTTCAAAGATCTACATATGTGGAAGGTAAATACCACATTCCAGGAAGCTTTTGCTGAAAAACGACTCAAGGAAAAACCTGACTTGAGGCAAAGGACACCCATTGGCCTCTTAAGAGAGGCCAGGCAGGACTCTCCCCGCACAGGCCAGGAACTTTTTTTTTTAAAGAGCCCATAAGGCTGGAGATGTAGCTCAGTGGTAGAACGTTTGCTTGGCCATGTATGAAGTCCTGGTTTCATTCCCAGCTCTGCAAAACTAAAATAAGTAAAGAACCTTCAAGAGAATGCATCTTTAGAGGCTCTAAAGAACTGGAGTGACTCAGGGAAGACCTCGATGAGGACACAAAGAGCTATCCCCTCCTTATTCTTCCTCCCTTTCCCTCACCCCACAGCACAATGAAGGAAGCCAACGCAGTTGCTGACACACTGAGTCACCAGGGAGAACTAGGACTGCCACATTCCAAAGGAGAATTTGTCTACTTGGAAAAAAGCTTTCAAAAGCCTCCTTTGGGGGGATCCACAATTTTGAAGACAGCTGTGTTTGGGATATTTTAAGAATTTCCATCACACTCAAATTTCTATTTATTTTCAACAAGTTATAAGATTTTAAAAACTGCTTACAGACCAATGAATGTGGGTAGATGACTGTCTTCTTTTCAGTTAGCATCTTTTCCCCTTTGAAATTCTAGCAACTCCAATTCCTAATCCTCTCATATGCTCTCACCAGGAGCATAGCAGCCAAGAGACACCCCAAACCCAAGTCTTCCAATGAGCTGTGGCAGATCTACCTAGACAAATACTCGCCCAACCATAGGCCTGGTGAGAAGTTTTGCAGTCTCAGCTTCTCCACCTGCTCAGGGAATTTCTGGCTGCCCTGGACCACAAACCTTCCTCAGGGTTGATCAGCTCCTTCTCAAGGGCAGCAATACAGACACAAGCTTAACTGTCAGAAATGTCACAGGCTTGGGAAGGATTCCTTGAAGTGACCAGGCTGGCCCAACTATGGATAAGAATTGGATGCAAGAACCAGTAAAAATAAAGTCAGGTTGATTCAGGCTCCGCCCCTACAAAGTATACCTCTTATCTGTACATCTGATTTGAGACAGTGCTGGTGGCAGAAGAAAATTTACTTGGAAAAAAATTTTTTAAATGTTTTTTTTTTTATACCTTCATTTTTTAAAAAAATGTGATGCTGAGGATTGAACCCAGTGCCTCACGCATGCTAGAACCACAGCCACTAGAAAATATTATTTTCAAAAAACCTATGTTAAAGGGATAATTCTGAATTACTTCAGAAAAAGAACCTGCAGACTTTAACTAGAGCACTGATCAAAGAACCCTTTCTCAATAACTATTACTGTGTCAGCCCACTGTTAAGAAGTGCACATCCAAAATTGTGGAACCCCCCAAAGGTGTTAGGGAGTTGAAGGGACATGAGTTCAAATCAGAACTTTGTCATCTACTACCTACTTGACTTAGTTAAGTTACATACTGAATCTAAATCTCAGTTTCTTAATCTGTAGTAAGGAGAACAGTAGGTTCTTGGGCATTCATTGTTAAGCTTTATAATTTCATTGTCATTACAAAAAACTACAAAATTGTACTTACTTTCAGCACTGGGGATTGAACCCAGAGGCATTTTACCACTGAGCTACATTTTATATATTTTGAAATGGGAGTCTAACTAAATTGCCTAGGCTGGCCTCAAATGAGTAGCTGGGATTACTAGTATGCACTACCACCTGTTAAGACTAAAAAATTTTTAAGAGGCAGCCATCACCTTTTCCCTTCCAGGCAGAAGCACAGGGTTCTAGGTATCTAGGCTGATACCTCTGGGAGGGGGTGGTGAGAGGCCACACATTCAGGGTTTTGAGAATTAAGTTCCTAGGGCCCTACCATTTGCTAATCATTGCCCAAGGGTCCCTGGGGTGGGGAGCAGAGCCTTGGGGTCAGCATCTGCCAAGAAGATATGAGCTGGGATCACCTTGCAGAGATCTCTCTATAGGGAGAGACCTCCTAGGCCCTATTCCAAGGATAGGAGTTAAAGGTCTCATCCCACATTTTTATCACTCTCACAGTGGTGATCTGGGTTGTAAAATAGTTCCATATAATCTACACACAGCACTTCTCAGGAGTCCATAGGTACATTTCTAAGGCTTGAACCTGCAGTGCTAGCTACAAGCAATGTTCCCTGTTGTTAACAAGTTCTATTAATCTGTTTAACTCGGACTACAGACATGACCTAGGGCTCTAAGCTTCTAATCTCTAACAAGGAACCACTACTCTTAATGTAATTCTGGAGCAAATCCAGATGTTTGTCAAAGCTTGATTGCCTCCATGCTTCCAGGCCCATCCTCTAAAGGCCTCTAGAGCAAACAATAAGCTATGCCAGGCTCTTGCCCTGAGCCCAGGCCTCAGAACTAATGTGCTGATACAGGTCCCCTTGGCATGGACTCCACCTGGAGGGCTCATTAGCACTGGTCTTCTAGAACTTCCTGGCAACTGTTGACAATCCACTGACTATTCTTCAAAGTATTGGGCTCGAGTGGGAACTCAAAGTTCTGACCAAAAGAAGCTCTCCTGGCCAAACTTCAGCAGCAAGTGCCCAGCAGAGACCACAAGAGTATAATTTACTGCTAGGAACCTACTCGCTACAAGAGAAAATGTTTGAAAGTCCCAGTCTGCCAGCTTGAAACTTAATATGCCATGGATCCAGCCCTAACCTTGGCATGAAGAAAAGTTCCAGTGCCTCCTGCTCCTTTGTTTTCACAGGGAAATGAGAGAAGGAAATACCTTGTGAAGTCCAGCTTGCTTACTCCCTCCCCTAACTGGGCCCCGACCCCAGCAGCAATTAGTATGCAAGAAGTATCAAGAGTAATAAGGCCTAGCTAGGTGTGGTGGCACACCCCCATACACCCCCAGCAATTTGAGGCAGAGGCAAGAGGATCCAAGTTCAAGGTCATCCTCTGCAACTCAGTGAGACGTTCAGCAAAACTCTGTCTTAAAAAAAAAAAAGCTATGGATATAGCTCAATGGAAAGCACCCCTTGATTCAATCCTTAGTATCCAAAACACAAAAGGGTAACAACAGGATCTATCTCTGTCACCTACTAGACCTTAGAGTGATTCTTAAGGAAGGTGACACATCTACCTTCTCTGGGAAGCTTTCCCTGAGCTCCCGCAAGCAGGGTTACTCCCAAAACCTCAAGCACACCCTCCTAGGACTTTTTACTACATTTGGCCTATGGAGATTGTATCTTCCCTACAAGACAGAGCCTTCTAAGGCCTTATTCAACTCTGTACACAATGGACCAAAAATGAAATGCATACTAAGCCAAACTTTTCCTACCACTTTTGGAGTCTCAGTTCCTATATCTGTAAAATAGAGATGAGATGCAAGAATGAGGAATCTAAAAATCTATAACTATGCAGACCTCTGGCGACAGCTTTGGAGATCAAGTTGTTAAGGCACATTTCCAAGATGCCCACCATACCCTGTCTACTACATGCCCTCTCAGCCTACACCAGAACAGATTAGAGATGGAGGGACTGGTCAATATCAGAGTCTAGAGACAGCCTCCCTCTGGCTGGGGCTACCTATCTTAGACAGCCCCACCACTGATAAGCTTCTCAGTCTTGTGAGCCTAGGTTTCTGGAGGAGAGCAGGTAGGAAACCTGGACACAGAAGCATAACTGTGAGCTCAGACTCAAGTTATTTACCAGATCTGAGTGTCCAGGAAGACACATGGCTTAACTTTCAGATAAGTCTGGGGACTTTTTGAATCCAGAGGGAAAAAAGTCAACCTGCTGTTTCCCAATTTGATAGGAACTGAACACAGAAGGCAGCTCATCTCCTGAGACACCTTTAGTTAAACTTCAAGTAATCAGCAGTGGGGACAGAAAAGTCAATCTTCTTTGGTGACTCTGGCATCACTGGCTCCACTTTGCAAAAGAAAACAGGCTCACAAAGGTTAAGTCATTTACCCGAAGTCAAACAGCTAAAGTGATAGTTTTGGAATTGCCACCAAGTTTGCCAAAAATCTTTTTGCTTTTGTTTTTGTTTGGGGTGGGGGGGGGAGAGTTTAGGTAGCAAGCATAGAAAGAAAAAGGCCCATCTGTGTTTCCTGCTAACAAAGTCTAGTCTGTCCTGGGGTCCTTGCTGGCATCACCAAAGAACACATGCCCTGGAGAAGTCTGCAAAGATAAGCCCGTGCCCCCCAGAGAGCTAGCACAGTATCTCACTAAAGGCTATATGCCAAGTGCCAGTCCAAAATTGCCAGCCAGCCCTAAAAAAAATTTTTTTCCCAGCCCTAAAATTTTTATGGCTTATTTATTCTCTGCTTGGTCTAGGCTTCAACATTAGCTTCCTCTCCTTTGCTGCCCTCTGCCTGTGTGTGTGTATGTGTATATACACAACTGGGGATGGGACCCAGGGTGTTGCACATGCTAGGCAAAAGAGATCTACCACTGAAATGCATCCCCAGACCTTTTTTTTTTTTTTGAGACAGGTTTTACAACATTGCCCAGGCTGGCCTCAAAACTGCAATTGCAATTGCCTATCTCAGCCTGGGATGATATGTGTAAGTCACCGTACATACCAATACTACCTGCCTTCTCATCAGGACCAGCAGCTGCAAGGATAGCCAATCCCAATGGCCAGGAGTTCATCTTGAGAACATACAGCCCTGACCTCATCTTGCAGTTTCTCCCACTCCCATGGCAACAGAAGATTCCACATGAGATGTGGCCCAGGACCTATCTGCCCTACTTTCCCAACTATTTTAAGCCAGAAAGCTAAATTTTGCTTTCAACCAGCAGAACAAGATTAGCTCTTAGCCCAAAATGGACAGGGGTGCTCACTCTACCCAATACCAACTGTTAAGTGCAGGAGGCAAAGGCTGAGCTCAACAGTCCACCCCTGGCTGAGCAAAACAAGTCACTTCCAGACCCGTGGCCACAGCCTGGGTCTCTGGGCATGAAGCCACCACACAGAGATCATGCTGCTGTGAATAAAGGTAGAAGCATGTAAGCAATTAGTCTTGAGGTTATTATTCTAATTAATCCAATTGGACCTGTTTTAATCTGTCCCATTCACCTTACAGAAATAGGCAACAGAATACAGGATGAGTTATTTATTTAGATAAGAGAATAAAAAGTATGGCCACCCAGACCCCCCCCCCAAAATGAGGACACAAAAACAAAACAAAAAAAAAAAACAATGGCCAGTTGGGTTTAGAAAGGAGTATAATAAAACACTTCCAAGAAGGGTCTGAGGTCTTCCTTTAAGTGCCCAGGTTTAAACACTGCTGAGTCAATGTCTGCCACACCAACATCCACATTGAACACTATTAAATATAAGAACTGCATTCCTGCCACGTTGTCTTGGACAATTACAAACACCATTGCAAATGACAACCGAAGTCTCAGGTGACAAATGCTTCAATCCCTCTGCATATGCAGAACACCTGTTTTGTCAGACCCTTCCTTCTGATCTGCAGCTTTACTGCATATCACTGCCTGGATTGAGACTCCTACCAGGAAGCGAGAGAAAGCACCACCTCTCTTACTAGCTTACATGCAAGATTTGATGAGGGCACTATAAACAGGCAGGTGTTCATCCATCTGCACACCAAGTAAGCTGAGTTTTAAATGAGAGGGTGGTAGATGATTTAAATTAGTGGGAGCATCCAAAATTTTAGGGCAGTGGCTTTCAACTGGAGATGAGTCTACTCCCCAACTCTCACCCTCAGGGAATTTGGTGGTATCTGAAGACATTTTTGGTAGTCATAAAAAGTGCTCTGGCGGGGCTGGAGTTATAGCTCAGCAGTACAGCACTCGCACCAGGTTCGATCCTCAGCACCACATACATAAAGACTTAATATTTACACACTTACACACACACACACACACACAAAGTGCTACTGGCATCTAGCACAAGGAGGCCAGGTACACTGTATAACTTCTACAATACGTTGACAGCCCTCACAACAACGAATCAGCAAAGCTGGGCATAGTGGTGCTTGCCTATAATCCCAGGAACTGAGAAGGCTGAGGTAGGAGGATCTCTTGCTGGAGACAAGACTGGGCAAGTATATGATATCTTGTCTCAGGAAAAAAGGGGGGCAGGTGAGGGTCCTGGGGGATGTAGAGCACCCCTGAATTCAATCCCCAGGGCCACTACCAAAAATAAAGAATTAACAAGCCCTGAATAGCAACAGTAGCACTGTTAAGAGGTTCACCAAGAGGCTGAGCTTCACCAAGGCATCAGCTACCAGTCTCTAATGAATTACATCTGCCTCACAGCAGCACCTACCCCTCCCCTTACCTATGGTCACACCCTGCTACTGCTGCCAAACCTTCTGCTGTTGTATGCTTCCCCAACCCTGTTTTGCGTGGCCAATTTGTAGTCCCCAAACTTCCCAAGTCTCAAAAACTTCCAAGTTGCAGCTTACTTACCCCCAAAACTTCCAACACTATGGAGCTTATAATAAGATGACCCTTCGGCACACTCCTGCAATTACCTGCCTGGGCTGTGACTATCACCTAGTCTGAGGTGTTCACCGAGTTTGGACTATTTGAAAGTTATGAGTCATGTTTCAGGATCCACCAAATTCCTAGCCCCTTCCTCACCAAGAAAGCAGAAGCTCATTAAATTGTTGTATATGAAAGTAAGCATCCATTCAAGTGTCCAAACTGTGCCAAAATCTGTACTTAACACCAAATCACCACATTTAATTCTAAAAGGCTTCAGAAGTTGGCATCATCCCCACTTTGTGGATAAGAAAGCCAGGTCTGAGACCGCCCACAAGATCCCA
Organism: Marmota marmota marmota; assembly: GCF_001458135.2. Classification (NCBI taxonomy): domain Eukaryota; kingdom Metazoa; phylum Chordata; class Mammalia; order Rodentia; family Sciuridae; genus Marmota; species Marmota marmota. The sequence continues at coordinate 2,223,937 of NW_025999894.1, read as the reverse complement.
AAGCAAATGAGGAGAGTTGGATCCAAAGCCTGGGGCAGTACTTTTCAGGACGTGGCTGGCCCTCCCACACTAACTCTACAGCTAAGTCTGAATCCAGGAAGGGTTGGAAGAGATTAGAAAAGCTTTAAAACTTTACTAAAGAAAAGATGGAATTTTCCTGATGATGCAATCCGGTTGCGGATCACTAACAGACCTGCATATTAAGAATTTAAAACGTCCAAAAAAAAAAAAAAAAAAGAAAAAACCCTAAAATGTCTACTCTTCAATCCAGGAGTGTGCATTTGTTTGGGGGTTAAGTATCTCAAAGTCACAAAATGCCTTGGATCTCCTCATTAAGCAGTCAATTACTGATGGGCCTCCTGAAAACAACCCTAATGGTCTATGACTATGTAGAAAATTAATATCTCATTAAGAGACCAAGTAGTCTTTGTATGAGCTCTTTTAGCACTGAGAGCTCTTCCCAGAAATCAGAGCCCCAACCTGCCTTCTATAACAAGCCCCCAGGGAGGACCTAACCCTGGAAATCCCATCTTAAAAGGCATCCATCTGGAAACACCACCCAGGCCTGAGATGCTCAAAAGTCCAAAAGACAAGGAAACATCTGACAGCTAAGTGGTTCTCTAGGATCCAAAGTACTGCTTATGTTACCAATGCCTTCCCAGATTTTCCCATCAGGAGGTGCTTGGCATCTCAAGACTCTGCTGCCATCCTCAATAATCAAAGGAGGCTCAGCTGTTCAACTGAAATGACAGATGACCTGCTCTTTTGATATTAAGAGGGCTCCTGGGACCCTGCTTCTCCCCACAACTGTGGCCTATGGCATCAACTGCACTTCAGAGGTTAAGCTGCTCACAACAAAATCCTAGTTTGTCCTGATCCTGTACCTGGTGGTAGTCAAGCTATAGACTAGAACTCCTAAGAGGTTTTGAAGATTATTGAAGTGCATTACTAGATTTACCTTTTCCAGGATTGGAAGGAGGTAGCTTCCAAATAATTTTCACTTCACATAGACAATAAAAGTGTTCTGGTAGACAATTTTCCCTGGGGCCAGGAAACCAAGTCAATTTTCAGTTTGTGAAATCTACTGCTCACAAACTATAAGGCCAAATACCTGGTCAAGAGCCCAGGTGTACTTTATAAGGTCCCAGTAACTGGCAGCACGTTCTTAACAAAGGACCAACGGGCTTATCCATAACTTAAGAGGAAAGAATTAAGAGTGTGGTGTATTTTATTTCTGGCCCAACCACTGAATTATTCGACTCCAGGGAAGTCATTCCCCCTCTAGGGAATGGAGAAACTCTGTCAATTAAATACTCTCAGGGGCCCTCTGCCTGTATTTTTCTGTTAAGGAATCCACTAATTTTTTTTTCCTTTAAGAAAACCAAGAACAACAGAGCAGGAATGACTTCGATAGTAACTTCTTTTTTTTAAACACTGCTTTGGAAATGGAGATATGCTTAAAATCTCATAAGAAAAGCAGAGTCCTAATATCTTAACCTTCTGGAAAGACATTGGACTAATTCTCAGTTAAGCCCGTGGTCACGTGAAAGCTAACTACAGGTGCAGAATTCGACATTGGTTCCTGAGCCCTGTTTGCTCGCTACACAAACCCCTTCCCCTACTCCCTACAACCTACAAAATGAAGGATGGGTGAGAACCGTTTAAAGGACGGGCTCCTATTGGCCGCTGCTTTCTGAACCCGGGTGGGTAGTTAAGGCAGCGGGTGCAAGGCCGCCCCCTCCTCCCAGGTGGGTTACCTGAGCACAGTCACGCTTCCCCTGCGCACTGGCAGGGAAAGCACAGGTTCTGACACCCGGATAGGCTTGAACTGGAACTTGCAGCCGAAGCACAGCGCGGAGTCGCTAAAGAAGGACACGGATACGATGGGGCGCTCAAAGATGTGGATAGGGTCCACGTGAGACACGATGCAGCCGCCGGGCTGGTAGTCGTTGATGACGGCGCTGTTAACGAAGCCCTCGGGGATGACGCGGTGCTCCACCAGCTTCTGTATCACCAGCTGGTGCACCCACTCGGGGATCTCGTCCACGTCGCCCGGCGGATAGAGGCGCTCCTGACCCGGCCCACGCTTCTGCAGCTGGGCGCCGTACGTGTATCCCTCGCCGAAGAAGTACTTGTTGCGCAGCGGGGCCCGGTCCACCGTGTGCTCGTTGTACAGGCCCTTCTCGGCGCGGGACACCACCTCATCGATGCGGGCCTCAATCTTGGCGCACTCATCCTGGCTGAAAAGGCGCATCTGGCGGATGCCGCTCTTCACCTTGCGCGCCTCCTCCTCCTTCTGCAGCTGCTGCTCCTCGTAGTCGCTGCGCTCCGGGTCAGAATCCTCTTGATATTTGCGCTTGGTCCCGGACATTGGGTAAGGCTCTGCGGCGGCGGCGGCGGCGGCCGCGGCGGCT
>NW_025999894.1:2198045-2220274 GCF_001458135.2 Marmota marmota marmota | reverse complement strand
GCTCCCCAGGATAAGGTTCAGCCTCTTTGCTAGGCGCTTCCGGCCTGGCCTCCGCTGCCCTCTTTCCACACACTGGGCCACAGCCCTGCCCTTTCCCGGCCAGGTCTACAAACATACCCCGTCCCTCCTCCTGGCCTTTGCCCAGTCTGTTTAGGCCACCTGGAATGTCAGTTCCCTCCACCCGTGTCCTTCGTTTTGATTAAGGGAAACTCGATTCACCTCTGTCTGCCAGCCTTCTCTGATTCTGGTCTAACAAATGAAGGTAGTGTTAGTACTTACCTCGCGAGGGTGAAATGAATCCACGTAATGAATCCAAGAAGCAGAGGGGAATTGCTGATCTTGAGGCAAGGCCTCAAAAGTTTTCCCAACTATAAACTGAGGGACCCATCAGCCTTGTTGGAAAATGGGGATGCTTGTGTAGTTACTTGGCAAGGCCAGGCCAGCAGGGCCTGTAGAAGGGGAAGCTGGGACCCTAGCCACCCTCCCTTCCAAGTAGCAGCAGCAGCCCAGGTGAAAGGGGAAATGGGGGGGGGGGGGCCTGGGCTGGGGCTGAGGCTCAAGTGCTAGCAAGCGGGAGGCGCTGGATTCGATCCTCAGCTCCACATTTAAAAAAATAAAATGAAGGTATTGTGTCCACCTAAAACTAAAATAAATATTAAAAAAAAAAAAAAGAAAGAAAGAAAAGAAAAAGAAAGGGGAAATGGGGCAGACAGGAATCCTAGGGTAAATCTGGCTCCTGCAGCCTAGTGGATGCAGGTAGTGATGGTATTGGTAGGAAGACAGCTGTAGGTCTTGAGAAAGTGGCCAAGGGCAAGGCCAGGTGGCTTGGACTCAGGACCCCCTCCTGCCTGAACCATTCGATGTGAACACCTGGGCAAAGCCCTCACCTATATGATGGGCAGTTGGTCTGGGAGGGTTGAGGTCCTTCAGAAGCCCACTGCCCTTGAATTTCTAAACTGCCTTTCACACCTGCTTGATGGGGAGCTTACCACCAGCCATTCCCAGAAAGCCTTCCTAGAGATTTCCTTCAGGGATCCCAGCCCTACCAAATGAGAATCGCCTCTTCTCTAGATTGAGACATTTCCTCCCATCCCAGAAGTCGCATCCAAAGTTGCCATTTGTTTCTTCTTGACTGTGCTCTTGAGCCAGGCCCCTCCTTTCTCTGAGCCACTTACGGCTTTGTGACTTTTCACCCCTCCGTATGAGTTTCCTCATGTACATCAGTGGTAATGATAATATCTGTCACACTGGAGTATTTTCAGGGTGAAATATGTTAGTATACATACAGGACCTGGCACATAGTTTTAAAAGCTACTTTTATTAAGTTTTTACTATGTCCACCCCTAGAGGGGCAGTTGCTGAATTTGCTACTATCATGGGATATTCATGAGAAAAGCTTGCTTACAAGGACATAAGAGGACTTAGGAAAATAAACTTTACATGAATAATTAAAAAAAAAAAGGAAAGGAAACTATGTCCACTCCAGACATCCATTTGCATCCTGTTCTGGGCACTTAGAGCTGGGCATGATGGCACATGCCTGTAATTCCAGCGGCTCAGCAGGCTGAGGCGGGAGGATCATTGAGTTCAAAGCTAGCCTCAGCAACTCAGAGAGGCCCTAAGCAACTTGGTGAAACCCTGTCTCAAAATATAAGAAAGGGCTAAGGATGTGGCTCAGTGATTGAGGCCCCTGGGTTCAATCCAGTACCAAAAAAATAATGATGACTACTTAGGAAGTACTTACCCTCAAGCCATTTGCTGGCACTTCCAGTTTATAAAGAAGGAAGCAGAGTCTTGGGCCAGGAATCCTGGGTTCTGGTCTCCTGTGCTGTGGATTTCCTCACATCAATCTGGAATTCCTATCTCTGTGTGTCTTGGCCCAGATAGCGAACCCAGTGGATGGGAGCACTTGGGGTTTGACTCTCCTATCACCAGGGCTCTTCTGGTACTCTGCCTTATGGGGATTGTGACCTTCTTGTGGGAGGGCTCGACTTTGCTGCCGCCACAGAAGATTCAGTAGAACAGCTATTACCACATGGAGCTTGTGCCTCAATGCACAGGGTCCTAAAATCCAAAACCCTGAGTCTAATTATCCAGTGCTGTGTAACAAACACCCCCGAATTTGCACCTCAATCATTTATTTAGCTCACAAAATTAAAGTCTGGACTTAGCAACTTAGCTCAAAAAAATAAAAAGGGCTGGGGATGCAGCTCAGTGGGAGAGCTCCAATCCTCAGATTAGCAAAACAAAAAGGTATACTCTGACCAGAGTTTAGCCAGGAGGATTTCCTCTCGGTTTCCACTCTCCTACTTCTGAGTAGCCTCTGTTGCACAGTGGCCCACTTATGTTCATAAACATAAAAGTTTGCTTCTGTTTTTGTTTTTTGCCACTTCATTCCTCCCAGAGCCTCATATTTTAGCTTGACTGGAGAAAGGTTTGAGGGCAAAAGTTATTAGTGATCCTACAACACTTTGAGAAATGGGGGAACAGAGGAGAAGTCTTGGGGCTGCTTCACACTGGATCCCAGTACGTTCTGTTGTGGGGTCACCATACTGAGCAAACCCTAGGGCTGAGCACAAAACCCAGAGGACAACCAGGTAAACCATTTGAAGGCCTAAGCCCTGCAACAGGGGTTAACTTGATTAATAGCATATTTTCTGGCTTCTTTCCTGTTTCCTTCATCTCAGCATCTGCTGCTGTGGAACACCAACCCCAGGCAGTGGTGCAAAGTGGAACAGTCCTGGGCATCTGTGTCAAGGGCTATTCTCTGATCCTCTGCATGCTGAGATGGTCCAGTTGGTCCCTCAGCCCTGCCAGCTGAACCTCCTCTGTTGCTCCCAAGTTATCACCTTCTTCGCACCCCTGCCACCTCCACCAGGATCCACGCCACAGAGCTTCCCAGACTCCCTTGCACCTGTAGCAGCCTCCTTCTCTGGTCTCCCTGCCTCCTCCAGTCATTCCCTGCCTAGAAGGTTTTTTCTGTTGTTGTTTTGTTTTTTTACTTTTACTTTACTGGAAATTGAATCCTGGGGTGTTCCACCACAGAGCTACACTCCCAGTCCTTATTTTTAAAATTTGAGATGGGATCTCACTAAGTTGCCCAGGCTGATCTCGAATTTGCAATCCTCCTTCCTGAGCCTCCAGAGTCAGAATTACATGTGTGCACCACCACACCTGGCTGGAAAATCTTTTTCAAAATACAATCTGGGCACCCCATTCTCCACTGGAAAACATTCCAGGGCTCCTCATGGGTCTTGGGATGAAATCCTAAATTCATAATACAGCCTGAAAGACTGTACCCAATCTACCCTGCCAGCTTCTTCAGTCTCAGGGTTTGGCACTAATAATGTCCATCATAGTGCCCCTGCATGAGCCAGTCCCTTCCCTCATCACCTGGCTAGCACCTACTCATAGGTCTTGTCCTGATTGTAGTTATTTTTACTAGGAGACATTTCTAATGCCTGGCATATGCCTGGTACACAGTAGGTACTTAATAATTAGTGAATGGCTGAATGAGCAAATTTATCCTTTTTCTAATGCCATCCATGACTCCTAGAACTATGTATGACCTTACCTAACTATCCTCCTCCCATTCCCAAGCCTACTTCTCCCCTTTCTGAGGTTCCCAAAGCACCAGTACTTTCCGTCCACATTCATTCATTTTTTTCAGGGGTGTGGTAAGGGCAGATATCTCTTCTAGAAGTGCTGCTCACAGGCAATAAGCCAGAGGTAACTCATAGCTCAAGTGATTCTCCTGCCTCAGCCTTCTGGGCAGCTAGGACTATAGGCATGTACCGCCATCCAGCTACAAGTAATTTTTAAGTGCCTATTCTGTATTATAGGTTCCAGGGGATGGATATAGCAGGGAACAAATACAGTTTTCTCTGTTTGGAATATTTGTCCCTCTTCCTTCCAGCTATTCTTTTTTTTTTTTTTTTGGTACTGGGGATTGAACCCAGGGGTGCTTAACCACTGAGCAACATCCCCAGCCCTTTTTTTATATCTTATTTGGAGACAGGTTCTCACTAAGTTGCTTAGGAACTTGCTGAGACTGATTTTGAACTCTTGATCCTCCTGCCTCAGTCTCCCTAGCTGCTGGGATTGCAGGCATGTGCCACCATGCCCAGCACCTCTTCTTAATAAACTCCTACTCTTCCGTCAAAACCCAACCCTAACACATCATTCCCTGGAAAGTGCTTTTCCAAATTCTCCCTCTCCGCTACATCACTTGTGAACCTTGTGTGGCTCATCTAGTGACAGGGTCCTAGGCTTGGGGCTACCCAAGAGGTGCAGAATGGGGAGATAGGGTCTGTGAAGAGAGATAAGTGCAGATATCTCTGCAAGAAATGCTGCTCACAGGCATGTAAGCCAGGGGCAAAGCTATGCTTTCAACTCTAGCCTCCTCCCTCAAGCTTGTTTTCTAATCCCTTAGCAACTCTGTGGAGGAAATAGCTACCAGGCACGCCTTTTATTTGCACAGAAACGACCAAGGTCACAAATCCAGGCTGAGGCAGTGCAAGGTGGGGGCATCTGAGGAGGACATGTAGAGGGCTGGGATGTAGAGCTGGAACAGATTCAAATATCCAACCAAAGGCAACCACATCTAGGCCACTGGAGAGGGCCTTCCTTGCCATAGGTGGGAACCAGGAGCAGGGTCTGTAGCAGGCACATGGCAGGAGGTTGCATAGTTTTGCCTTCTACTTCACTGCGGCCAGCCTTCGAAAGTTCCTCCTGCTAGCTGATCCAAGTCTGTATGCTGTACTTCTGTCCCAACTCTGGATCAGTCTTCATGGGTTCTTGGGGACTTAAGTCTCACCTCCTGTCTCCCTTGATCTCCCCTAAGGTTCTGGGGAGATCACTGGTCCAGAGAGGTCCAGAGAGGTCCAATGGCTCTTTTGAGGCCACGTGGCAAGTCTTCTGATGGAAGGCAGCTGGAGAGCTGGGGGCCGAGTTAGAGGAGGGTGATTTCACTGGGGGGCAGCGTGAGTCGCTTCTCCCGGGCACTGAGCAGGTTCTCCATGTGCACGGCTACCACTCGACACAGCTCCAGACCCTGCAGGGGACACAGCGAGAGTCCTGCATCCACTAACCCTTTCCCAGCTTGGTGTGGGACATGCATAACAGATGTGGTTTGGAAAGAGGTGGGGACTACCATCTGCATAGGGACCCTCATCCCCACCTCCCTGGGTGCTGGGAAGTGGCTGGAAGATGGAGTGAAGGGCTGCGGGTCATAAGAGACAAGCAAGTAGGGGACAAGATACATCTGGTGATGCTGCTGTGTGTGATCTTCATGACCCAGGGATGCTTGTTTTACCTCTCTGAGCCTCTCACAGCCTCACCTATAATAAGGTCTCTGTTCTTTTTTTTTTTTTTTTGGCAGTACTTAGAATTAAACCCAGGGGGACTTTACCACTGAATTATATCCCCAAACCCCTTTCTATTTCTTTTCTTTTCTTTCTTTTTTTTTTTTTGTTACTGGGGATTGAATCCAGGGGCACTTAACCACTGAGCCACATCCCCAGCCCTTTTTAATATTCTACTTAGAGACAGGGTCTTGCTGAGATGCTCAGGGCTGCACTAAGTTGCTGAGGCTGTCTTTGAATTTTCAATCCTCCTGCCTTAGCCTCCTGTGTTGTTGGGATTACAGACGTGCACCACCACACCTGGTGAAGGTCTCATATACCAGGGCCTTCCTCACAAGCAGTGGTTAGGGAATCAAATCAGTGAAATTTGATTTCACATGAATCCTTTACATTTAAAAAATATTGGTCCAAGGGGCTGAGGGGTAACTCAGTGTTACAGCGCTTGCCTAGCATGTACCAGATCTCAGGTTCCATTCCTAGTACCACACCCTTCTGGTCAATAAATGGGAACAGTTTCTAATGATGGGTTGCCATGGTTACCCCTGGCACCCCAGCCTAGAACAAACCGTGACCTAGACTCAGGTCTCCCAAGTGGAGCAGGGCAGGAGAGGGCACGAGGGAATTGTGGAAAATTGACCTGGGAGTGTGGTGCACAGACCAAAGCCAATATCAAAAGCCCACCCCACCCTGCCCTGGGATTCCTAGAGTGATAGGAGCTGAGAGTGATAAAATAATAGCAGCACTTGCTAAGTGTGGACTGTGCCAGGCCTTGTCTAGAGAGCTTTCTATTTAATCCCTGAAGTATCCACCTCCCTGCTTTTTTTTTTTTTTTTTTTTTTTTTGCATTAGAGGGTCTTCTGCATCCTAGTCAGGCAAGCACTCTACAACTGAGCTATATCCCCGGCCCTTTCTATTTTTTACTTTGAGACAGGATCTTGCTAAATTGCAGAGGCTTGCCTCAACCTTGCAACCTTCCTGCCTCAGCCCCCTGCCACCATACAGGGATCCTGCAGTGTCCCTAAGGGGCAGTATTTAGAATTAAACCCAGGGACACTTTACCAGGGAGCTACATACCCAACCCCCTTTTTATTTATTTCTTTGGTTTTTTTTTTTTTTTATTACTGGGGATTGAACTCAGGGGTGCTTAACCACTGAGCCACATCCCCAGCCCTTTTAAATACTTTATTTAGAAACAGGGTCTCGCTGAGATGCTCAGGGCCATTTGTACAAGTGCAAAAACTGAGGCCTCAAGCCATGGAATTGCTGATTCCCAGACCTCTTAGTGATAGGATTTAAACCTGGGTGGTAGGGGCCTGTAGTCACCCTGAAGTGCTCTCTGTGAAGGTTATCTGCCACCCTGGAGGCCACCTCAGCTAATGAAATGAGTGTGTGCAAGATGGGAGTCCTCCCTGTGGTCAGTCTTTTGCCTGCCCACATGCTGCTGTGTTCTAGGTTTTGCTGGAACTGTAGCCCAGCTGGACAGGTATGGAAACTGGGGTTCAAAGATAAACAGGACTGTCTTGAGATGCCCTCATGCTGCTTGTCAGAGGTAGGTGGGAAGGGGACCAGGTCTGTTGGCTGCACTCAGAAATCACCTACTCCTTGGAGCCTTTACCTCTTGTGTAGTTTGGGTCCCCTGCACATGCTCCTAGTACTGCTTATGACCTACGGAGAGATTCCTTCATATCTGAGACTCCAGGGTCTGTGAGGGCTACTACAGGGGTCTCAGTCACATCAGTATTTTCAGGGCTCATATAGAAACTGCTATACAGAGATGCTCAATGATTATGTGTTGAATGAATGAATGAATGAACCCCCCCACATGTACAGGAGGGAGGTAGAGGTAGCAGCTTCCTTCCAGAGAGGGCTACAAGGAAATGGAGAAGCCAAAAAGGTCTTCAGCCAGCCAGCCAGCCAGCCAGCCAGCCAACAAACATGCATTGAGCATCTACTATATGTTAGACACTGTGCTGTGGACACAGTGTGAAGGAGACAGCCATAGCTCTGTCCTTGTATCTTGGAGGGCAAGACAGACAGTAAGTAAACAAATACCTAACTGATCTGTAAGCCATCATGAGAGCCAATGAAGTAGAGGTGGTGATTCATCACAGAGGGTCAGGGAAGTCTTCTAAGAAGAGGGGCTCTTTGTGCTGAAACCTGAGCAAAGGGAAGGAAGGAGCCCTAGGACAAATAAGGGAATAGCATTCTTGGTAGAGGGAACAGTGAGTGCAAAGGGCCTGGGGCAGAGAGTGTGAAGGCAAATATACAGGTGGTCTGGGGAGGAGATGGTAGAAAAGGAGCCAAAGAAAAGGTGCTGGGGCAGGTGCGAGGAGACAGAAGGACACAACAGCTTAGAGGGCAGGTTCTTGGAAGCAATGCAGGCCCAGAGGCCAAGGCTGTCAGAGGGAGGCTCAGAGTGACCCTGGGAGCAGACAGAGCATGGGAGAGGGACAGGGAGCCTGGTCCTGAGTCACAGATTTCCAAGGGGGTTTTGTTCTGGTCCTGTTCCTCAGAGGCAGGGCTGGTGCAGTGGAAGCCCCTCTCTCTTTCCTGGGAAATCAGCCCCTCCAAGATAGGCCTGTCGTAGAGGTTGACGTTGGACCCAGATCTCCATGGGGGATGTGGCAGGCTTGACACAGCAGACGTGTGGGCCCCATCTCCAGCTCTGCCCCTTCTCTGAGCCTCCATCCTGTCTCTCTGGTATAGTGGAAACTCTGGTCCTGCCCTGAGGGCTGTGGAACTTGGACAGGAGCCTAGAAGTCACCCATGCCTTTTTAAGAAGCAGCCACAGTTGAGAAGGCTCAGGGCAGACAGGCCTCCGTTTCCCCTATCACAGGGGAGCCCCCTTTCTCCAACCACCATCCTGGGTCCCATGATTCAGCTTCCATGCCTCAGCCTGGGTCAGCTTCCTCAAACCTCCCATGACCCTGACCATTCACCAAACTCCTATGGCTCCCTCGTACCCTCAGAAACAAGCCCCCAATTTTTCGCTTAATATTTGAAGAACTCCAGGACTTCCCTTTCCCTGGATCTATCTCCCCAGTGCCCCACCAAACTCTTCACCTTTCTGCAGATGCCTGAGTCCTATTCCATGGTCCCACTACTGAGCTGCTTCCCTGGAAGACCACCAAAATGACCTGCAGTTCTGTTCCCTGAGCTGGGCTGGATGCTACTTTGGCCATGGCCAGGATCTAACCTGTCCTGGAGAGAAGAACCTGGTGAGTGGAACACGAGAGTGAGAGCCTGTGCGACAGAGCCAGGACCCACCTGCTCCAGCTGCAGCTGCATGGTACGCTGGGCCGCCACATCCCCCAGCGCAATCTCCACATAGGGGTAGCTGGAGTTGGCTGTGGGCCGCTGGGTCCGTGTAGACTGGATCTCCTTCAGGGGGAATTTCACAATCAGCTCCTGGGAGTGCAGGAGGAAGACAGGAACAGTCTCAATCACTGTTATCACCTCCCCCTGAAAATCAGATCAGTGGAACACAGGAGGCCCCAGTCCAAGTGTTGAATCTCTAGTGATTTCCTGTGCAACCTCAAGCATGTCACTATTCTTCTCTGGACCTCGGTTTCCTCATCTGTGAAACTAATTCAGCAAATACAAATGATGCATCTGCTGGCACTGTTCAAAATGCTGGAGATATGGGATGTCATGGATGCTGTTGGTGTCCTGACCTTCACATCAAAGCTGCTTTCATGAACATCTGTATCCCTTTGTCTGGGGCTTGATTTCCGGCCCAAGAAACAAAGGGACCACATTCAGGGAAAGGAACAGTGATGGAGACTTAATGCAGCAGGAGGAAGCCCTGGACTAATGATTGACAGGGAGTGGTAAGTAACAAGGGCTCCCCCCAGCTGGACAGACTTCCAGTTACCCTCCAGTTACCCACATTGGCAATTCGTGTGGTAACGGGGCCTTTACTGTCTCCACCCCTTCCCTGTCCTAATTCCACCCTCCAGTGTTCCTAGAATCTCCTCCAAATAAGCCACCTGCCTTGGAATCCTCATCTCACACTCTATTTCTAGGAGCAAGCCTAAGAAAGGAGCTCTCAGGTTCTATTTGTGATGGGCTGCACTGTGACCTCTGCAAATACCCAGTGAAGCCCAAAGTCCCAATACCTTGAATGTGACTCTGTTTAGGGACAGGGACTTTAAAATGGTGATTAAGGGTCTGGAGAGGTACTTCAGTGGCAGAGTGTTTGCCTAGGATGTGCAAAACCCTGAATCCCATCCCCAGTACTACCAAAAAAAATGAAGTTGTTGTTATGGTTGGATCTGGAATGTCCCCCAAAGGCTCTTGTATCAAAGGTTTGGTTCCCAATGCAGCAAAGTTCAAAGGTGGCGCTTTTGGTAAATTGGATCAAGAAGGCTCTGACCTCATCAGTGGATTAATCCATTGACAGCTGAATGGACTACCAGGAGGTGGTGGAAACTGCAGGAGGTGGGAATGCATGGAAAGGAATGGATCCCTAAGGATGTGGCCTTGGGGACTACATCTCATCCCCAGTCCTTGCTCTCATTCTGGTTCCTGACTGCCACACTTTCCTCTGCCATGCTCTTCCATTATGATGTCCTGCCTCATCTCAGCACCAAAGTAATGGAGCCAACTGACCATGGACTGAGAACTCTGAAACTATAAGCCAAAATAAATATTCCTTTTTTTAAGTTTCTTTTTTTTCCAGGTATTTTGTTACAGCAATGAAAGACTGACTAACCAGAGGTGAAAAAGTTAAAATGAGGCTATTAGGGTGAGTTCTAATCCATTGTTTTTTCTTTTCTTTCTTTTTTTTTTTTTTTTTCGATACCAGGGATTGAACTCGGGGGCACTCAACCACCAAGCCACATCCCCAACCGTAGTTTGTATTTTATTTAAAGACAGGGTCTCACTGAATTGCTTAGCACCTCATCATTGCTGAGGCTGGCTTTGCACTCATGATCTTCCTGCCTCAGCCTCCTGAGCCACTTGGATTACAGGTGCACGACACCTGTATAAGAATAGGAAATCTGAGGGCTGGGGATGTGGCTCAGTGGTAGAGCAAGGTATGCACAAGGCCCTGGGTCTGATCCCTAGCACCACAAAACAACAACAAAAGAATAAATCTGATCCCAGTTACTCTGGAGGCTGAGGCAGAAGGATCACAAGTTCAAGGCCTGCCTTCACAATTTAGTGAGACCTGGTCTCAAAACAAAACAGAAAGGATTACTCAGTAGTAAAGTGTAAAAAAAAAAAAAAAAGTGGGAAGAGAGATACTCTAGATACAGAGACACTGGGAATGTGCACACACTGAGGAAAGGCCATGTGGGGACACAGCCATCTGCAGGACAAGGAAGAGACCAGAGTAGCAGACACCTTGATCTTAGACTTTCAGCCTCTGCACATGGCAGAGCAACCCCCTCAGCCTGTGGTGTGTTGTTAAGGCAGCCTGAGCAAGCCTTAGAGTGTGTCACCTCACCCCCCTTCACCTCCACTCTCTGGAGTGGGTTCTGCCATTACTCCCATTTTCCAGATGGGAAGCAAGGCTCTGAGAGGAGAAGAGGATGGCTGGAGGTTATGCAGACAGGAAATGGTGGAGCTGGGCTCCCACAGCTGGCAATCTTGGCTCCCGGGGTGGGTGGGGGACCCGAGGACAGAGGGGATGGGGGAAGATGGGCAGAGCCAGGCAGAGGCCACTTACATGGGTCTCGATGCTGAGGAAGTTCAGGCCATTATGGTTGACAGCAAGGATGCAGGGGGCTGGCACGGAAACGTTGCTGCAGCTCTGGATGAAGAAGAAGGAGGAGCCAAACATAGGAAAGGCACTGAGCAGGCCTGCAGTGGGGGAGAGCGGGTGTTACCGTGTTAGGCCGGGCCCATCCATGACAGCCCTGCCCCTGAAATGCATGGCTGGCCTGAAGAACATCCTTACCTTCCTTCTCTCACCTCTCTGGCCTCTTCCTCTATCCCTTCTTCCTCACTTCCCACTCTCAGTTTGCCCAAGGTCACCCACAGTCCCACCCCAATGATGTCTTTGAGAAAAAAAAAGTCTCCTTTTGCCAGGCGTGGTGGCACATGCCTGTAATCCCAGCAGCTTGGGAGGCTGAAGCATGAGGATCACAACTTTGAGGCCAGCCTCAGCAACTTAGCAAGGCCCTAAGCAAGTGAGACCCTGTCTCAGAATAAAAAATAAAAAGGGCTGGGGATGTGGTTCAGTGCCCCTGAGTTCAATCCCTAGTACCATTAAAAAAAAAAAAAAAAAAAGGCTCTCCTAGCAGCGTGGGAGGCTGAGGCAGGGGGATCGTGAGTTCACAACTAGGCTCAGCAAAAGTGAGGTGCTAAGCAACTCAATGAGACCCTGTCTTTAAATTAAAAAAAAAAAAAAGTCTCCTCTCCCAATAGGTAGGCAGCTCACCTGCCACTGAAAAGCCTTTGTGCAAAAGGAAAAACTATGTCTCCCCCTCCTCCCGGATCCCCCCTTAGTAAAGCCCCTCATGACAATACCCCCCAGTCCTGCATCCCCAGCTCTTACCCAAGAACTGGGCACGGGCCTGGTGGGGGCTGAGTGCCTGTGTCTGTGGCCGGTGCTGGCTGACCAGGTTGAGCCAGGCTGAGCCGGCTGTTGTGTGGTAGAGCTGAGCCGGGATGTACTCCTGGACCTCCCGCCTGCGTGTGGAGGGGACAGCGGCCCTGAGCACCTTACACTTAATCCCCACTGCGCGGCAGGTGTGACGCAAAGTGGAAATGAGTGTTATGTGTCCCAGGGAGACTAAACGCTGGGGAAAGTAGAAGGGGAAGATAGGAGTGCAAGGACTCCATATGGTGCCTTGGTACACGGCAGGTGGGTGGCCCCGCCAGGGCCGGTACCACCAAGATCCCTGCTTGCAGAAGAGGAAACTGAGGCTCTTAGAAGTCCACAGAGCAGTCCAAGGCCACACAGCAACCGTGAACTAGTATGTGTGGTGGGGAGACTTGAACCCACGGCAGGTTCATCCTTTGTAGCTGCCGTCCCCAAAGAGGAGCCCAAGCCAGAGAGGTTTAGAGAGACACAGGGGTGGGGGAGACACAAGAGAGGGCAAAGCAACCACCAAGGGGCTGGTCAGAGCAGGAGGCAGAGGAATGCTGGGAGGCTGAAGAATGAGGATCACAACTTTGCCTCAAGGCAGGCTCTTTGCCTCTTGGCACATGTGAAAATATCAACATCAGTCCCAGTCCATCCCAGCTGCCCTGGGCTGCTGACAGGGCAAGATTGGAAGAAAGTCAGGGGAGCCCTCTCTCCCTGGGAGTTCCCACCCCTGGGAGCTCCCACTCCTTGGTAACATCTGGCCTTCTTTGCACCGCTGTGGTAAGAACCTCGCATCTGGACCTAGCATCCCCAGATTTAACCATTCCTGGTTCCTTCACCTACTAGCTGGCTAAACCTCAGTAAGCCATAATCTCTCCAGGCCTCAGCTTTCTCATCTGTGATCACAGCAACTCAGGAGACTAAGGCAGGAGGATCCCAAGTTTGACGCCAACCTTGGTGACTTAGCGAGATCCTCAGACTCTCTCAATATAAAAAGGGCTAGGAATGTAGCTCAGTGGTAGAGTACCCCTGGGTTCAATCCCCCCCTCAAAAAAAAAAAAAAAAAAAGAAAAAGAAAAAGGAAAGAATAGTTGGAAAAGAAGTTAAGACAAAACATATGCAGAAAATATTTTTTTTATCACTAAATTGGCTCTGAGTTATTAATGCCAATTGTCCCAGCATCTATGGTGAGCCAGAGGACTTTGGCCCCAGGGCCAGGACAGCCCCTTCTCAGACAGCCTTACTGTACAAGAGAGGATCCTGGGGGCCCGGGATGGGCAACTCTGAGGAAGGTGGGGTGCGCTGAGGGTGCCAGGGTGCCTGTCTGCTCTGGCTGATAGGCAGGTGCTTACACACTAGGCAGGTAGAAGTGGTCCTTGGCACGGTGTTGCAGTGAAGCTAGTTTGGACACCTGCTGCAGCTGTTGCTCACTGGGCCGGCTGGCTGGCACGCTGCTGAAGAGGCCCTTCAGGTAGTCAGGCAGGACCTGTGGGGAACAGATGCATGAGGGGCTGCCAGGCAGGTGCACACCCAGGTGTTCACCTACAGGGAGTGTGGAGACCGGCAGTTATTATTCTAGCTTATCCTCCACTGGTTTTGGGGGAATGACGACAGAGGCATTTGAGGGGGAGCTGTGAAAATGGTGTCCTTGGAGTTTATGAGGGAGTCCCCACAGTGAGGTAAGAAGAGTGTGGGCTAGTAAAGGCGGAGTATCCACAATGTGATGCACATACGTATCCATCAGATCCATGCTTCTCAAAACTGAGCATGCTCCAGAGTCTCTGGGAGGCTTGCAAAAACACAAGGCAGGGCTGAACCCCTGAGATTCTGATGCGATAGATCTGGGGTGGGACTTGAGGATCTGTATCAGGTTTTCCCATTCCACTAGTCAAGATGGGAAGCTTGAGTACCAGATTGTGCAGGGCAGGGCTTCAACAGCGACACTGTGTGGCCACAAACGCTAAGTGTTTGTATTTTGTACACGGGATTGCATTAGCATTGGCACCAGTTCTGCAAAAACAGGCTGCAGCCTCTAACCTCACAGACTCTCTGAAGCCCACGAGGTCCCAGAGCCATAGAGGGGCCCATGTGTGCTGACCTGGTTGTAGTGCATGGTCACATACAGCTCATTCTCAAACTTGAGTGGCTGATCCCAGAGCACACGCCGGAACCAGAGCATGTAGCCGCCATCTACCTGTTCCATCTCTGAGGCCACATCCAGGATATAGGCACGGCGGCTGAGAGGGCACACATGCTGGCCTGAAGAGAGCAGGGAGGCAGGGCTGGGTGGGGGCACACTTGTACACGCATGTAACTGTATGGAGCAAGGGCACAGACTCCAACCTATCATTCAGGTGAGATGTCCCCTCCATTAAGCCACCTCCCCTCGCTGGGACACACTTTCTTCATTAAAGGGGAGTATATTTATACAATAGGGTGCCCCGTGTTTCACTGAAACACTGATGACTAAAGAGGGGAATAACTCCAATTCGAAGGTACAAACTATATTCCATTTCTCCCAAGGAAAGGGCCTGAAGGTCACCTTAAAGAGTGGCCTGCCTGGGTCTGGGAAAACACCCTGGGTTATGCTTAAAGAAATCCCAGGCACTTTCCAGAGGAGGTTGGGGACAAGGACATGCACAACAGGACGCAGCCCATGAACACCAGTGGGTATCTTTCTGAAGACCGTCCTCAGGAAAGACCCTTGCTGGCACGTGGTATAAGTGGGAGATAGGATGGCCTGGGGTCTAAGCCTGGAAAAGAGATGTGAGTTTTTCTCCCTGAATGGACTTTTATTTTACCAAAGATGAGGGGTCTGACATGATAAGAGTCCAGAATCCTCAGGTCAAACTGACTGGGTTCAAATCCCCACTGTGTGCCCTTGGATAAATCACTGAACTTCTATGATTGGCTGATAATGGTCCCTCCAAAAATGTCCACATCCTAATCCCTGGAACTTGGAATATGACATCTTCATGGCAAAGGGACTTTGCAGACATGATTAAGTTTAAGGGTCTCAAGAAGGGGGAGATTATCTGGCTTGTCCAATGTAAGCACAAGGTCCTTCCTAGAGGAGGGTCAGAGTCATAGAAGGAGATGTGAGGATGGAATCAGAGGTTGGTGGCCAGGACAGAGAACAATGTGAAGACTCTACACTGCTGGCTTTGGAGTTAGAAGAAGGGGCCATGAGTTAAGGAATGTGGTTTCCTCTACAAGGTAGAAAATGAATGGTCCCCTAGAGTTTCCAGAAGGAACACAGCCCTGACTGCACTCTTTTTTTTGTTTGTTTGTTTGTTTTTTCTTTTTTTTTTCTTTTTTTTAATTGTTAGTTGTTCAAAACATTACAAAGCTCTTGACATATCATATTTCATACATGTGATTCACGAGGATTATGAACTCCCATTTTTGCCCTGTATACAGATTGCAGCATCACATCAGTTACACATCCACGTTTTTACATACTGTCATACTAGTGTCTGTTGTATTCTGCTGCCCTTCCTATCCTCTGCTATCCCCCCTCCCCTCCCCCCCTTTTTTTTAAAAAGAGAGAGAGAGAATTTTTTAATATTTATTTTTCAGTTTTTCGGTGGACACAACATCTTTATTTTATTTTTATGTGGTGCTGAGGATCGAACCCAGCACCCCGCGAATGCCAGGTAAGCACGTTACCGCTTGAGCCACATCCCCAGCCCCAAACAATACATTCTTTTTTTTTTTTTTTTTTGGTGCTGAGGATCAAACCCAGGGCCTTGTGCATGCAAGGCAAGCACTCTACCAACTGAGCTATATCCCCAGCCCCCTGACTGCCCTCTCAATTCAGGACTTTTCAGAACTGTAAGATAACAATCTGTGTTGTTATGAGCCACTGAGTTTTGCTCACTTGTTACAACAGTCACAGGAAACTAATACAGCCTCCCTCAGCCTCCCTCAGCCTCATTTCCCCCTTTGCAAATGGCTTGTTGAGGGGGGGATTAAAAGAATTTATAGCTGGGTGCCGGGGAGCATGCCTGTAATCCTAGCTACTCAGGAGGCTGAAGTAGGAGGATCATGAGTTTGAGATCAGCCTGGGCAACTTAGCAAGACATTCTCAAAATAAAAAAAATAAAATAAAAAAGGAGGGCATATTGCTCAGTGGTAGAGTGCCCTGATTCAATCTCTAGAACTTGTTGGGGAGGAGGGGAGAGGAGTTTATAGCATTAGGAGATTTGGGGTATGTCTTACTGGTAGAGAGCTTGCCTAGCATGCATTAGGCCCTGGGTTTTATCCCCAGTACTGAAAAAATAAAAAAGAAAAGAAAAGGATTTTATGGCCTTAAATGCTTTGAACTGTGCATGGGACATAGTATCTGTCATCCCCTCTTCCTATAGGCAGGGGTAGGGAACATGGTTCAGGGCCAAACATGCAGCACATGGAAGGGGCTTTGGGTTGCATGAAAGTCCCCTAAGGGTCCTAGGCCTGGGAGGAGTCTCCTATGGCAAGAAGCAAGAATAAATTCTTGCACCTTTAGGCTCCTTCCCACAATAAAAGCTCCCTGAGGGTTGGATCTTCCTATTGAAAAGGTCCCAAGGGGCAATGAGAAGACTCAAGAGAGGTCCCTGCACTCCATGAACCCCCAATCTTATAGCAGGGGGAGACAAACTTAGGCAAAACAAAGCACAGTGGGACAGATGAAGGGCTGGGGGTGTTCAGAACACACACAGGTCCTTCCAAACTTAGGGGAGAAAGTGGCCCCAGACCCTGGGCTTTCAAGGCTGGGTGGAGGTCCCACGTGGGTAAAGGCCTAGCAATGGGAAAGAGTCTAGCATGCTCAGTTCTCTTGGCCACTCACCTCGATTGGTGACAACAAAGATCACATACTCATTGAAGGCTTCCGGGCGTGTCAGGGCCATCTCAGAACAGATCTCCTCCACCACGTCCAGGGCCACCTGGGGCAGGGCAGGAACACCGAGACTGTGCTATTTGGGCCCCACCTCTGTCCTCCCAGCTCCACCCAGGCCCCAGAAGCTGAGCAGATTTCCTTAGTCTCTCTGCATGGAGATGCAGGATCCTTTCAGGTCTCTGAGGAACATCATCATGCAGGGAGTGAATTCAGTTTTTGGAGTCTGAGACTTAGGTTCAATTTTTGCCTTTGTCCCTTATTTACAGTATGACCCTGAGCTGGAAGCTCAGTTTGTTCTGACAAATAGAGTCATCACTTAATGTCCATAGGGAATGGGCTCCAGGACCCCAACAGATACTACAATCCAAGGATGCTCAAGTTTCTTCTATAAAAGGGCACGGTATTTGCATCTACCCTATTCATATCCTCTTGAATATTTTAAATCAATTCTAGATTACTTATAATACCCCAAAAGATGCAAATGCATATAAATAGTTGTCATACTGTCTAGGGAATAATGACAAGAAAAAAGTCTGGATCTGTGAGGGACTCAGTACCCTTGGGGGCTCACTCCATACACACACACACACACACACACACACACAGGGACTTGGCTGTCCCTGACTTTCTAGCACCTGTTTACCAGAGACAATCCCTCACTTACAGTGCACGTTTTGATTTTGAGATGCCGTTCAAGCCCTCCGGGAAGAAGAAAGAGCTGTCTCTTGGAACTGCGGCCTGCCTGGTGGTGGGAGTGGTAAGCAAGAGAAGGATAAGAGGCTAGGCCCTGGGATCTGGGATAGTGCTTGTTCCATGCCATGGGAGTCCACAGGCCAGGAGATCTGGCGCATGAATGTATAGGAAGCCTTATGCACCTGGACTTAACAGGGCCCATCTGTGCACCATGGCACATTAGCACCCAACAGAAGAGACTCTGGGCTGGGTTCCTGTCTCCTATTCATCATGACTGCCTCCCCCATCATCGGCCCCTGCCCAGGCTCACCAACATGGCCCGAAGCTCCATGCTGCTGGGGAGCTCCAGACGGCCCCCAAAACGCAAGGTTTTCTTCAGATTCTGCTCACAGGCTTTGGCAATCCCTGCAGAGGCAGGGAGACAGGGTTTGCCCAAGGTCAACAGTAGGAGAAAGGGTCTCCTCTGGTCATCAGCTTTGAACTGGCTGTATTTTATTTTATTTTTTTATTATTATCATTTTTTTAGGTGGACACAATATCTTTATTGTATTTTTATGTGGTGCTGAGGATCGAACCCAGTGCTTCATGCATGCTAGGCAAGCACTCTACCACTGAGCTACAACTCCAGCCCTGAACTGGCTGTATTTTATTTTATTTTATTTTTTATGTACTGGCGGTTGAACCCAAGAGCATATTACCACAGAGCTATATCCTCAATGCTCTTTTTTTTTTTTTTTTTTTGGTGCTGAGGATCAAACCCAGGGCCTTGTGCATGCAAGGCAAGCACTCTACCAACTGAGCTATACCCCCACCCCTAAAGAAATATTTTTTTTAAAGAGTAAATGAAACATTTCTACTCATAAATCTTTTCATCTGTACATAAAATTCTCTCAAAATAATGTTAAACATTTATTCAGTATCTACTACGTATATTGACTATTCATATGTACTATAAAGTAGATGATCTTTTTTTTATCTTGATATGTGTATATTCTAACTACTAGGGGAAGAAAATAACATAAATAAGCCCAAATATCTAAAGGAATTAATGAGAGCTATGAAATGCATCTTTGTGTTAAAGTTTCCATTGAAATAGTTTTTAGAACTTTTCAATNTTTTTTTTTTTTTTTTTTTTTTGAGACAGGGTCTTGTTAAGTTGCCCGGGCTGGCCTCAAACTTGTGACCCTCCCATCTCAATTTCCAGAGTTCCTGGGATTACAGGTGTGTGCCACTGTGATGGACTTACTGTGTTCTTTCCACAACCTGTGTGGCAAGCATTTATACCTCCATTTGACAGCTGAGAAAACTGAGCCCTGCAAGGAACAGTGACTTGCCCTTGGTCAAGAGCTAGAGGTTAGGAACTGTATTCGAACTCTATTTGAACTGTATTCGAGCTAGAGTTTAGGAACTGTATTCGAACTCACAGCCCAAGGCCTTCTGTCTTGCCCTTGACTATCTATGAGTCTAGAAACAGCTGTGACCCTGAGCTGTTTCTTGGGGAGCTCACCCCCTAATAGGCTCTGTGGCTAGGAAACAGTGGTGCTCTGATTCTGCCAGCAGGAACCACCATGTCAATCATCCTGTCTCATCCAGGCATCCCAGTGTAGAAGACCCCAGCATCACTGCTCCATGTCTCTAGATTAATCAATGTCCACACCTTGCCCTCGGGAGGGCATCAAGAGTTCTAGGACATTCTGCTGTCTTCTCCTATTTGGGAGCCCTTCCCTGGGAAGCTAGGTCTATTTATCTCTGGGTCAGGGAATACTTGTTAATTGAAGCAAACAGAAAGCTTCAGAGGCAGAGAGGGTGAGGAGCCCTGTCTCCAGCATGGCTGCCTCTTTCTTAGGGCCCCTGGGGTTGCTATGGAAGCACAGTGAGGAGGAGGCTACTTCTCCTTACTGCAAGGGGCTAAGGCCAAGACCTCGCCACCAACTTTGGGCCCAGCAGCTGGAGAAGCAGGACCTTACCTGAGTACTCTGGCTTCTTGCCTGCCTCCTCCTCTCCATCTCCCATGTGCCACCCATTCCCATCTTTGCTCCTGCTAACTCAGTCCACCAGAAAATTCCTTCCACCTGCTCATTTCCCAGGGTAATATCTCCTGGAAACTTTCCCTGACATTCTCATCCTGAGGTCATATTTTGGGACCTCTCAAAATGTTTGGGGGAGTAAATTAACATTAGTTAACATTTCCTGGGTACATGAAAAAAAGGGTCAGGTCCTCTAGGTTTCCCCTCCCACAGGCTGCCTGCCCTGTCCCCCATGTGAGAGGTGCAACCCTAGGTCCCCCATGCACTGGCTCCTTACCCTGGAAAGGCAGGCCTGGGGTCCTGCTCACGTGTTGGAGGAAGTGATGGAGGTGTGGGTAGAGGACATCTGAGCAGCTGTGGTAGGCAGCCATGATGTAGAGCAACCTCCAGCCTCGCTGGCAGCTGTCCCTGCAAGGACACACATGTGGGGCCGCATCACAGGTGGCCACTGTACTAATGTGTGTGCCAGGAGTCTCCTGGATGGAGCCAAAGACTTCCAGATCTCAGGAAAGATTCGTACTCTGAGGATATGTACCCTGTTGCTCAGTGAGAGCAGGGCAGAGGGGCTCCCAAAGCTGTCCAGAAAGTATATTCTTTCTGGGAAGTCAAGGTGGGAGTAGGAGAGGAAGGGGATGAGGGTCTGGGATGGCTTCTCCTGGTAGGGGATGTCTGGGGAGGATTCTGGGCACAGGGAACCTCCTGGGGCTGTGCAGAACCCCAGCAGGGTTCACAGTAGGTAAGGCCTAGGGACAGTCAGGTGAGTCCAAGGGTCATAAGAGAACCCCAGCAGGGTTCACAGTAGGAAGGCCTAGGGACAGGCAGGTGTGTCCAAGGGTCATAAGGGCAGCACATATACTGTGCACCTAATGTGCACTGTCCCTGCATGAGTGAAATGTAGACATTTCATCCTGTCCTGGTGTGGTGGTTTCAATTGTGGAGATCTCTGATGCCTGGGGACAGCACTTAGGCTTCCTTTGGGAAACCACCCACTCCTCTCTAGATACCTGAGGTTTGGAGATGGGCTTGAGAGTCAGGTCTGGCAGTTAGAGAGCACTGCAGCCTCCCACCCTTGCCACCGTGCTTAGCTTAGGATGGGCATTTGATCGAGGACCAGCCAATGAGAGTTCAGACTCCCTCTGGCTTTGGTGATTGGTTTTGGGACAAGCATGGGACCCAGGCATAGGTAATCTGCACTCTGTATTCTCCAGCCATTGTGGTTGGTTGAGGGATGAGCTTGTTATGTACCTGGGCCAATAAATCTGTTTGGGAATTTTTGCAACAAATATTGAGTTACTGTTGCTTTCCTTGGGATTGCTGAGCTGGGGAAATGTTTCCCTAGAGCTACTATGTTGCAGATCTGAGAGGCTGCTTGGAAATGACATAGGAAGGCCGAAAGCCTTCTTTCTAATGACACCTGGATCTATTCCTGAAGCCATATACTCACTGACTTTTCAGCTGTCTTAACCAGTAAGTTCCCTCTTTTGATTGAACCAATTTTAGTTGGGTCTCTGGACTTGTACATTACAGATGAGGAAACTGAGCAGAAACAGGAAATCCCAGACAAACTAATCCCCAAAACAATGTGAGTGAGGAAGAAGGTGAGGGAAGAGAATCTAGGGTGGGGTAGGGGGGGTAGGCCCAGGGAGACAGGAGGCTGAGCTGGTACATCCAGGAACAGGGACACAGTGTGGGGATCAGGGGGTAAAGGCTCAAGTGACTCACTGCTTAGAGCTGGTGTTATCTGTGATCTGCTTCACAATTTGGCAGTAACACTCATCCCGCATGACCTCATGGTCTTCACAAAGCTGAAAGAGAGCAAACTAGGTCACAGGTCAAAGATACTATATACCAGGTACAGAAGAATAGGGTGGGCACTTGGAAGGAGTCCTGGTGTCCCTTTCCCAACTCCCTCCCCACATGCAGGTTGCATTTGGCTTTGGGCTAAGGGGGAAGCTTCCCAATCCAATGTCCTCCAACTCAGGGTGATAGATAGGGAAACTGTGTCACAGAGCAGAAAGGGAGCATGGGGCAGAGTTGTCTGTACTGACCTTCAGGAGGGTGCAGAGCATGTCCAGTTCATTCTGGCCCTTCAGTGGGGCATCCCCCATGAACCTCATCACAGCTGTGGGGAAGACCTACCCTGCTCAGGCCCAGCAAGATCCCCAGCTGCCCATCCCCAAGGGGCCTTAAGAATTGAGTCCCTCCCTGGGTGACTGTGTCCACAGACCTCTGGGGGCTTCCATTTTCTTCAAAGTGTCCCATGTCTGAGTTGGGGGGTGGGGAGAGGAGTTGGGACAGGCAGGAATCACACAGTGCTACCTCCCACCAAGTGGTGGCTGCTGTCCCACCCCCACACCTAGGAACATGTCGGTGGCCATCTTGTTGAGGCTGGTGTCACTGAGTTCAATAAGGGATTCCTGGAGCGGGGTCTGTGAGAGGAGGGAAGGACCAGGTCACCATGAAGGGATATGTCAGAACAGAAGAGGACCATATTATACTTCCAGATCATACGGATGACAATGTAGAGGGCTGACATTACAAAAGGGGAGCCAGGCCTGACACTGGGGACAGATGCTGCCGCTGCGGGGGGGGGGGGGATGTCCTGGAGGGTTTTAGAGCTGGTAGGGTCTTGACTCTGGACAATCGTGTCCTGGGGGATGGGGGGAGGGGCCCCCCCGTGCACCAAGTCATTTTACGAGATGGGAGAAAAATGGGAGCCACCTTGGTGG
>NW_025999894.1:2103179-2195141 GCF_001458135.2 Marmota marmota marmota | reverse complement strand
GGGGGGGGGGGGGGTGTCCTGGAGGGTTTTAGAGCTGTAGGGTCTTACTCTGGACAATCTGTCCTGGGGATGGGGAGGGGCCCCCCCTGCACCAACATTTTACAGATGGAGAAAATGGACACCTTGGTGAAGCAGAGCATGTCCTCCAAGGTTCTGGACTCCCGGCTCTCCTTGGATTTCAGCCTGAGGCCATCCCTGTAACAGGAGGTGGGCACTGCTGACCAGCTCTGCCTCCCAGTCTTTGGCTACATCCTTTTCCCACTTAGGAATGTTCTTGATCCAGAGGCTGAGACATAAGGTGGGCCTCGAACCTTGGTGGCAGCCTGTCAACCAGAAGGGGGACAGCCAACATCCGCTGCAAGAAGCCCTCCTTTGTGTTAGGAATAGGGCTGGGGCCACCACTCACTGAGGTTGCCTCCGAGGGTCCCGGAAATACTTCTGGGCAAATTCAAGCATTGTATATGGTGGGAGCGCCAGGGTGTCTTCTCCACGGTCAGCAGAGCGGGCCCTGACTGAGGGACCCTTTAAGAGAAGGGAGAGAGAGAAAGAAGGAGGAGGGGAGGGGAGGGGGGAGGGAGTAAGCAGATATGAGCTAGAGCTAGCAAGGCCTGTCCAGCCACTCCCCATTTGTCCTCCTGTCACAGCCCATTCAAGGCAACGCCTGGATGATAGAACCCAGACAACCCAGACGGCCTCCTCTGCCCATGCATCTGAACCCACCTGAACCCAGTGGACTTCTCTCCAGTTTGCCACACCCACCTCCTGCCGGGCTGCCCCCGCCTTTGACACACTAGGCCACGCCCCCACGAACTAGGCTAGTTCTTGCATAGCATTGGCTGATCCTGCCCCTCACTCCTAAGTTTGACCTGACTCTCCCTAATTCCATTCGGTAGCTAGACCCCCGTCCCACGAGCCTGGCCCCATCCCACTCCAGGTTGACTTTACCTACCGGCCAGCCCAAGGCTGGTCCCCTACCTTTGGTTCAGGTCGCATTCAACTGACCCCCACCCTTCCCTACTCCATTTGGTCACAATTCCAACCATCNCTTCTGTTCCTGTAGCCCCATCACATTCCTGTAGCCTCACCCGACACTAGACTCCTGGGACCCAAGGACTCCTGCCTCTGACTCCCAACAGTAGATTCTGCTCATCTCCTACTACCTTTTAAACCAGTGCTCTGGCACCCTCCCTTGGTCCCTCAGTCCAGCCTCCCAGATTTTGAACACACTAATCTTTTTCATGCACCGACCAAATTCTTCCCATCCTTCAAAGCAGGGAGCTTTTACCCAACTAGTGATTAAGACTCTTTCCTGATCTCATGTTGAAAGGGATAAGTGAGACAGGGAAAGAGTTGGAGCCCTCAGGTAGGTCTCAGGGCTGGACTACCATTTCTCTTTTCAGCTGCCTCAAGACTTGGTGGCTTGCAGCACCATTTGCCCCACTGCAGGGAGTCTTGGAGTGGAGGCGGGGCTGCTGTGTGGCCCCAGAGGCAGAACGAAATGGGCTCCTAGCTCAACCATTTCCTGCCCACCTAAACTGAGGCAGGTAACTTCTATCTCCAAGACCCAGTTTCTCCATCTCTTATATGGGCATGGTATAGAGCCTGGCACATCATAGGTATTTAGAAAGCAGAAGATGCCAGTCCGGAGACTGGCCCCACATCTGCCTGTCAGTCACCTGTATGTACGTAGGACCTGCAGCTGCCCACTGGCCTCCTGGCTGCCCTTGACCATCCGCAGGAGTTTGATGCCTGTGTGGGACACCGCTAGGATCTGCACACCAGTGCCCACACTGCCCTGGATTAAGGATGAGGGGCATGTGAGGGTCTTTTACCCTCTGTCCTGAACGCTCTGGGCAGGTAGGGAGCGGGCAGACAGGGGTTCGCACCGTGGCGGGGAAGAGACGGGAGAAGTAGACCTCCCAGCTGTCTCGGGCAGTGCTGATCACCGCCCGCTTCACACTCTCCGTTACCAGAGGCCGCTGTGTATCCAGCTGGTTCTGGGCTAAAGGAGGCCAAATCTGATCAAGACCCCCCTTTTCACCCTTCCCTTGCCAGCCCACATCTGGGAGATCAGGAAGGAAGACCGACATCTGGCAAGAAGATAACTCGCCAGGGGACTGGGGATGTGGCTCAAGTGGTAGCACGCTCGCCTGGCATTCGTGCGGCCCGGGTTCAATTCTCAGCACCACATACAAACAAAGATGTTGTGTCCGCCAAATACTAAAAAATAAATATTAAAATTCTCTCTCTCCCTCTCTCTCCTTCTCTCTCCGTCTCTCTTAAAAAAAAAAAAAAAAAGATAACTGGCCAGTGTGGAGAATGAGAAACTGAAACCCAGAGATGGACACGATGTGTCGGATATTGCCAACCCTGAACTTGCAGCCTGGCCATGTAAGAGGCCATAGCAGAGCAAGGAGGGGCGTGTCTGGAGGCAAATTGGGGCTGGGCTTGTTAGCCTTGGTCTCCCTCTGGGAAAGGGCTGGCCAGTGGCTCTGGCTGGCAGCCCATCAACAATTTCCCCCCTCCCCCTGCAATACCAAACAGGGCCTTCATTCTGAGCCGCTCGTCCTCAGTGATGCGCAGGCAGGCCTCAGAGAACGTGTCATGCAGGATCTATGGGAAGAAGCCATGATGCAGGTGATACCAGGGACTTCCCCAGCCCGCTGTTCTGTTCTAGGTGCATGGGAACGGAGAAGTCCAATTTTGTAGTCGTGGGGTCATCGGTAAGCTGGATCGTCTTCATAAATCAGAGCTCACTTACAGGAACCCTCTCTCCTCAACTTTGCCATCTATTGGGGGAGCTGGGTCTTCCTAGACCTCAGTCTCCTTATCTATCTTGTGTGTGTGTGGAGGGGATGACTTAGATTTGACCTCTGAGTCCTTCCTACCTTAGACCCACTGACCTTATCCATGGGAGAGGGAGATTGTGTAGAACAGCTTCCCAACCTCTAGGACCCCAAATCCCAGAGTGCAGGCTGCTAGTCTATGGGCCCATTACCTTGCTGAGTATACTGGGACAGAGGGGAAGAGGGGACATCACCTGTCGGAACAGGAGATCTAGCTGCACAGGATGGTTGTAGCTGTCCTTGGGGTAAAACACCTGTGGGGGTAGGGCTTCAGTGAGTAACTGTTCCCTCCCTTGCTTTGCACACGGCCCCCCCAACCCTAGCCACAGCCGGACTCTCCCCCAGCCTCACCCCTGGTTCTAACTCTGACTCCTAGCTTCAACTCTGCCCATCAGGTTCTCTCTCCTGGGCCAACTCCCCGACTCCCTCCACTCTCCCATTCAGCCCTTTCCCTGGCTCAGGTCTCCTGAGCCTGGCCAGGTACCTCTTTGCGCAGGAAGATCCGCCAGGGGGCATCCTGGTAGCCGTAGAAATTGGGGTTGATTAGGCAATGCAGCCGCGTTTGCACAGGTTCCTCGGGGGGCTCCAGGGATCTTGAAGGCTGCACTGGAGAGTGCAGGGGAGCAGGGGAGACACCTCTCAGGACCAAGTGGGAGAGTCAGGGTGGAGTAGGGGACATGGTGGCAACCTCATGCCAAGAAAGGGGCCAGGGCAGATTCAGTAGGCACAACTGCTCACATGGGCACACTTTACAACCCAATCCTTTATTCCACAGATATAGAGAGCACCCAGCAGCCTGCACTAGGGGCCTTGGATGCCCTAGTGAACAAGACAGGCAGGCACCTGCCCTTGACTTCAGTCTCATGGCAGGTTTGGGTGGAACAGAAAGAACAAAGCTCTTACTGCTAGGAGCTGGGGTGGAAGTGGAGCAGCGTGATTTAGGAAAGTCTGGGGAGCTGAATTTTGAGGGTCTTTCAGTCCAAGTCCTCTCTGAGGACATTTGAGCTGAGCCCTGAATGACAAGAGGGGGCCAGATATGCAAAGATCGCAGGGAAGAGCATTCTAGGCAGAGGGGAGAGCAAGTGTAAAGGCACTGAGGTAGGAGGGGCCTTGTTGTTTTCAGGAACAGAATATACAAGGCTCTGGTGGGAGGAGATGAGACTACGGAGGTGGGCAGATAGATCATTCAGGAGAACCTCAAAGAGCACAGTGAAGAGCTTGGAGTTCATTGCAGGATCCATTTGGAAGTCTTTGTTTGTGGGTTTTTTGCTTTGTTTTGCAGTACTAGGGATTGAACCCACTCCTGTGCAGCAGGGCAAGTGCTCTATCACTGAGACACATCCCCAAACCCATTGGAGCGGTTTCTTAAAGTCAGGGACACAGTGTGAGTTGATCTGTAGATTTTTTCAGGTCACTGTGGCTGCTATGAGACGGGGCTAGTAAAGATCAGGGTTCCCGGTTGTGGTGGCAGGAGGCCTGCATTGATAGCCCTGTTCTGACACTTTTTTGAGCTGTGTGACCTTGGCAAACAATTGAAATTCTTTTTGCCTCCATTTCCCCATCTATACCATGTAGGAACAAATGGTACTGCCTTGATGGGTTTCAGTAGGATTAAATGAGACCAGGATGGGCCTGACCTAAAGTTAGGGTGATTTAAATGCTAACACATACAAGGCTCAGGGACACAGACACACATGCCTCCAACATACAGAGACTCACCTGTGCTCACAGAACCACTCACACACTTGGACACCCCGCCTGCTTGCCCCTCCCTCCATCCTGGCCCTCTCACCTGGAGTGGGCCCCATGGATGGCCTCGGTGCACTGGTCACTGGCTTCACTAGGGCCACCGTCTCTCTGGACACCTGTTCTACCCCAAAGAGAGTGCTCAGGGGGCAACCAGCAAACCCCACGGAGCGAGTAGAGGCAGGGCCATGGCTTGTAGGAGTAGCTGGTTTCTGAAGTTCCCCTGGAGGCTCCTCTTTGTCTCTCTCCCTGCTGGGCGCAGCCCCCCACCCTGCCTCTCACCTGGGTGCCAGGTGCTGTCCCTAGGTGAGTCATCTGGCCCTTCAGGAGCATCAGGGCCTCCTCATGGGGGTCTGGCCGCTTCACAAACACCCTTCCATCCTTCCTGCTAGGAAGAGACGAACCAAGCAGGGGTGGACATTGAATCTCCCCTCTCCTCACCACATTTTTACAATTTGGTGGAGAGGATTTCCTCCTCCACCAACCTCATAATTATGAATAACAACCCAGAGAGGATCAAGACTGGCCTAAGGTCGCATAACCCTGCTGAGAACAGCAGTCTGGGCTTCCCTTGGCTCCCGGGGCTCATCTGGACCCATTGGCATGAAGAAACTCCCTCTGTGGAGGGAGCTGGCGGTGGGGGGCACTGTGGGGGCTGCAGGCAGGTGCACGGGAGAGTAGACATTCAGGCACAGTGGGTGACCAGGTCCCCTGGGTTTGAGGGCAGCGCTGACCTTAGGGCCTCGGGACGGCCTCCTCCGGGCAGCTGCTGGCACTGCCTGATGATGCTTCTGATCTGCTGGGTGGGCTGCGGGAAGTGCTCTGAGTTGAGCGTGGAGTAACGGACCAAGTCCCGGGAGGGTGAGGCTGTGGATTGAGGGGGAGGGTGGGGGAGAGGATGAGCCTACAACAGACAGTCACAATCCCACCCCTTTCCCGGAAAGGCCCCCAAACTGAGGTGGACACTCACGGATTTGTGGAGAAGCCAGGCCCTGAGCTAGAATGGGGACAGCCACGGGCTTGGTGGGGAGCCTTGGGGCCTTGGCTGAAGGGGCTGGGGCCGGGGACTTTGGAGTGGAGTGCAGGAGTACAGGTTTGGCAGGGGGACCAGTGCCCACAGACTTCGGCTGTGCCTCTGGTGCTAAGGGTTTCTGCAGAGAACAGGGCATGAGATGGACCAGACCGCTCTCAGGGACCCTGTCTCTGCCCCACATGGGCCATGGGGTTTCTGGGCTCAGAGAGGTACAATGATGTCCTGGAGCAGCACAGCACTCCTCTTTCCAGCTGGTGACTCTAAGCAGCCCCCTTACCCTGCATGGGCCAGGCTCACCTCTGGGGGTAAGTGTCTCAGGGCAGGACTAAGAGGCTGCTGCTGGAGTGCCATGGCCTGTAGGGTCATTTCCCGGGCCTGGGAAAGAGCCGTGGTGGTGACTAGGCAGGTCCCTAGTCTGCCACCCACCCCGGGAAGTCTGTCCCTCACTCACCAGCAACACGGCCTGCTTGTGGATGAAGGCCTGCTGCAGAGCCAGCGTGGAGGCATCCAGGCCTGGTACTGGAGGAGCCGAGAGGGGGCACGGGTAGACATGGGCAATGCACCCTGTCCTCCCACTCCCACCTGTGGCTGCCTAGCACATAAAGGTGCTTGTAGGCCAGTGAGTGGCCCCAGCCCTGCCCCACCCTGGAACCACCCTAGTGAGAGGCACTGACTTGGCTTTGGCTTTGGCTCTGGGGGTCTCCTGAGGGTGTCTTCAGGACCACTACCGCTGCCTCCACCAGGCTGGCCTCCCCCTTTCATGCGGTAAGCAATGGCTGTTGGCTTCTCCAGGTCCTGGGGACAGCGGGTGGCTCGAGTGACTGCCTCCTGAGGCTCCATGGCAACCGGCACCTGACACCAGTCATTTCCTCCCCCCAGGGGGACCTCCCACTGGCCAAGTGTCTGTATGACTCCTGGGTCTCTGCCAGTGCAGGCCCCAACCCGTCCTCCCCACAACCATCTCTCTAAACTGAGGCTCAAAGAGGAGCTAGGCCCTGCTCAGGGCTGTGTATCATCCAGGGACTGCTGTGGTGCTCCGGAAGTCCCCAGGGTGAGGGGACCCGGGGGACCCAGGGATCAAGGTCATTCACTCCCACCGGGAGCTGGCTTCCACTGGAGGTGGTGGCATCTCCAGCTGTGAGGACACCCTCATATTTTCCTCCCATGGCCAACACAGACCCAGAGAGGACACAGCACCCCATGACCCTGGCTGTGAGAAGCTCCCGTGTCATTCTGGGCACAGATGTGACTCAGGGGTACACGCTGAGCCTGCTGTCTATCTGCAAATGCTCCCTCTGTCCCTACCGCATCCCCGTAGGACAGCACGGGGTTGAAGAGGCTGTCCAGGTAGCAGTCAAGCCCCTTATGGGGCACAGCGGGCTCTCCAAGGCTGTCCGAGTCTGGATGGGGGGATATACAAAAAGGGCAAGTTCATTCTTCCTGTTGGTCTCCACCTCCCCACGGTCTCCCGGGTTCCCTCCCCACCAGTGATGGTGGCCATTGCTGATTGACCTTGGTGGGTGGCTGTCTCTCTCTGGGCCTCAGTTTCCCCACTTGTACCATCCTCATTGTGGCTGCTGTACCCATCAGAGTCAGGTACTTCAGGCATGGGATGCTGAGGCTGAGGCCTGGGGGGTGTATCCTCATCTGAGTCCCAGCTATTCCCAAAAACCCTGTTAAGGGGGAGAGGGGAACACACAGCAGCTAAGAGAACCACAGCTCTACCAGAAGCCCCCTGACATTTTCTGTTCCCAGAATTGGGTGACTTTCTTCATTTAAAAAGCAGAACAGCAGCCAGGTAAACCCAGCGACTCAAGAGGCTGAGGCAAGAGAATCACAAGTTCAAGACCAGCTTGGGTGACTCAGTGAGACCATCGGAAAATAAAAATAAAAACGGCTGGGTTCAGTGGTAGTGTTTGCCTAGAATGTGCAAGGCCTTGGGTTCCATCCCCAGCACTTACAGAAAAAAGAAAGAGAGAGAGAGAGAGACAGACAGACACAGAGAAAGAGAACACCACTGGGCACTGTGGCATGCACCCATAGTCCCAGTTACTCAGAGGCTGAGGCAGGAGGATCACTTGAGCCCAGGAGCTCGAGGCCAGCCAGGGAGGAGAACACAGTGAGACTCCATCTCAAAATCAAATACAAACCACCACAAACCCCTCTAAACTCAGTCTCTCCCAAGAGTTAGGCAAGCAGAACCTGCTGCCCAGGAGAGGCCATCTGTGTGAAGGTGGCCCACGTAGCTACCCACATTCTTGGGCATCCCCTGCCAGCCATGGGCCCTTCCGTGCCCACAATGAAGTAGGACTTCTGCCGAGGGAAGTCCCTGAGCAGCTCCAGGTCTGACACTAGGTCCAGCACGTAGTCATGGCCAGCCAGCTCTGCCCACTGGACACCATTCTTCATGGCCACTGTCCATCCTCTCCAGCCTTCAGCCAGGCCCCTGGTGACAGTATGTGGAGAGATGGAAACGGGGCACCTACCTAGGGGAGACCCTTGGATATGAATCAAACCCCAAGCATGACCATGGTGACCCTTAGGACCCTGGGGGACCTGGCCTCTTATCCCTCCCTCCCTCCCTTCTTCCCAGGTACAGAGATGTGCTGGGTGGGGTATTCCAGGATCCCACCTGTGCCTGAGAATGTCTCCTGCCACCTCTTCCCCAGTACTCCAGGAGTGCACTGGACAAGAGAACTGGTCACCTGGGGTGGTAGCAAGCGCTGGACTCAGCCTGGGACATCTGCAATTAAGTCTCGCAGGGCTGCCCTGCTTTGCCTTCTCCTCCCAAGCCTCCCAGCTCTTTCCCTGAGTCCCTGTATCCAGGCTCTCCCTCCCTGCCCATATGGGTTCAGTTCCTGTACCCCGTATATCTTTCCTGCAGAGGCATCTCTGAGCAGGCTCCTTGCCAGCTCCAGAGCCTCTCAGGACAACTGTTGACCCCAGAATGGGTGACTAAGCCCAGCGGACTCCAGCTGCCCCTCCATGAGGGACCGAGGGCGGACGGGCAGAATGAGGGGTAGGGACAAAGCAGCTTACCATTGAAGCAGCTCACATCCAGTGCCATGTTGGCCTTCTCATGGGTGGTGATCCACTCAAGCTGGGTCGGTGGGAAGGTGCGGGCAGCCCCTGAGCCCTGCTGTTGGGCCCGGCCCATGGCCTGCATGAGACGGTGCTGACACACTGCCTGGAAGCCATTCTGCCCATAATCAGACACAAACCTGATGGATGGGAGGGAGTCAGAGCCTAAGGGAGGTCCAGGCTGGCCCAGAGCCCTAAGGTGAGGTTGAAAGGGTCCTAGGTTTCAGTCCAAGGTCTGCCCTAGTCCTTTCTCTTGCAAATCATGCTTTGCACCCAGCATGACAACACCCAGAACCGTTGTCATGGTTGCGTCCACACAGCATTCACCACCTGCCTGTCTCTGTTCTAAGAACTTCATCCTCACAACAGCCTATGAAGTATGCACTACTGTTATCCCTCTTTAACAGGTGAGCCAATGGAGGCCCAGAGAGGTGAAATAACTTGGCCTAGGTCACAAAGCTCACCCATGACTGAGCTGGGATTTGAACTCAGGCCTCTCAAGTCTACTTTTCATGTTTCTAAAGCGCCCCCATTCTTCCCCATGACCCGAGAGGTCCATGCTCTTTTCCAAATTCGCCATGCCCTGGTCTTGCCTACTTCTGGGTCCTGGAAGTCCCTTATCCAGTCTGACCTGACTCTTACCCTCTGCAGTGAAATCTGTCCTTCCTCTTGCACTGGGCCCAGTGGAGACTGAGCCCAGCCCAGTGGAGACTGGACCACATCAGTGCCCGTGCCTCCCCGCACAAAGATGCTGCTCCTGGTCTGCCCTTTACCACAGTCCCATCCACCCTGGCCCCTCCGGGTCCCACTCACTTGAGGAGGAACTTGTCGAGGCGTGAGGAAGGTGCGAAGCCACTGAGACAGGCAGCCAGGAGCAGCCAGCCCCGCTCGGCATTGTGGGCATTGTGATTGTGCCACACCTGATTGGCCAGCTGGGCCAGGATCTCGTCCCGTAGTTCAGGCATCGTCAGCCCCTTCTGCACGATGTAGTTCCCCAGGACGTCCTCCTGGGCACCGTGCAGGTGGGGGTCGCCCATGAAACGCAGGATCTGGCCACAGAAAGACTCTCCTGGGCCTCTCAGAAGGTTATTCCTGCCACACCCCCATCCCTCCACGTGCACCTCTCCCTTGGGTCCTCTGACCATAGGAAAGTACCTCATAGTACAACGTTAACTGCCATATTCTGTGCCAAATGACAGGGCAGTTCACCCCGACTACGGGAAAGGTTAAGATTCAAAGCACACCCGGGCGCAGCCTGTAATGCTAGTGGCTCAGGAGGCTGAGGCAGGAGGATTTCGAATTCAAAGCCAGCTTCAGCAATTTAGCGAGGCCCTAAGCAACTGAGCGAGACCCTGTCTCTACATAAAATATAAAAAAGGCTGGGGATGTGACTTGGTGGTTAAGCGCCTCTGGGTTTAATCCCCAGTACAAAAAAAAAAAAAAGATCCAAAATACATATTGACTTCCTATTCTGCTCAGGAACCTTCTAGGCGCCCCACACAGCCCCAGTAACCCACCTGTTCTCCTGGCTTCCGGCTGGCTCCATACCTCCTGCTAGGCCTCAAAGGGTTCTTTATTTTTTTTAATTTTAATTAATTCATTCACGGATTTATTTATTTTTATTGATGTTGGGGGGGGGGTTAAACCCAGGGGCACTTAACCACTGGGCCATATCCCTAACCTTTTTAAATATTTTATTTAGAGACAGGGTCTCACTGAGTTAATGAGAGCTTCGCTAAGTTGCTGAGGCTGGCTTTGAACTTGTGATCCTCCTGCCTTAGCCTCCAGAGCCTCTGGGATTACAGGCATGTGCCACTGCCCCAACCTCAAAGGGTTCTTTATAATACTTGGATCTGACCATATTGGGTTCTTTCTACCACTCAGATTGACCACATCACTCCCAGGGAGCATCTTCCTGGACTCCTGTGGTCCTTGGGATGAAATGCAAGCTCTGGCTCAGCAATCAGGTCCTCAGGAAACACCTCCTCCCTCACCCTCTTAACTCTCTGTTCTGACCACAATAATTTCCTCCTCTCTTTGTGCCTGTTGCACTCTCCCTGCAAACTCCCTCCAGCTCCAATGCCATCTCCTGCAGGAGGCCTTCTCTGACCTTGCCTGGGGCTAAATTAGAGCCGTGCATTCCTCTATTCCTGATGTTGGTCACTGGCAAGGCTCAGGATCTGCCTCCCCGCTCAGACTAGGAAACCCTTGAGGAGAAGAGTCATTGGTAACCCTGGGAGGCCCCAGTCTAAGGCAGCCTTTCTGCCAGGAAGCCCAGGCCCCATACCAGCTTGAAGATGCTCACGGCTTCTGCCTGGTACTCGGCTGGCAGCTGCGTGAGGGGCATCCTCAAGGGCGCTGTCAGCATCCCAAAGGCAGGTTCCTGGGGGGCATGGGGAAGGAACAGAAGGAGGCAGAGCTGGGGCTGACAGGCACAACTGGACCCACTGCCCCCATGCCAGGTGGGGGCACAGGAGCCCCTGAGGCAGGGCACTTGTCTCCAACACCCGGATGGGGAAATGGGGAGCTGTCAGGGTGCCGATGGTGGCTCTTGGTGAGCTGGATGAGGTCTTATCTGGTTCCTTCCCAGGAACTTAGAGCAGCACTGATATGTAGTAGTTACTCAGTTTCTAGAATATTCCAAGACTGGTTGGTCAATATCTCTGCCTTGAGCTCTAGAGGACCCTCACTATCCCAGCCTGTCCCAGGGTGAGGACAATGTCAGATCTGATTGGTCAGTGTCCACTTGACCTATGCCAGCCCTTACCTTGAAGTGGCACCGGACAAACTTGGCCATGGGGTAATTGTTGATATCCAGGGGCAATTTGACTCGGGGCTCGGCCTGGAGCCGGGGAGTCCTCACAGGGGCCACACAGGGCACTCTGGCCAGCCTGAGGCCTATGGAAAGTGGAAAGTGTGAAATGGCTATTCCCTTGTCCCCATACCTTCTGCCCCCTGCCCAGTGTAAACACACCTGCCACAGCTTGCATGAGCCCAGCCAGCTCTGCTGGCACCTCCAGGTGCCCCACAGCCACCACCTCCCGCTTGCTCAGCTCCTAGAGGGACAGACAGCAAGTGGTGAGGGCACCGCCTGCCACACCCCCGCCTGCCAGCCTCCCTCCCTGTCCCCTGCGGCCACCCAGACCCCACACCCACCTCCTGCTCCCGAAGCCGTGCCTCCTCCACCCGGTGCCTCTGCTCTGCCCTCAGCTGCAGGACAGCAGATGGTCAAGGCAGGGAACAGCAGGCAGAGGCGACGGTGGGCCCCAAGGCCCGGGCCAGGTTCAGGCCAGCATGCACAAGGCAGCGTCTGGCCTGAGAAGCAGGGGGCAGCTTCCCATAGTCTGGAGGCTACTGCTCCCCTTTCACAGAGGGTCAAGAGAAGACCGAGGTGTGGCCAGAGAAACAGAGGAGACAGGAGGACAGCCAGAGACCGTCAACAGCGAAGGGCAAGGGGAGAAAACCTTCGGGGAGACCCGCGAAGGAGGATTTCTGAAAAGTGTCCAAGCAGTGCGCAGTGGCATCTCTCCTCTGCTTAGCCACAAGACCTTCAGTAAAGGCCACGCGGTTTTCCCATGCTTTGGGAATGAATGACATTGATTTTTCCGGTTGGTTTAATCAAAGTTTAAGAGCCAGACCGTATTCAGGGATGTTCAGGTCAACAAATTCTAACCTCGATCCATTATTTGAAGACCCCATTGTGAACCCAGCACCAGGCCAAATCCTTCACATACAATATCTCATTTAAACTTCTGCACAACCCCAAGAGGTAGATGGGAAATTGAGGCTTCAGAGGGGGCTGCTCAGGAGCGGCAGAGCAGGGATTTGAGCCCAAGACTGAGGCTAAAGGTCAGGAGACCCCCAGAGAGGGCTGGCACCTGTACCTTGAGGTAGCGGCGGCGGTTCATGTAGGCGTGAACCAAGGACCGGAACTTCATCAGACTCCTCCTCATCTGCTGATAGCGCTGCCTGGCAGAGAGGGTCATAGATTGGGGTGACAGGGTGACCAAGAAGTAGAAATGCCCCTATCAGTCTTGCCTAGCGGACAGTGCCTCCATTACACTTTGAGGTCCTTTGGCACAAAGGGAAACTGGAGCTCAGACAGGGGCAGTGATTTAACCAAGGTCACACAGGAAAAATAAAAGTGTTTTTTTTTTTTTAATTTAGTTGTAGTTGGACACAATATCTTGATTTTGTTTATTTTTATGTGGTGCTGAGGATCGAACCCAGGGCCCTGCACGTGCCAGGCGAGTGCTCTACCACTGAGCCACAACCCCAGCCCCAAAATAAAAGTTCTTTTTTGTACTTGGGATTGAACCCCGGGACACTTTACCACTGAACTATATCCCTGTCCATTTTTATTTCTTCTTTTGAGATAGGGTTTCACGTACCCAGTGTGGTGGCACACACCTGTAATCCCAGTAACTTGAGATAGGGTTTCACTAAGTTACCTAGGCTGGCTTCAAACTTATGATCCTGAGGCCTCAGCCTTCCGAATCGCTGGGATTACCGGTGGGGGCCACCAAGTCTATCCCACAGCAAATTAAGTGGCAGGGCCTGGATTTAACCTTCTCATTATGTTATAGTCCCAGAGTCCCTGAGATGCAGGGTGGGGCCCCTCTCTGCTGGATGGGTTCTCCCACTTGCCAGTCAAGAGGGCCTGGGCATGGGTGGGAAGGGTCTCCCCCAAACAGGGACACAGAGACTCTGATCATCCTTCCTTCGGAGGCCTGGCTTGCACAACTCCACAGCTTACTACTACGTGGGTTCAGGCACAGCCTCTCCCAGCCCTGAGTACAGTCCTGCAGGTAGTCCTCCCTCCCCGGGGACATACCTGGCAAGGTAGCCTCGTGCCCGGCTTTGCAGGAGGATGATCTTACGGCGCAAGGAGCGGAAACGCCTCTGGACAAGGAAGCCCCGGAAGCAGCGCTGCAGCGTGAGGGCTGCCAGGTGCAGAACGTGCTCCCGCATGCTCTCCAGCAGCTGGTGCAGATGCTCCTTAAGGAACAGCTAAGAAGAAGACACAGAGGAAGGTGAGAGCCAGGAAGCCGGAACCCCACCCCCACCCTGCAAGTCCAAGGACACAGAGGGACAGGGCAGACGCCAGAAGCAGGGCCAAGTTCAGGGAGGTGAAAGAGAGATCAGTGGTGAATCAGGCAGCAAGAGCTGCCCGAGCAGCGGGACCAGCATTCTGTACGTCCAGCCCATCTGGACTGACTCTGGGACAGGACTCTTTAGCTTGGACATGAAACTTGAGGTCACTAAGGGCTGAGCATGGGCGGCACTCACCTTGCTGACCCCGACGCGATACATGTTGGGCATGACTGTGCACAGACGGCTTAGCACTGACACGCACATGTCCCCGTTAGCTGGCAGGTCGGGCTTGAGGGCCACCAAGCAGCGGTACCTGCAAGACCCACACTCAGACTGAGGTTGAGACCTACCACAGATGCCTGATTGACCCAGGCTTACGACCCTCAACCCCTGGGTCCAGAAGCCCCAGTCCCAGCGGTAGCTCTACTCAGGTCATCTGAGCATCGGCGAGTGGTACTCTGGCCTCAAGGCTACTTCTAGATATCAGAAAATCGGGATAGAGATCTCAGTAGAACAAGATGTTCTACTGCCATCTGCTGGAAGCTTGTCAAAATAACTTAAAATCACACCTCTGTGGAATCAACACAGAGACAACTGTGAAAAAAGGCAAAACTAAAAATACATTTACCATATAACAGCTAGCAAAAGTCTTGTGTAGTGTACAACGTGAGCGACTGTGAATGTCAAAGTCTTATGCTCTCCGGGCTGTGGATTTCCAGGGCCACAGGGGTTTGGGTAAGGGTCTGTGGAGCTTAGGAACTATTCTGATGGAGGTACCTGTCAACGAACATCTGGAAGGGAAGCCGCACAGGAAAGCCTTCTTTGCGGATCCGCACAGTCTCCAGGACCCCTGAATAACGTAACTGCGCCATTACCACGTCTGGCTCAAAGAGACCTGGTTCCTGTAGAGACGCCCAGAGAGGGACTCTGCTCACTCGTGTGCAAAGGCACTGTCCATGATGAACTGAGCAGGTAGACTGAGCAGGTGGTGGAAGAGGCCAAGCCATCTGCTCAGGGTCCTCTAGCACAGGTAGGAAGATTTGGTTCTCCCAGGTGCTCAGTGCTCACTTACCTTCTTGTGGTTGGGCTTCAGGCAACGCACGAACAAGGGGTTGCACCTGGACAGAAGCCAGAAGGAAGGTGCTCAGTCACTGAGGGTCATGGGGTGGGTTAAAGGTGAGGCTGGGTCCTCTGCCCACCTGTCCCTACCCACCTCTCCATCTTTTCCACCAGATCCAAGAGCGACTGCTGGAACTTGGCAGCCACAGTGTGCGCCTTGTAGAGTCGGGTGACAGAGCTGCTCTTGCCCAGGCGTTGAGGGGCAGCCTGAGGGGCATGGCTGGAGAAGAGGTGTGCTACCACCTAGATTGGGGGGTGGCCAGTCAAGGCAGGGGTCAAGGCGTTGAAAGACAAGGTGACAGGCAGGGAAAACAGAGACAGAAAGGTAGGGGCCAAAAGAGAGAAATGAAGAAAAAGATAGGGGGAAAAAAAAAAGTTAATTCCCCAAACTGAAGGAATCCAGAAAACAAGTAGACTCCTACCCTCTCCACCATCCTGGCTTATAAACAGCTCAAAACAGGACCTTCATCAGTTTCTTAGAGACCCCTCCCATAATTAGGCTGGCTTTCCCCTTTCACTCTGGGGAACATACAGTCCTGGACTGTGTGTATGGCCTCCACCTGTGACATGCATGATCATGAACTCTGGTTGATGTTCAGCCGGGGCTGAACTCAGACCTAAAGAAGAAGGTGCCAATCTGACAGAGAAGGAAGTGGAGGGCCACAGGGGAGGTGATGGGGTCAGAGTGGGGCTGGGGCTGGGGACCTCTCTAAGCCTTCAAGGAACCCAAATCGAGCCACCAGGCTCTGACAGGGCCTCATGGGTCTGGGGCCCAGGGAACTATCTGGTGCAGG
This sequence comes from Marmota marmota marmota, assembly GCF_001458135.2. Taxonomy (NCBI): domain Eukaryota; kingdom Metazoa; phylum Chordata; class Mammalia; order Rodentia; family Sciuridae; genus Marmota; species Marmota marmota. Next base: position 2,179,428 of record NW_025999894.1, on the reverse strand, counting down.
CAAGAATGGGCACATGGGGCTAGGGTTGTAGCTCAGCAGAAGAGCTCATGCCTAGCATGTGTGAGGTCCTGGGTTCGAGTCTCAGCACCTCAGGTAAATAAGAAATTTTGGAGGGAGAGGGGGAGGAGGAGGGGAAGAGGGAGGGGGAAAGTGAAGGATTGGGGCGGGGCCGGCAGACAGGGTAGGCGGGGCAAAAAGCAGAGCCAGGGGCCTGGGGACCATTCAGGAGGCGGGGCCAGTGTGGTGGAAAATACAGGGCAAGGTCCAGGTGGGGTTAGGGCTGATATCCAGCGGCCAGGCTGGCGGTGGGCGGGGCTGGCTTGTGGGCGGGGCCATGCTAGGGGCGGGACAAGGGCAGCGGCCAGGCTGGAGGCCAGGCTCGCTCACCCGCGTCCGGCTCCGCACAAAGAGGTCCAGCACGTCCTGGCGCACCTGGTCATGATTCTTGTCCAGGAACTTGTGCACCTAAAAGAGGGAGCCAGGAGTGCAGCAGGGGCCAAACCCAGTTCATCCCCATCCCGACCCGGGGAAATCCGGGGCAAGGTAGACGGATAGCCCGCCCATCAGGCATTCAGAGGCTTATTTCCTCCCTCTGGGCTGGTTCACATCCCCTGGATGGCCGTGGTCTTGCCCTCCCCGGCCTCTGTCTTGCTGTCCACCCTAGGAGGGATTGGCTCTTTCTGTCTGCTAGGGCCTCCCTCCCATCCAGCCCCCACCACCCGCCTCACTTCTGGGGAGGAGACATTAAGCCTGGCTTTGCACACCACCAGTCTGCGGTTCACCCCGCTCTCACTGCCCATTCTACAGATGAGGAAAATAAGACCCAGATGAAGACAGAGGTTTGCAAACCTAGCCTGTGACACCTCTTGTGTCACAGAAAATAGGACGGTGACTACAGTGAAATCACTACTGATAGTCATTATTTATTCGGTAAAATCCAGGGGCATTTTACCACTGAGGTATATCCCCAGTCCTTTTTTTTTTTTTTTTTGAAATAGGGTTTCTTTAAGTTGCCGAGGCTGGCCTTGAACTTGCAAGCCTTCTGCCTCAGTCTCCCCAGTCCCTGAGATTGCAGGCATGGTGTCACTGTGCCCAGCTAATAATAGCTATTCTTTACCATATCCCATTCTAGGCTTCTCACATCCTCATCCGGACATGGGCACCGTGATCCCATTTCCAGATGAGGAAACTAAGGCTCAAAAGGGGTAAGAAATTTGCCCAAGGTCACACATCTGGGGAGCTGAAGGACCAGGACTAGAACCAGGGGAGTGTGGCTGGTCCCACATTGTGCTCCTGTGTCTAACGCAGGGCAGCCACGGCACCATGCTGGCTGTCACAGGTCTTACCTGGTAGGTGACCTTGCCGGCATAGTGCTTGATGGTGAACTCAGGCAGCGGCATCTTGGGTTTGGAATAGAGTGGGTTGGCGCCATGATGGTAGTGGCACTTCTGCAGAAATGTGTGGTCTGTGGCCTGGTGACAGATGGGATAGTGGGTGGGCAGAGGTCCTGGGACCCTGTTGGCAAATTCTCCAGCCCTGACTGATCCCCAAAGGACACTGCAGGGAACAACTCACAACTTTTCATGGCTGCCTGGGGCTCTGGGGGTGGGGACAGTGCATCAGCCAGATACTGGGGGCCTAAGTGGACCCCTGCAGATAGATGTGGCTGAATCAATTCCCAGCTTGCCTCTCTCCCAGCCCCGTTGCCTGTGCACCCTGCCTGCACAATCAGGATCTGAGGCTCAACTCCAAGGTTAGCTCCTCCAGGAAGCCCTCTGGGACTTCCCAGGCTGATGCAGCCCCCTCCTCTGGACACTCACATCCCCCTCTCCATCCTAAATCACCCCAGGTTGTGAATGGTAGGTTGGGTTTCCTGATGCTCCACTCCCACCCCCAGTCAGAGCAGAGAGCAATGAAAGACTCATGGTAGGATGTGGATGTGGGACTCAGAGATCTCAGCGCCCTGGCTAGGCTCACACAACCCCCGTGGTCACCTGGGGAAAGCAGCACTGGTCATCGAGGATGCGTAGGATGCCATAGGGCTTCAGCGAGATGAGGTTGATGCAGGGCTGATTGTCAGCAAAGGTGATCTCCCGCCAGTCGATCTGCTCTCGGATGTATTCCTCCTGAGGGCGGCAGATGACAGAGGCTCAACCCCCTAGCCCTTCCCAGGGCACATTCAGTCTACTCTCTGGGCTACGTTTGTCTGAAGGAGGATGGCTGGGACACCTCTGCTGGCATACCTCCTGAAACAGGGAGCTCACCCCCTAATAGTGCAACATGAAGCATCTCAGGGCCCTGCTGTTCCCTCTGCTTGGAGTAGCCCAGCAGGGGATAGGAAGCCCCCCTGCTGAGAGGACTCCTCTCTGCGCTCAGCACCCCAGCATTTCCCAGCCCCAGCACACAGGTCTTCACCTGTTTTCCCTCCACTGTCTCCTGACAACCTGGGAATCGCCCTTCAAGAAAAAGAACCAATCTCCAAGGAGGCCCATTGGCCAGCGAGGATGGAAGGAAACAGGAGAGTTGATGCACCCCACCCCACACCCACCTGCTCTTCCTGAAAGACGATCTTGTTGAAGAGATACTGAAGGTTCTCATTAGCATAATTAATACACAGTTGCTCAAAGCTGTTGAAACCCAGGTCCTGCCGGGGAAATGGGGAGGCTGGGTTGGCCCCTCCTTGGCCAGCAACCCAGCCATCTCCACCTCCACAGCCCAGGCCCAGGGTTCTCTCTGCCTGTCATGGCTGAAGCTTCAAATAGCTCACTGCACAGAACCCTATATGGCTCCGCCACCCTTGGGATAGCGCCTGAAGCTGTAGGTCCTATAGCCTAGGTAGAGGCTAAAAGCCCCGGCCACAGAGCCTTCTGCCTGGGTTTGAATCCTGGTGCTGCCACTTTCGAATTGTGTGACTTGGAGCATTCACCTCATGCCTTAGTTTCCCCGTCTGCAAAATGGGGAATACCTGCTTCACTGGGGTATTGTAATGGGGAAGTGAATGAGTGAAGTGCCTGGTACCTTATGGGTCTGATCACATGAGCCTGTCAAAGTCTGTCCCTCACTGAGCACCACTGGGAAGCTTCCCCAGGGCAAAGTTCTGGTCTGGGCCTTTTTGGGGTCCCTATCCAGCCCGATAGGCAGGGGCCTCTGTGTTCAGGGGACCAACCAGGAATGCCTGAGGGAGATGAGGCCTTGCCTGTGTCCCCTGCTCCTCACCCATTCACACCATCCTACCTCGAAGCCATAGATATCCAGGATGGCGATGGACAGGGTGTCCTGCTGCGGGGACACCAGCGCATTGACCCTGGCGATGAGCCAACCAAACAGCAGAGCATACAAAACCTTGGCAATGGCATCCCTGGGGCAGAGGAGGCACTGGGTTGGTGGGCAGAGGGACGGGGTGTTGGGGGTCTCTGGGCCCAGGCAGGGAGGGACGCGGCCTCACCTGGCATCCACAGCGCTCTCTACAGTCAGAGGGGTGAAGATCTTCTCTCGCATTGTCTCCTGGGGAGGGACAGGACCTTTGAGTGACAGTAGGCTGGTTACCACCTCCGGGATGCCCCTACTCCCACCCAGGGATTAAAGGGCTGGGGAAGGGAGGCTAGAGAGATGGTGGGATTGGCCTCAGGCATGAAGCTGACCAGAGGGCAGGGTGCCCGCTCCCTCTGCCTGGCAATGCTGGGGTCGGGGAGGCTGCTGTTCTAGTAAGGGAGACAGGCACTGGGGGGAGGCTGTTGTTGTAATGGGGGAGACAGGCGCTGGGGGGAGGCTTTGTTAGAGTCTCCAGTGCCCACAGACTCACGGTCACTTTGAAGGTGATGGCCTTCTGTAGGCCCTCTGGGGAGATCTGCAGCAGCTCAGCCACAGCCTGGATCTCCCGGGCGCTTACCACTGAGGCCACCTCCTGTGCATCCGTCTATGCAAAACACCAAGGGCAGCATGTTGTGGACTAGACAAACCGAGTTTAACATTTATATGAAAGACAGAAACTGCAGGCGTGAGGGTGCGCCTTCATCCCAGTGACTTGGGAGGCTGAGGCAGGAGGATCACAAGTTCAAGGCTGGCCTCAGCAACTCAGCAAGACCCTCAGCAATTTCTCAAGGCCCTGTCTCAAAATGAAAAATAAAAAGGGCGAGGGGTGTGACTCAGTGGTAAAGTGCCCCTGGTTTCAATCCCTGGTACCAAATACATAAATAAAAGATTAAAAATAATAAAAGAATAAAAAGGACTGTGGGTTTAGTTTGAACGTAGCACACCCCCGGTTTCAATCCCTAGTACTGCAAACAAACAAAACAAAAAAATGGAAACAAGCTAGAATTTCCAGGAAGATTCTGAAAAAAGGAAAGAGCGAAAGAGGCTATACAATATAGTGAAGACATTATAGTTGCAGTAATTAAAACAGTGCGTCAGGCTAGGGATGTAACTGGGTGGCAGAGCACTCGCCTAGCATGCTGGGTTCGTCCCCAGCACCACAGGGGAAAAACACTGAGCGTGGTCATAGGCAAATGGTACATAAATAGATTAATGAAGTCCATTAGAAAGTCTGGGATTAGATATAAGTGTGCATGGTAATTCAGGATATGATAAATATGATAAATTTTTCAAATGAGGGGAAAATTGAGTAATTACCTGGAAGACAAGTTAATTGGATTCCTACCTCAAACCTTACTAGGATAAATTTTTGAATCAAATATCTAAATGTTTTTTTAAAAATTTCAAAAATCCATGAAACCATGAAAGTTCTTTTAAAAAATTATGGGAGATGGGTGTGGTGGGAGGCTGAGGAAGGAGGATCACAAGTTCGAGACCAGCCTCAGCAACTTACCCTAAGTAACTTAGAAAGGCCTTTTCTCAAAATAAAAAATAAAAGGGGCTGGGAATGTAGCTCAGTGGTAATAAAACACCCATGAGTTCTCAATCCCTGGCATCGAAAAAAAAATTATGGGAGAAAGTTGTTATAGTTTTAGAGAGGTTTCTTCTAAAATGATAAAAAGTCCCACATTTATGCAAGAAAAAAATTCATAGATGAACTGCCTAAAATATTTTAAAAATAATTTGGGGGCTGGGATTATGGCTTAGTGGTTGAGGGCTTGCCTTGTATGCATGAGGCACTGGGTTCGATCCTCAGCACCACATAAGAATAAAATAAAGATATTGTGTCTACCTATAACTAAAAAATAAATATTAAAAAATAATTTGGTTTGCAGATTCCTGCAAAACAAAACAAAACAAAAAAATGATCTACAAGACATAGAAAACAACACAAAAATACTCAAACACTTGTGAATAAAATAAAAATACGAATTGAAACTGGAAAATCTATTTGTAATTCATAACAGAAACAAAGGACTGACTTCCTTAACATATGTAAAAAGCCCTTATAGATCAATAAAAATAAAAAAGAACAACCCCAAAGCAGAGAATAAAAAAAAAAAAGAACACAAATATGTACACAGTATAACCTGGAAGGGAAATATAGCTCTCAAGTCTCTGAATAGATGGCCACGATGTCCCCTTACCTCATACTTCTCAAAGTAGACGTTGCCCAGGTGCAGGATGGAGGCCAGGATGCGGAAGATGCTGTCCTGGTCTTCACCGCTGAAGCCCAACACCTCCATGGCAGCTAGGAGCCGGCGGAAGTCATCTGCATCACTCTTGCCAGTGATCTCACAGTTCCCTCCCTGAGCCAGGGCACAGGCTGGAGGTCAAGGGCCCTGGGTGGGCACCGGGAGCCCTCAAAGTCCCCACCCTGCCCTGACGGGGAAGTGTAGCCTGAGCTGGTCCCTCAAGCGGTCATTCTACTCTCAAGGTCCAGGAAGCTCTGAGATGGCTCAGGGTGGGCTTCATAGACTTTAAGTGTGGTGCATAGTGAGGATTGGTCTCCTGTTAACCTTTGCTGCAGCCACTGATAATGACAATTAAAACAGTGGCCCATGTCTATGGAGCATGGGCCACAGGCCAATGCTAAATTCAGCACATGCATGAATTTCCGTAACTAAAATCTCATTCTATTTCCCCATGTCCCAGGTGAGGAAACTGAGGCACAGAGAGGGCCATATAGTCGCCCCAGGCTGGTTAGTTGTTCTAGGCTCCAGAGAAATGAAGAGGAAGGAAGGTTTTCTCTTCCTCTGCTTTGACCCTGAAGATTCCCATCCTCCTCGATGTGATGAGCTCCCTTGAATCCAAACCCATGCTCCCCAAACCTCCGTTACTTTCATCGGCCATTAGGACACCACAGCCGCTCCATTGGCCCACCCTGGAGTGATAGGATGGGAGGATTAGGCCTGGGGGCTCCGGGGAGCCTGCTGGTGCTCACCTGGTTCAGGTAGTAGTAGGTCTCCGCCTCCTGTAGGCTGAAGGCCTGCCGCAGCTGGGCAGGCAGTCCAGCCAGCAGCTCATAGAAAATGTGGTAATTCCTCTCATTTTTGGCCTGCAGAGTGGGGCGAATGGATGCAGAGGAGGGAGACTGCCATTTCGGTGACCCCCACCCAGACAGGCCCAGGCATGCCCACTAACACACACACACACAAGGTCCTGGGTGGAGCACCTCTGATGAGTGAGACCCCAGCCTGGCACCAGCTGGGGGTTGGGGGTAGATGCAGGGAAGCCTTGGTAAGAGTGGCTATGAGATTTTCTTTTGTTGGGAGAAATAAAAAGACAGCCCATCTTCCTTGTGTGCACTGGCCACCCGTGCCTGCACGTGTGTTTATAACCCAGACGTGCAGTCGTGATGCATTCTGATGGTCGACTCAGCCAATCTGGCTGGGCGCTTCCTGTGACCCAGGCCCTGTACTAGGCCCTTGGCACACAGCGGAGAACAAAGCAACAGAATCCCCTGACCTCACGGAGCCCAGCTGCTAGCGGGGGAGACAGATACTCAGCAAATCACTGGTTAAAATATAAAACATGGGCTGGGGCTGGGGCTCAGCGGTACAGCACTCGCCTAGCGTGTGTGAGGCCCTGGGTTCGATCCTCAGCACCACATATAAATAAATAAAATAAAGGTATCGTGTCCACCTACAACTAAAAAATTAATAAGAATTTAAAAATATATATAAAACATGTCCGATGGTGAAAAGCACATAAAGCATTACAGGGAGTGACAGTTTTGATGAGGTGGAGAGGGACTGAAGTTTTATTCCTTTTTATTTTTGCAGTACCAGAGGGTGGGCCAGGTCCCCATGAATGCTAGGCAAGCTCTCTACCCCTGAACTACATTCTCAGCCCAGGGCTGTGGTTTTAAATGGGTAACTTCACTGAGAAGGGAGAACTGCAGGAAGACTTGGAGTTGGTGAGGGGTTTGGCCTAGCAGGCATTTTGGGTTTGGGTACTCTTGGGAGGGAAACAGTAGGTGCAAAGGCCCTGAGGCAAGAGAATGCTTTGTGCTCTGGGACAGCGAGGAGCCCATGACTAGAGGGCTGGGTCACAAAGGTGAAATGGTCACTGTCTCACAGTACACCCGTACAACCCATATGCCATCTGTGTTCATTAACCCGGTATCTACTCAGCACTTCCGAGGACCCACAGGTGTGGGAAGGGCTGGCTCACCTGAAACACAATCCTGGATTTCTCGAGCAGGTACTGAGAGGTTATGGCACCAGAGATCACGCCCCTGGGGTGGGGAGTACAGTCAGCTCCCAGGGAAGGAGCAAGGAGGGAGGGGAACAGTGGTGGGTATGTCGGGGGTGGGGGGGGCTGGTGTGGGACACGGAGGGTACTGCTAGCCCCACAATGGTCCCACTCACCCTTCTAGAAAGATCTCCACGAACTTCCCGAAGCGGCTCGAGTTATCGTTCCTGACGGTTTTGGCATTGCCGAAGGACTCCAGGAGGGGTGTTGCCTCCAGGATCTGAGCCCAGGGAGAAGAGGTGGGAGCAGGGGGGTGGGCCACTGTCTTGGGGGTCTGGGTGAGGGGCATGACTGGGGACAACCAGGCACCGGCCTCCCCAGGCACCCTGCTCTGTAAGGCGCGACCAGAGGTGGAGTTCCTACAGGATCCCAGGGTCTCCCCAGTGCCACCAGCTCCACGCAGTCGACTCCCACAGGCAAGCCCTGGGCTACCCTCCTCCATTCCCGGGGCCCTCGCACCGCAGCCCCTGACCAGTCCCCCAGCCCAGCTCAGGATAGGCCTTTGAATGCTTCTTCCTGCCCGTTCTGCCTATTGTCCATGAGGAGCGTACACACACACACACACACACACACACTCCAAGTACCTTGATCTTCAGGAGTGCCGGTGACGGAGGGAACAAGGGACAAAAACAGAAGCTGGTCACTAACAGAACTGGCCACCTCTGCCCCCAGCCCTCATGTCATTTTGCCTGTTTTCCTGGGTATCATCTATCTCCAGACAGGAATCTACTTGTGTACTATTTTTTTTTTTTGCAGGGGGAGGGATACAGGGGTTGAACTCAGGGACATTCAACCACTGAGCCACATCCCCAGCCCTTTTTTGTATTCTATTTAGAGACAGGGTCTCACTGAGTTGCTTAATGCCTCGCTGTTGCTGAGGCTGGCTTTGAACTCGCGATCCTCCTGCCTCAGACTCCTGAGCTGCTGGGATTACAGGCATGCACCACCTCACTTGGCTTATTTGTGCACTTGAGTCCCTGTGTTTGTTTGTTTATTTTTCTTGGTGGTGTTGGGGATTGAACCCAGGGCCTTGTGCATGCAAGGCAAGCACTCTACCACTGAGCTATATCCACAGCCCAGGAGGAGTCCCAGTGTTTGCGTAAGACTGATGCATGTCCTTTGCAGATACCGGGACTTCAAAAAAAATCTGCTGAGCTGGAGGTGGTGGCACATGCCTATAACCCCAGCAGCTCTGGAGGCTGAGGCAGGAGGATCGCGAATTCAAAGACAGCCTTAGCAACTTAGGGAGGCCCCAAGAAACTTAGTGAGACACAAGATCCTGTCTCAAGATAAAAAAAATAGAAAGGGCTGGGGATGTTGCTCAGTGGTTAAACACCCCTGCGTTCAATCACCAGTACCACCTTCCCCCCACTCCCGGAAAAAAAAAAAAAACGGTACTAATATCACTGCTATTTTGCAGATTAGGGAACTGAATATTATATGATGTGTCTAGGAACTCCAGAGTCCCTGAGATTCCCCAACAGCACTATGACAAACCCATATTCAGGGCATTCATATAGCATTTTCTTTGGCTAAGTTGCTTCCTTAGGAAGAATTCTTAGAGAAGAAGCAGAGAAAGCTGAATCACCACAGAAAATAACACCTGTAGTCTTGGTGGTGGGGGTTTGCCAGATCCCCAGCACTGTTTAGTCCAGGACCTGCTGTGCCCGTTGTATGGAAGAGCAGTCTGAGTTCCAGAGAGGGTCAGGGACGCCCTCAGTGAGTCAAAGTCCAGCTGAGCATTGCTTTACATTATCTCTAAGTCTAGGAGTCCCTTGGAAATATCAGAAGATTCTCCAATTCTCTGTGTGCCCAGCCCAGCCTAGGGAGCGGGCTCAGCTAGAGGGAGTGAATATTGGAGGGATGAAGACTGTGTGGTCCAAACCCTGGCCGATCTGGGCACAGCACTGCCCAGGCTACATGATTGGGTCCAGTGAGGACACATGACCAAAACCGTTCCGATGAGAAGGAGCCCCGAGACTTCTGAAATCTTTGGAGGTGTGAATGTAGTATTATGGCATCCTCTTGCTGACCAATGGGAGAGAGATTGGGGATGATGCCCATCATCATTTGGGGTGGAGCCAAAATAAGGACATTGCTGAAGACTCAGAATATAGCCATGCATAAAACTGACCTAGATCTGGGTGACGTGAGCAGGGCAGAGCCACGGCTGGGAAAAGAGCCCTGTAGTCACACAGCAGGCAGGCATGTTGTGGGTGCCCAGTATAGAAACTCCCAGACCCAGTCAGGTCCCATCCCCCCATTTATTTTCCCTGTAGTTCTCTGCCAAGGACAGCAAATCCCAGCTCCTTTACCACCTTGCTTTGGGACACTGGTAAGTCCATTCCCCTCCCAGGTCTCTGTTTTCTCTTGTGCAAATGGACACAGTTGTACCTATTTCCCAGGGCTGCGAGAGGCTGTGGCATGATCACACACCTGGCACGGTGCCTGGCCCACCTAGCCTGCTCTCCTAGAAGTCTGACCCAAAGAGGCTTTGAAAACCCTGCCTGAAACAAAGAGATGATCCGATTGTCCACCAGGAGGCCCAGGGCCGGGTGGGAGGCCAAGGCATGCATCTGAATGGGTGGAGCCAGGCTGGACTGCACAGCTTGGGTCCACTCACTCCCCACAGAGGACTGAGGAGCTCCAATCCGCTGCCCCAAGATCACCCTGCTGAGATCATGCTGCCATGGGCTGGGACACTGTGGTCACCTGCAAACCTGGGTGGGCTCCAGAGTCGGGGGAAGTCTGAGAGACTGTGGTGCTGGAGTCTGAGCTGCTGGGCCAGACATCTTCTCCGGAGCCCCAAATTCCCACCTTCTATCTGAGGATGCCCCAGTGAGCCCTTGTTCTTGGCAAACCTGCTCCAGTGCAGACCGACTACCTTGGTGCTGCCTGGGCCCAGGCCAGACACCTGGGGCCACTCTTACACTATCTCCCTCTCTCAGGTCCTTCTCCGCGTGGCTGACTGGCTTTTACCTGCACCTGGACCCAGCCTTCCACACCACCCCATTGCCACCTGCTGGGCTCAAGCCCCTTTCCTCCCTCACCTGTACTCCATGATGGTGATTTGCTGTCCCTTGAGCACGGACCTCTGGGCTCTTGTACATGCTCCTCCTGTGACCTCTTCACTCTTCCCCCAGACACGTTCAGGGCTACTCTGTGACCACCATGCTCACAATGACAATCCCTAGCACTCCTCACCCTCTTCCTTACCGTTTTTCTCCCCAACACGCTGCCTTTACACATGTACATAATTTACATATATACATACATATATGTATATATATATATGTTCTATTTTTTTCTTTCCCTCTACTAGAATGGAATTCACATGAGCATGTGAACATTTGTCTGAGTTGCTTCTGCCTCCTCCCCAGCACCCAGCACACAGTAGGTCCTCTATAAACCTTTATGGAGGGAATGGATGAGCTTCTTAGATTCTCAGGTTCAGAGCACAGCATTTTCCTGGTAAGTAAGACTCTAACATGGGGTTGGAGTTTTGGCTCAGTGGTAGAGCACTCGCCTAGCATGCATGAGGCACTGGGTTTGATCCTCAGCACCACATAAATGTAGAATAAAAATATTGTGTCCACCTAAAACTAAAAAATAAATATTAAAAAAAAAAAAAGACTCTAACATGACACAGGCCCATGCCCAGAGTCTGACACCCACTCCCTGGTATCTACTGCCTCCCTGACCCCATGCCCATCGCTACACTTGAACCTGTCCTGTTTCTTCACCATTGGGGTCTGAACAGCCTCTGGATGGGAGAAAATGGTGGCCATGGAACCTCAAAGGAAGGTGAGGCCAGGCCACCGTGCAGCCTCTACTCTGACCCAGGCTGCCCCAACCTCCAGTTGCCATGGAAACACAGAAGTGTGGGGTGGGAGGAAACTTTCCCTTCCCCAAGCCTCCCCTTAAGAGCAGCCCTCGAAATGGCCCCAATGCCTCTGGAACTCAGCCTCCCCAATGGCCCAAGTAGGGTGAGGAGCCTTGCCTCTTGGGGAGCACTCGGGCATGCTCAGCAAGGAGTGCTCAGCTGAGGAGGCCAGGAAGACAGACCACCAAGAGATGGACAGACAGTCTCACCTGCTGCATGACATCCCGTTTCTGGTTCATGGCGGCCAGGTAGCGCAGAATCAGCTTGGTCGCCTCAGTTTTGCCAGAGCCGCTCTCTCCACTGACCGGGCAAAGGAGCAGAGCAGTTGCAACAGTTTGCTGTCTCCTCTGGGTCCTTCCCCATCCCACCGTGAAGAAGGGGATATGGACAGAAGCCAGCTCAGAGGTGCCTACTGATCTTCCCAGGTCCTACAGCAGGTCGGGCTGGATGCAGACCTGTTGCTCGGAGTCCCCCCATCGGTCCCCTGTGTGATTACAGCCCAGCTCACCTGATGATTATGCACTGGTTCTGTTTGGCATCAAGCATTTTGGCGAAGGCGAGATTTGCAATCGCAAAGAGGTGCCTGGGGAGACAGACCACTAGGTGTCCCTGGGGCCAGCCCATGCCTCCCACATTCCCAAATTTCCCAGGGGTTGGGTGCGTGGGGGCATCTCTGTCCAGGCAAGCCGTCAATTCTGTCCATCCTTCACCCACTGGGGGAAATGCACCCACCCCCATCCTGAGCCTCAGTGGCTTCCAAAGAGGACGGTGGTCAGGCCTGGGGAGAAACTGTGAGCTGAGCAGGTGGCCTTCCAATCCTGTGAGCCACCACCCAGGGCTGAGGGGAGGCCAGTGACTTGCAACCCCAGGACAGCCCCTCTCCCCAGGTCCTGCAGACACTCACGGAGGATTCTCTCCCAGGGCCCGCCCGTGGTACTGCTGCACCTGGTCTGGACCGTAGATCCCGAACATTCGGTATGGGTTCACTGAAACCAGGATGCTGCCGATGTACGTCTGCTGACAGATGTTGGCCTCAGGGCATGGCTCTTTGTGGCCCTCTATGGCCGTCCCTCCCCCGCTCTGGGAGCCTGGGACCCCTTTCCAGTTGAGCAGATGTCTGGTTGCCTGGCTTTAGTATTGCCATCTAGAACCCTCTAAAGGTCTGTTTTAATACTGGAAGCTCAAGCACACCACACAGGCTTAGGCTGAGGAGCATGGAACAAGCCAAGCCCTGTAGCCACCATCCCACTAGGGTGGCCGTGCTGACCACCGCCCACTTCACGGTCCCACCAGGCTTCAGGAGGTTCTGCTTCATACTGGGGAATGGGGACGGATCTGAGGTGGCCAAAGCCCTCTGGGTGTCCCTGCCTTTCTGCACTGTGGTTTAAGTTCTCTGGTCAACTTCTGGGATCCAGGTTTAGAGATTCTAGAACTTTGGAGGCTTGATCCATCGGGTCCCTGGATCCACTGGGGTAGGGGTCACCAGTTTCTGGATTCCCTATCTCCAGGCCTCTGCTCCCGGGGTTCACTCTTTTAATACCATTTTAGGACTTTCGATTTTAGAATTCCGGCTTCTAGCATTCTCTTCTAGCTGAAACCAGAGGTCACAAGTCCAACAGGAGACACCTGTCCTTCCCACCTGGTCCCCAGAAGACATCTGCCTTCCCAACTGGGGACCTGGGGCAGCCTCAGCCCCAGGACTTACGTAGATGAGGTTCCGTTCAAATCTGGTCTTGAGATTGGACAGCACCGTGGTTTCCTGGAGGTCTCTAGAAGGAGACATGGAGGAAAGCTGTCAATGTTCCTGGGACCCGAACTAGCAAGGGCCCCCTCCCCACTCAGTCCTGGTCAGGCAGGCCTGAGTTCAAGTCCTGTCTCTGACATTAACCAGCTTTGAGACCCAGGGAAAGTCACTTCACTTTGCTGTGCCTCAATTCAATGGGTATTGCTAATCGTCTGCATCACGGGGGTTTGAGAGACACTCTAAGGCAGCAGCCAGGAGGACTGAATTCCTGTGATTAAATAATAACATTATGATTTAATCCATGCATCAGGCACCCCCAACATACCACCGCTCTCACGACTGCCATCCCACCCCGCTCCTGTGGATGAGAAACTGAGTGACTTGCCCAAGGGCCGCCCCCAGCTGGTAAGTGATGGGGCTGGGATTTGAACTGAGGCCTGTCTGACTTCACAGAGCTCCGACGTGCACCCATTGGCCTTTGCGGACACTTCATTGCAGATGGGGAAACAGAGGCTCTGAAAATGTTCTGGGAGATGGATATCAGGCACTCTGGTTGAGAGTGTGGGGATCCCACAGTGACCCCTAGCTGGCCCTGCCCACTCACTCTAGCTGGGTCATGTCCTCCACTCCATCCTCCCTGCGCTGCTCGTTGGACCGCATGGAAGGCAGGTTTCGGATGGAGTGCATCTGTGATAAAGAGAGGGGATGGGGTCGGCAGGTTATAGGGCGTCCCCTGGGTGCCCTGGCTTGGACAGACCTTGCACCTGCTCGCACTGTCAGAGACGTAATCTCAGGGCCAGGCCAGGGGCTCCTGAAAGCCTCCTTGCCACCAAATGCAGTGGCTCAGGGAACCTGTGTGCAACACAGGGATATGTGCTTGACCTCAGTGCCCACGTATTTCTCCCACTAGTGCTCCTGTGAGCTCCAAGTGTCCTGCCCCACGGAGTGAGCACATACACGTCCATGCACACAAACACACCCACACTCTCCTATTCCCCTCCCAAACTCAGCCCTCTCAGTGCCAGCACCCTTCTTGCTGGAAGACCCTGTGTGTTGACTTGTGTGACAACTTCATGGTCATGTATCCTGATGCAGTGTCCTGAGGCAGGGAGCCTCTGGGACAGCCAAGATGGGGACTGTCTCAGGATCATGCCCTGGCACCCATCCTGTGTAATTCAAACACAGTGGTCTTTGCATCTGTCATGTCTCCCTTGAGCACCTGTGGTCTTGTGGGATGCGGAGGAGTTCAGCTGGGGGCACCCACCATACATGCAGGGACCGGTTCTCAACATCCACTTGTCATGAACATGTAGGTGGATCACTGGGACAGTTCCCAACCTTGGGTCTTTTATTTTATTTTTTTTTTATTAAATATTTTTTTAGGGGGCTGGGGATGTGGCTCAAGCGGTAGCGCGCTCGCCTGCCATGCGTGCGGCCTGGGTTCGATCCTCAGCACCACATACAAACAAAGATGTTGTGTCCGCCGAAAATTAAATATTTTTTTAGTTGTTGATAGGCTTTTATTTTATTTATTTCTATGCGGTGCTGAGAATTGAACCCAGTGCCTCACACATGCCAGGCAAGGGCACTACCACTAAGCCCCAGCCCCAGCCCCCCAACCTTGGGTTTTGGGGTTTTTTTTTTTTTTTCATTTTTTATTTTTGGCACTGGGGATCGAATCCAGGGGCACTTAACCACTGAGCCACATTCCCAATGTCTCACTGAGTTGCTTAGGGCCTTGCTAAGTTGCCAAGTCTGGCTTTGAATTCTCGATCCTCCTGCCACCCAGCCAGCCTCCCACCAACCTTGGGGTCTTGAGAATGAAAGTCCCAGTACCACATTTGGGCTGCAGGATCTCTGTTTATGTGTAGGTGCACACATGCCGAGAGTAAGCAAATAACCCAGCCCCCATGGATACCACATCTGCTCAGACCTCCACATACACTTGCTTTCCTCCATTGGCCGCACAGATGCCCACACATGTCACAGGACTGCAAGGCTCTGCAGAACTGTGAGCGAACACGTGCGCATACTCTGCAATTCTGATCCCAGTTGTACCCGTCCCTGGGCAGGTGAGGAAAGAGGACACCGGGACGGGCTCTGTGTGCTGCGTGACCACTGCTGGGCTGCTAAGTAGGGCACAGTATCACCCTTTCAGCCCTGGCCTCCAGCCCACCCATCTGCCCATGTGCTCGCCAGCAGTCACAGACCCTGAATAATTCAGTCACTCACGTATTCCAGGGTGAGGAGGGCCCAGGCATCCTTGCCCCTCACCCCCAGGCGCCCTGTGCCTCGCTCCTGCAACGCTGCAGCCCACACGGTACGGGGAACCCGTCGCCGGGGCCAGGGCCCCCCCAGCAGCCAGGCTGCCCCCGTTGCCATTGCCTGACCCAGCTGGCTGCCCGCTCCACTAGGCACCGTCTGCAGAGGCCGAGAAGCACCTGCTGTCCCTGCTTGCCCCGCCTATACTGTCCCGGGGGAGGCTCCAGTGACCACCCGCCCCCCTGAGGGCCACCCAGCTTCAGGCTCGTGTTCTGCCATGAGTGTGGTAGCCAAACTCAGGCCGGGTACTCTTCAGAGAGGCTGCCTGCTTGGCACCCCACCCCGGGCCCAGACAGTCTCCTGGCTCATCTCCCTATCCACCGTGTGGCCTCTGTAATAAGAAGGCTAGAAGTTTGTGTCCTGAGTCCCCACATTCTCTTAGTCCAGAATCCTGCAGCCCAGGGGACCATCAAAGGACAACAGGAGCCCCAAGGAGAAAGATGACTCCAATCTGGGGGACAGGAGGGTCAGTGGGAGGTGGGAAGACATGTGCGTGGCCATGGGGGTGGAACAGGGTTCTGCAGTTTTGCACCCAGCTTGGCCCAAACCTCTGAGGAATGGCTGGGAGCCAGATGTGCCATTCACATTGAGCCAAGACAGGGACACCCAGGTCCCAGGCAGAAATTGACAGAAAAGCTCCCGTCCCAAAATCCACCGAGGAACAGTGTCCTGCATCTCTACGCTGTGCGTGCCTGTGCTGGGCCTCCCCTTGTTTCATTCTGCAGAGGCTTTGGGAGGCCCAGGCTCCTCTCCCCAACTGCAGATGGAGATGACCGAGAGGCCCAAGCAAGCAGCAGCTTGCCAAGGACGTACTGGACTCTGGCTGCCTCCCTAGGTCACTTCCTATCCCACTTCCCAGGCCAGAACTACCATGCCCTCCCTTTGACTTGTACTCCATACCTTGTTCTGATAGTTTCGAGGGCCATTTTCTTTCCAGGGGCCCCTGAGAGACAGGCAAGCAGCTCCAAGGCCCAGGCGGTGACACTGGGGTTGGGCCTGTACTCGTGGCCAGGGCCGGCGGGCATCTGCTGGCAGCCAGAGGCAGGACCAGCGCAGACCACAGGCTCGGAGCTCTGGGCCATGCTGGGGGTCCTGGGCCAGTTGTTCAGGTGGCTGCAGGGCAGCAGGCCTACCTTGCTGGAAGGAGCTCAGTTTCCGCACCTGAGGTAAGACGACGGCAAAACGCCCAGATCGAGGCTGGGGTCGCTCACCCTCCTTGGGCAGGGGTTCTGGGGCCCCAGTAGGGGCCAAGGGAGCCAGGGGTCTGGGCAGTGTCCTCGAGCGGTGCCATAGTGACCCTGTAGCCCTTGTCTGGTCACACATAGCCAGTGGATATGAGAGGCTGAGCCGTAATGCCTTGTGCTCTGCGGGGGCATCCTTTGGAGGTGTTAGGGTTAGGGTCTTGGACTCTGCTGATGGCTGGGGTTCTCCTGGGGTGGCCGCTTCTTCAGGATTCTCAGGGCAAGGGCCAGCGGATTTGGTGAGATGTCCAGGTCCTGGGTCATGGTGTCTGCCCAGGAAGATGCTGGTTGCGTTAGAGGCTGGGCCTTCAGGCTGGGCAGCAGTGGATGATACCAGGCCCACATACTGCAGGAAGGGATTTTCAGGCACAGGAGGTGGCCTGGAAAAGCCGCGAAGGCTGCCCACACTTCCTGGCCAGGGCGAAGGTGGGCGCTGGGTGGGAGGCATATCTATGTCCCAGCTGGGGTCCAGCGGGGGCACTATCCAGGGCGTCTCGGAGTCCTCAGGTTCATGCTGACTCTCCTGGTGCTCCTGGGACCCTGCAGCAGCTCTCCAAGACCTGGCCCTTGGTGGCAGGTGGAACGGCCGGTGCACCTGTGGCTTTACAGCCCGGGTGGGCGGCTCGCTGAGGCGCCGCCATGAGTGAGAGAGGCGTGAAGGCAGGTTGAGGGACCGGTGCCGGGGGCCATGGCCCAGCAGAGGGGGCAGTGGGGGTAGTCGGGGTGAACCCAGCACTGGTGAATGGGGTGGGCCCAGGCGCCCGGAGGCTTGTCGTTGTCGTGGCTTTGGGGGCTCTCGCAGAGATCCAGGCCGGTGAGGTGGAGGTGGGAAGGGCGGCTGGAAGGGGCCCCTACGGAGAGACAGCTGAGGGGACAAGGGCCCCAAGGGTGAGCGGTAGCCTGGACCTGGCAGGTTCCTCAGGGAGGGCTGAGGTGAAGGCAGGGGACTCCAGGCCCACCTTCTCGGTGCCACTGGGGAGGTCCCAGGAAAGCCAAAGGCTGACCCTCTGTGGCGGGAACCCCTGAATGAGGGTCGGGGCACAGGGAAGGCTAGCAGGTCAGGGGGCACCTCTCGGCTTACAGGAGGGGGCTCCACAAAGGCCCACCAGTTTGCCTGGGGTGCTAGGGGCACGTGAGCTGGGGCGGCCCAGGGTGGTGGGTGTTGCCGGAGGGAGCCATAGGGGGAGGCTGGCCGGGGCAGGCCTGAGAGTGTTGGGGAGAAGGGTGGGGCAGGTGGTGGGCCAGGGCTGGGGGGCCTCCGGGAAGTTGGAGGGGAGACGAGCTTGCTCCAGTGGGAAAGTATCCGGGGCGTGGGTGCCGGCGAGGGTGGGCGGTGGGAATTGTTGTTGTTTTGGGCCCGTGGCTGGGTCCTCCTCAGCACGATGGGCGTGTTGGGCCGGTCAGGGTCCATGCCGGCCAGCTTGTAGCCAAAGCGTTTGTAGGCCGCCTCCCGGACTGCAGGGCTGGCCCCTCGTGCCTTCTGGCTACCCCTGAGCTGCGGAATGGGCTTCTTCTCTGATAGCGTCTTTTTGAGAAAACGTGCCAGTGAGGTGGCGGGGCGGGGTGGCGGGCGACCCAAATCAGGGCTGATGCTCAGGCCGCGGTGGGCACCAAAGGCCGACAGGGCCCGTTGGAGGTTGCGCTGACGAGGTGTAAGGAAGCCCCAGTAAGGGTGGGCATAGGGCACGGTGGGCACTGGGGGTATCTCCTCCTCCTCCTCCTCTTCATCTGCATCTCCCAGTGGAATGTCCAGGGATGGGGGCAGGGGCACCTCCAGCTTCTCCTTTCCAAACAGCTTCACCTGCGGCCGTGGGAAGAGGCGGAACTTGCGGATGAAGGACAGCTTGGACCTGGCCGGCTTGTCCATTCCTTGCTGCTCAAAGAAGGCTGCACTGGGTAGGCGGAAGGAGGTGCTCTGCCGCTCCCTGCCTGCTTCCTCTGGCTCCTCCAGCTCCACGATGTCATCCATGGGGTGGGCATATGGATTGTGGGGTGACAGTATAGGTGGCGGTACCCAGGGGTAGGCAAAGGACGGCTCCTCTGGATAAAGATAGGGCACTTCGGGGGCATAGATGGCTTCATCTCCACCTCCATAGATGTCTTCAGCATAGGGGATGGTGTAGGGGACCCCATACGGATCAAAGTAGGGTGCAGGATATGGGGTATCGTATGGAAGGTCATAGGGTGGGTATGGCATGTCATAAGGTGCATAGGGATCTAGGTAGTGGCTATATGGGTAGGCCTCACCCTCAAACCCATCATGGTAGCTATAAGGAGATGAATACCCAGATGGGGGTGCGTAGGGGGGTTCATAGTCGTCATAGCCATAGCTGTACCCTGGGTAGAAGGAGCCACCATAGTAGTCAGGGTGGTAGTAGTCATAGGGGTCCTCAGGCGGGTACCCATAGAAATGCTCGCCATAGGGCTGCCAGGTTGGGCTGTAGGGCCTGTAGCCGTCCAGGTAGGGCTCCTGTTCCTCATATTGGTACAGCGATTGCTGGTCATAGTAGTCGTCGCCCTCGCGGTGGTAGTCATAATACTCGCCCAGGTCCTGGAAGCCCTCGAGCCCATACAGCGACTTGCGGGAGCCCGAGCCCCGGAACGGAGCCTCGTCCTCGAAGGGCAGGAAGCCCACGGGCTCCCCAGATGAGTAGATGCTGTGGCTGCGGGGGAATCTGCGGAGCCGGCCCCCGGGCCGCAGGATCTCTGCGCCCGATGGGAAGGGCAGCTTGCGGGAGCCCACGCGGGAGCCCGAGCGCTGCAGCCAGGCGTCCAGCGTGGCTTGCTCACTGCCCGACTCCTCAGCCTTCTTGAGGAGGAACTTCTTGGTGAGCCAGTTGATGGCCGTGGATGCCTTGCTGAGTGACCGGGCCCGGGGCCGGAGACGGCCGTACCCACGACGTCCGGGGAAGCGGATCACCATGAAAGAGGGCTTCTTCCCCTTCATCGCCCGCTTCTTTTTGCCCATGCGCATCTGCGTCATGAGCTTGGACGTGGACTTGAGCACCGTGCGGGCCTTCTTCTTGCGTTTGGTCTTCTGGGGGCCAGTGTGGAGGCCCCAGAAGAAAGCTGATGCGCTCCGGAACTGGCCCTTCTTGGAGATCTTGGGCGTTCGATCTCGGAAGCCCATGAATAGACGGGAGGTCCCCTTAAGGCTCCGTTTGGGCTTCTCCGGCTCCGGGGCCTTCTTACCCTTCTTTCCTTTCTTGGCTTTCTTCTCCTCATCTTCCTCCTTTGCCATGGTCGCTTCCTGCTCCTACCACGCCTGGGGCTGGGTATCACAGGTTCAGGGGTTTGGAGACACAAGGATCTGCTAGGTTTCCTGCTGGCAGCTGGACACCCGGCCTCCTCTGTCTCTGGGCAGCCGGGACTGGCGGATGGTTTGGGGAGGGATGGGCCAGCATTCGGGGAGGGTGGATCCATAATTCATCTCCTCTAGAGACGCCTTGGGTTTCACCCTCCAGTGGCAGTGGAAAGTGCGTGGGTGTAGTTTACTGGACAGGGGAAACCTGGGGAGGCCTGTGCTGGGGGGAGGGGGGTCATCCTGGCTTTGGCATTGTCATGGCAACAACCGTGCTGACCCAGGTCAGGCCTCCCTGTGACTCAGCTGACTAAACCCCCAAAGCAGAGTGCTTTGGTCTCTGAGCCCTAAGAGAGGATGCTACCTGCCTTGGACCACCCAGCCCACCTGCATTGAGCCAGAGTGAAACCAGATCTCCTTAGCCCATGATGGGGGTGGTCAAAGCCCACCAAGCCACCCTGGAAGGGAACCTTGGATCTTTCAGGTCTTATGCAAGAAAGGAGGGGAGTGGGCAAGGCAGCTTCCCCAGGGCAGCGGTCAACGTAATGGGAGCTAGCTGGCTCTCAGCAGTTGAATAATGCATTGGGGAGAGCTGGGCTGCTGCCTCACAGAGAAGGGAAAGGTGGAGTGTCTCAACAGTCCATGGAGAAGGGAGTGGGGCAGAGGAGTAGAAATAGAAGATGACTAGGCCTGTTTCCCAGCCCTGTCACTGATGGGCTGTGTGACCTCAGGAGAGCCCTTTGCCCTCTTTGGGCCATGGTTTCCTCATCTGTAGATTGGGAATGATAAACTGTATCAGGAAGAAGCAAGATTCAGTGGAACTGCTCGGTAGCTCAAGAGGTGGAAGGGGCTTTGTGGTGGTTCCTTGCTGATGTCCCTAACGAGTTCTATCCATTCTTCTCTGTTCCTTCTCTAGCTGAGTAGCTGTAGTCATGGGACCCCTGCCCTCTCTGACAGTTGGGGCATCTGACCCAAGGCCATGTGCCAACCATCTTGGGTGGTGACCAGTTAGGCTTGATTTTGAAAATTTGCCCTAAAAGGGGCAGAAGCTGGGCAGGGGTGTGGCTTAGTAGTAAAACCCATGTTTAGCATGTGCAAGGCTCTGGACTCCAACCCTGGCACCAAAAAAGGGAGGTAGGAGTTGTGTGGATTGTTAGAAGAAGAAGATGGGAAAGAACTTGGGATGTTGTGGATAGCAGTTCTGGAGTCCAAAGCCTCAGAACTGTTTCTTCACAACTGGGTATGGTGGTACATGCCTGAAATCCCACCCACTCAGAGGCCTAAGGCAGGAGGATCACAAATTCAAAGCCAGCCTCAGCAACTTATGGAGGCCCTAAACAACATAGCAAGACCTGTCTCAAAATAGAAAAAAAAAAAAAAAAAAAGGACCGGGGATGTGGTTAAGTGGTTAAATGCCCATGGGTTCAATCCCTGGTACCTCTTCCTCCCGATCCTCATCTTCTCTTCCTCCCGATCCTCATCTCTCTTCCTTCTCTCACTCCTCCTTCTGCCCACGGATCAGGACATCCAGGATCCAGAATGATTGATGACAGACTCTAGTCAATTCCAGGCTGCCTATTTACTGAACTTGGTTTTAGCTGTTAGGCCCCAATGCTAATGCTTTGGTTGCTTAAAAGGCAGCATGGGAGACAGCTAAGCAGTGAGGTCGTGGCCCTCATTCTGCCCCTTGTCACCTTCATGCCTCCAGGGAGTGGCTTCAGAGCCTTAGCCTGCTCAACTGTGACTTCAGGGTTGACAAGAGGTCTTCCTGGATGCAGGCAAGGAGCAGGGAGACCTTCCTCTGTCCTTGTCTGCCTCTCCTCCTCTGCTCACTGTCTCCATCTCTTCACCTTCCTCCTCTGGTTCCTGCTGTTCTTCCCGGAGACTCTCAAGAGCCCATTAGGGTACCAGCCATTGAGAGAGATGGTGCCAGAGGCTGATGGCTCCTGCTTCAGGTAACCATCCAGAGGGGACAGGACAGTGGATGGAAACCTGAGCGACTGAGCAGCTTCCTGGGCAAGGGCATGCAGGGAGTCAGCTTTCTGCAGTACGGATTTTGAGGGGATAGAGGGACAGCCATTCTCTGTCACCTCCTTCCAAGCTGCTTGCTTTCCCACCACTCTCTGGGCTGTGGCCACTGCTCACTTGAAGGAGAACAAGGACAGAGAAGTTGGTTTTTCTGAGCCCGAATATGACACTCCCCAATGCCCCCTGCCCACCCCCCAGCCCTCCTGGCCCTAAAGCCCTGGCCAGGTATATTAGCACAGTGATCTCATGGGACTCACTGAACAGGCCTTGAGACAGGAACTATTATCATCTCCATTGTCAAGATGAGGAAACTCAAGCCTGGCATGGTGGTACAGGCCTGTAATCCCAGTGATTTGGGAGGCTAAGGCAGAAGGATCGTAAGTTCAAAGCCAGCCTCAGCAACTTACGGAGGCCATAGACAAAATAAATAAATAAAAAGGGCTGGGGATGTGGTTTGATAGTTAAGCACCCCTAGGTTCAATCCCTGGTACCAATAAGATAAAATAAAAAAGAAAGGATTAAAAAAAAAAAAAAAGATTAGGAAACCCAGACTCAAGTAAAGTGAGTGATTTGTTCAAGGCCATGTGACTAGGGAGGGGGGATCCCAGACTTGAAGGATCCAGAGCTGCTCTCCTGGCTGGGCCCACCTGCCTGCTGAGCTCTTGGTACTTGGGTCCTCACATAGGAGGGGAGAATCTCTGGGTGCTGGCTGCAGGCAGGGGCTTGGTAGGGCTGACTCCACAGCCTACTCCAGCCGGGAGTTCTGGAGGCAGAGGGCCCTTACTGAGCCACTGGACAAGCCTGAGACACAGCTGGTCTCCTACAGGTGCAAAGACAACCAGTGCTGTCTCTGATATGCCAGTGAAAGTTGCCTAGGCCATGTCTCTGAGCCTCTCCCCCAAGAGCAGATGAAGAGGGATGTATAGAATGTAAAGTAGTCAGGATGGCAGGCAGGGGCTGGCCCTATGAGGCTGGGACAAGGCTTTGGTCCCTAATACCTTTAGTAGTGGGAAGCCATGGAAGCATTTGCATTTTAGAAGTAATAAAAAAATTACTAACACTACGAAGTGTTTGCTTTGTGTCAGGTTCAGTGCTGAAGGCTTTCCTGGAATATCTCACTAGATTCTCACATATGTGAGAATGGAATTCTTCCTATTTTATCAATGAAGGGCTTGATATGAGAGATGTTCGAGACTCAGCTGAGAGAGCCACAGAGAAGAAGCTATGGGGTCCATGTCGCTGCCTGCGGGGCCTGGGTTCAGAAGTGCAGGCCACACACAGCCCATCCAGCACTCATTACAAATTCCTGAGGTGGGAATGATTCTTCTCATTTTATAGTTGAGGAAGCAGGTAGAGAGAGGTTTAGCAAGTTGCCTGAGGCCACACATTTGGCAACTGGGACTTCCCTTTGCTTCTCATCAAATGGTCTTGAAAAATGTTCTAGGGTCTCTGTGGGAAGGTTGGGAGGGGATGCACAGTGCAGGCAAGGCGTGGGACCAGTGGCTTGGCTGGGACAGAGAAGTGACAAAATGTGGCAGACACATTTGGGACCTGGTAAAACAGGTTGGCCTGGAGGGGCTGGAAGGGGTTGGGGTAAGGGTACAAGCCAGGCAGGATTGGTGTTGACTTGGGCAGAACTGTTCTCTGAAGCAGAGGGGACAACTATGTGGAAGCACAAGTCTGTTCTGGGAGGCAGCGGTTCAGAGCAAGGGCAGCACCATGCAGGAGTGAGTCAGGAGATGGTTTGTTCTCAGGACTGGAACTTGCAGGGACAGACATTCAGCAGATTAGGTGAGATGCAGGCAGGGGTGAGGGCTGCCAAGGAGAGGGACAGAGTGAGGAGAGGACCCTGGGCGAGGGGGACAAGGAGGCAGGGAAGAGGCCACAGTCAGCTGGGTTGAGCCTGCTGAGGGTAAGAAGAGATGGATTAAAAATGGTTTCTGCTCAGCAATGCCTGGCCTCAGGAGCCATTTGGGTGGTATGTTAGAGTGTGCCCAGGGGTGAGGTGAAGAGATTGGCACTGGGGTTAGCCTGGGGAAGCTAAATTACAACAGAGAGGTGTAGTGGAAAGACACTTGGGGCTCTGGTGGGAGGTCCTCAGGTGTGACTCAGCAGCTCCTGGTGCCCTTAGGGTAGGGAGCCCCCTAAGAACCCTCCTCAGGATGCACTGATAAGGAGCCACTGGAAGCCAAGGTGACAGGCCTCAGGAGACACCTGCCCTGCCCGCTCCTTACCTGAGCCGTGTAGCCTCAGAACTGTGAGAAATGACTTTCTGTTGTTAAAACCATCTGGCCTGTGGTTTTCTGTCATAGAAGCCCTGACCTGGACAGATAAGCTGGCAAATCAAGTGGACAGAAGGTGAGAGGGAGAGAGAAAAAAAGATAACGAGACACGATATAGAGAGACTTGAGGGTGAGGGAGAAGGAGAATGAACCCTCCATGGAGCGCGAGATCCCAGGGAGGCAGCCTCCTCCTTCATGGCGGGAGAAAGGGGTACAGATGAGCGCGGGGTGTTTCAGGGAAGGCAGGAGTTTTCTAGCTAGGACTCCACAGCAAGTGGAGGAGTGGGAACAGAGGGGTTTGGAGGAGCTACTGTGCAGCATCTGGGCAGTTGGCACCTGGGGGGCTGGGAGGGGGTGCCCAGGTGCCCAGTTCTTGAGCAGGACAGAGGAGTTTGGGGTTCCTTGCCAAAGGAGGGTTCTGAAATGAGAAATTGTGGAATCTAAGTTGGGGAGGAAGGGCCATGGAGAATGAATGAACACACAGACGTTGGACAGACAGAGGGACATTTGCTCCCTTGGCTCTTTTGCACTTTGAATGCTACAGCCAGAACAGGATGCCACCTGAGGCAGAGGGTAGTCCTGCAGCCTGAGTACAGACCTGAATGAGGTCTTCTCCTGTGTTTGCAAGGGGACGTTAAGTGAGGAGAATAGGGCAGCTAAGAGGAACAGGGCTCAAACCTTGAGCTCATCCTGGTAGCATGGGTTGGGGACCTTGGGGTGCTCCCCTATTGGGGGCTTCTGCAGCCCTAAGGGCATTATGAGCGGCTGAGTCACACCAACCTGGCCATCGTGCACAGCACCCCTATCTCACTCAGGCTTAGATAGTACAATCATGTTGATCATAGATCCAGAAGGCCCAGGACACAAAACATGAGACTGCACTGATCCACAGGGAGAGCCCAGGAAACAGCCTGGCCACCAGGAGGAACCAACTGTCTGAGGACCCCAAGCCTCTGACTACATCTCCCACCCTCTCCCAGACAGCTTGGGGGATAAAATGGGCCTGTATCCATCCAAGGCCTGGACTGGGCTGGACACCCTGTGAGCTCAGAGCCTTCTCAACCTCTCCCTGATTTCAGAGGACCCACCCATAGGGCAAGGACTAGGAATGACTGTCACCCAGGCAGAATCCTTCCCTTGGGTCCTCATGACCAGACCAAGGGGAAAGGGGCTGAGGTGAGCCAAGCATTTACCCATCTTGGCATTCTACCATTATGAAAGGGGTCTGTGAGGGGAGTGTGCTGATCTTATAGAGGAAGACAGGGAGTTAGGTCCAAGGCCCAATTCTGAGGCTGCCCCCTTCCCAAATCTCCCCTGTGACCCGAGGGTCAGTGGCAGACTTCAAGGACCCAGGGCCAGGATCCTCTTACCTGGGTCCCGTGGCCTGCTCCCCGCCTGCATGCCGCCTAATGGGGGTCTTGTGTCTGGCTCCAAGAGCACGGCAGACCCATCTGAGCAGCTCTCTGTTGTGAGAGGGGAGGCCCAGCCCACCCTGCCAGCCAGCCGCCTGGGGCTCCATGTATATTTAATGATGTCTATTATTCCTGTTTTGTCTCTGGAAAGGAGCAAGCAGCTGACAGGAGAGCCGGGAACAGCCAGGAGAGCTGGGCAGTGCTCCCTGACACTCCAGCCTGCTTGAGGCCCCGGAGGAACTCTCTACCCGTCTCTTAGCAGGACAGGACTGTCAGCTTGTAAAAGGCACACCTCCCCTGGGAAGCCCTCCCTGCCACTCAGCGTTTTTGTTTCTTCCACAAGGACAGGCACAACCCCCGGGAGGCGGAGGCCTCAGCCACCCTCCATCCCTGGCTTGAGATCATAGGAAAGCAACCAGCTCTAACTACCTTGTACTACCAAAGGGGCCTTCCCGGGCTCTGCAGCCCTTGGTTGATCCTCCTGGGCCTGGGAAGACCCACTCTCATCACCACAAGCTTGGGCCTGCTCCCACAGGGCTCAGGCTATACCCACTCTGATTGCCAGGTTCATTGCTGCCCCCTAGCCCCCTGCCCAACCTGGCAACAGAGTCCAATAAGTTTATGAAGTTTCCTTTAGTCTGAACAGAAATAACTTTTATTCCTTTATTTTAGAAAGGAAAGCAAGGGGCTTAGAGAGAAAACAAGAGTCCAAACTCATCAGTCCCAGGTGTGCAGGGCAGGGTCCTGGGGTTTGTGCTGGGCAGGGGCTGCCCTGGGAAGGGAGGCACTTTAGGACCACTCAGGTTGTGATCTGGTTTCCACCATGGGACAGCCCCATGTGGGGGGACAGCCCCATGTGGGGGGTACGTATGGGGCTTTTGTCCTAGGAAAGCCCTTTCCTGGAGTACCAGAGAAGCTGGCAGGAGCTGAGGGAACAAGGTACCCTGACAGTAGCTACAGCCTCAGGGACCCATCTCCCCAACCAGCATGGAGCCTGCCACCAGTTTTAGGCCCTGGTTGGGGAGTAAGTAGGTAACTTGCTCCCTCAGTGCCCAACAGGGATCAGGGGTAGGGATATAGGCTACGAGTTCCCAACATGGAAACCCACCAGGGGGATCAGGCTCATGGGAAATGTCCCCAACAAAGCCCAAGTCCCTCAACCTCACCCCTCTGTCCCAACATTCTTCATCATCTGCCTACTGAAGAAGCTTCTGGAAACAGCAGAAATTCGAGGGAACCCTTTCCTGGGGCATATGTATTTGTGTTTTTCCTGTTTGGGCTTTTGTGTGTCCCAGGGGGGGACACCTTCTCAGGCGACGAGGCTGGCAGGCGCTGCTACTTCTTCACAATCTGGATGACATCCTCGTGTTCCATGGTGTGGGTGAGGCCCACTCGCTGTGGGCTATACTTGGTGCTGGTGCCCTGGGTAGGGATGGGGTAGAGGGACCATGTCAGCCTCTAGATTGGCCAAGGCTGGAGTTGTACTGGGAATGAATGCCAGAGTAAAGTGGGGGCCTTGGCATCAGCAGCCCCACATGCCCAGATAGCAAGATGCCCAGTGGTCTGACTTTCCCAGGATCTCAGAGGTGGGGATGGCCCATGTCTAAGCTGGGTGGGTCTACACACTCCACAAAGCAGAAGAGTCATAGCGGCCCCCACATGAAAGGATGGGGATGCTGTGTGGAGGAGGGCAAACGTCCTGCTCTGAGCCTAACCCAGGGGCAACGCTGGACCTAAATCCCCACCCGCCTCCGCCTGGACTCACCCACACCAGGGCATACTTGAACTGGCTGGCGAGTGACCGGTGGATGCGGTGGCACTAGAGACAGGAGAGAATCAGAGAGGTGAGTTCCTGCACTCAACGTTTTTGTTGCTTCCAGAGGATTAGGCACAACCCCTGGGAGGTAGGCCTCAGCCATCCCTCCACCCCTGGCTTGAGGTCATAGGAAAGCAACCAGCTAGCCACCTTGTACTACCGAAGGGGCCACCTGAGCTCAGCCGTCTACCCACAATCCTGGGCATGTGCTGGGCAGCAGCTATTCTCACAGTAGGTACTCCAGCAACTGAGATCTTGAGTCAAGGGATGTCACATGGCTTCCTAGTCATGCTGCAAGTGGATCTGACATTCCCACTCTTGGATCTGCCCAAAGAGCTGCAGTGTTTGGTAGGAAGGCTTTTGAGTTTTGCAGCCCCTCTGCCAGCCCCTCCTGAATACAGTCTGACAGATGCTACTTCAGAATGGGCCAGGGTGGCTTTTCAGGACATCAGCCTCAGTTTGGAACCACAACTGCTTGGTCACTGTCTCTCATATTTGCTGGCTCTAGCTGTGGCCTGCAGCACACCCCACATATCACATCCCTGCTCCCCTATCCCCCACTGCAGCCTACATTCCTCAACACTCCTGGGTACAGATGGAAGGTCACAGAAGTCCTAGCAGCGAGGAAGTTGGAAAGAGACCTTGGAGAGGCAGCCAGCAACTGCCCCAGAATGTGGACCACCAGGTGCCATTGTGATGGCAGCACAGTGGTGGTGGCAGGGAACAGACTGCAACATTGCTTCTCCTCCCAAGTGCCTACAAGTTTTACAGGCCCAGGCCTGCAATAACATTTCCTGAGCTAATACAGGAAGCTAGCTGATTCTGGTGACCAAGTATTAATGCTTCAAATATGAGGTTCTCCCCAAAAACTCATGTGCAAGACAAGGTAAGAATTTTCAGAGGTGAAAAAATTAGGAGAGTGGATCAGATTATTAATCAGTGGATTAATTCACCAACAGGGGTCCAGGCCAGGTAGATTACAAGGGCTCTGTGGGTCTGTAATCCCTGGATGAGAAAAATGAGGCAGGAGCTGGGGTAAGATCGTAGGTCTAACTATGGTCAGCATATAAGCAGAGGCCTGGGCAGGGCAGGAGATTTACTTATATTCTGTGGCAACTGGGACAGGTGTCACCTGTGGGGAGCATGAGCTAAAATGGAGGTGGCCAGTGAAGGGAAGGCCCCCCAAAGCCCATCCCCAGCCTGCTGACTTGTTCTCACTCCTGGGTCTGTTGTCTGCTACCTTGGCCCCTGCTCTCGGCTTCTGCTCCTGCTCTGGGGCCTCTGAACCTGCTTTTACTGTTGCCTGGCACACACTCCTCTTCCTGGTGTCCCATTCTTCCTCCCAGGCATGGCTAAAGCCCACATCCTCTCTTGCAATCAGCTGGGCCTGATGAGGTAGGAAAAACTCCCCAGCAATGCAGGAAGAATCCAGAAAGGGCCAGCATCTATTTGCTACAGCCTGCTGGGCTTCTGGCAGGGGACACAGCAGCTAGAGGTTCAGGAACAAGCCTGTAGGACGGAGCCTCCATCATGGAGCTCCTTTTGTGGGTACTCTTAGTCTCCATGGTTCCTGCTTGGCTTGCTGACCCTCTCAACCAGGCCCTGAGGATTTTCACCTGACCCCACTTGTCTCATCACCTGGAGGCCAGCACCGGGACCTTGGGCTGAATTCACAGATGCAGGAGACCAGACTGCAGGACTACCCACCAGTGTCTTTCTAATACAGGGACAACTGGGTCTCACAGGGTCCCCTGCCTCCATAATACGATCCAGGGAAGATATCCTCTATACACACCCCAGTCTTCACTGTGAAGTCTAGCTTGCTCTACAGGGCTGCTCAGGTTGCCGCCTCCAAAATGCCTTCCTGACCTCTGTACGGACCCGGTGCCACCTCCACTACCCATAAGTACAATGGCTTAGTTCTAGGACTGGGTGCTTGCCACCTACTGGCCCCAAAGGACCCTCGTTTTGGCAAGACTGGTCTACTGTGTTCAGTTTTGATGCTCAGTAAACACATGCTGAGAGAAGGAAGCAGTCAAAGCCACCCAGGCTGAGGAGTCGGATAGGGCAGGCCAGGCTTGGGACTAAATGGCCAGTCTGCCACCAGGTAAGAGGACAGAAGCAGGTCTCTCCCAGGCTCACAGTAGAGAAACCTTCTAACAATCTAGGAATACCAGGGGCAGTAGCTGTCTTGGACTGAACACCAGAATGGACAACAGCCATGGCCCCAAGGAGCCTGAAGCCCCAGAAGTAGGGAGACAGCACCACTGTTCACTGCCATCTACCCTGTGCCAGGTGGAATTCTGAGAGCCTTACACATTTCCCCCCCATTTGCTGTGACCCTCCTAACTGCTCGGGAAGCCACAGCATCATCCCACCATATAGAAAGGCAGGGCTCCGACATGCAGGTGGGGAGGGGTAGCATGGACTCAACTCTGGCCCGTCTAACTCCAGACCCTGCCTTCGTATCCAAGAGCAGGCGAGGCGAGCACCCCAGGCAGAATGGAACCCCAGGACCCACAGAGCTCCCACTCTTGTTTAAGGAGATTTCAACTCACCACATGCTCCACAGAGGCCCCTTTCCGGAGAATGATGGCATCTGTGAAGTCTGGCCTCTCTGCAGGGGGAGATAGGGGGAGAATATCAACCAGTCGTGGCCCATGCTGCGGAGGCACTTCTGGACTCCCAGGTCTTATCTAACCTTGCCCCCAATAGCCAGTACACTCTCAGGATACACCCTTGTGCTATCTTCTACAACTCTGAACATGACAGAAAATCAAAAGTCCAGGATTCATATGTTTGCCACCCCATCAGCCAGGATGGCACTTATGAAGATGAGCCACTTGGAGCATCTGGACTGAATGGACAGGAAGCGAGTGGCTGTTGGAGCCTAGTCAGGGAAGCTGTAGCTCTCCATTCATCAACAAGGTCAGGATGGAAAAATGCCCAGACGCAGGCCTGTCAATGTGTGTGACACAAGGAAGACAATCAAAGCTCCTGATGTGGGGCCTGCCACTGCAGAGGGAGGTCAGGAGGTCAGGGACTGCTGTGGTCAGTGGGGATCTAGGGCAGGCTCTACTAGAAGCCCCAGCACTCAGCTTTCTCTGCCACTCAGGCTCACAGAGAGGCCTCCACCAGCTGGGATGGAGAGCAGTGGCCTGCTCTGAGAGACAATCTGAGCCAGGGTTGGAACTGGGATCTCTGGGTACCATGTACAGGTTAGCAGCCCTGTGTGAAGGGTGAAGCTCAGTCATTTCTTAAGCTGAGTCCCACCAGACTCACGTCCTCTCTTCTTGGTATAGATGCAGGTCAGGGCCAAGTACTCCCAAAGCATCTCCAGCAGGTAGTCCAGGTTCAGTTTCATGCCACAGCTACAGGGAAAGGAAATGGTCTAGTCAGGTAGCAGCCTAGGGGACTCAGAGGCTTCTCACTGGAATGACCTCTGCTGGCCAGGCACCAAGGCCAGTATGGCCCTACAAGCTCCCATGAGGAAACTAGCCTGTCTCCCTGAAGTACTCCTGGCTACCAATGACAATCATGCTCAGAGTTCAGTGTCTCCCTTAAGGCCAGTATGGCTATGCTCTACGAAGAGCCCACAGCCTCTGTGCCTGGCTTAGGCCTGTTATGAGAGACTAACTGGAACTGGGTTGAGATGGGATGATGGGCAGA
Organism: Marmota marmota marmota; assembly: GCF_001458135.2. Lineage (NCBI taxonomy): Eukaryota > Metazoa > Chordata > Mammalia > Rodentia > Sciuridae > Marmota > Marmota marmota. The sequence continues at coordinate 2,148,101 of NW_025999894.1, read as the reverse complement.
GACTGAGAACGCAGAGTTCACATCACCCTGAGAAGAAAGAGTGGCTGCCAAGGACCAGAGCAGCCCACAGGGGCTGAAAGCAGCTGGACCTGTGGGGAACCTTGACTTGACTGAGTGACCTCAAATGCATCCTAACCTCTGGAGAACTGTTGTGAGCATGAGCAGGTAAAGGTGTGCTCTGTTCTTGTGCCCTGAGGACAAGCATGTCCTTTCATGCCCTGAGGATAAGCATGTCCTTCCGTGGCCTGAGGGACCTGGGATATAGTAAGAGGGGGGAGAGGAGCTGAGACCGCCTTATGGATGGGACATTGCTCTTTGCAGGGGCTGAAATGTCCCAGGAAATGGTCCTCATCCATCATTTGTGGCAGCCACCCCGACTTGGTCCCTAAGCATCTTGCTCCCACATGCTGGGCTTCACTGTGAAGTTGCAGAACGACTGGTCTGAGCCAGAAAAAAGCAAAGTCAAGTACTTAATCCATCCCAAAGAGGAACCCTGCAGGGCAGGGCTGGGGAGTAAAAAGCACAGTGCAGCCAGTTTGGGGAGCACCCTGGGACCCATCCTGTAGAGAAGGGCAGGAAGCAGGTGGCCAGGGATGGACCTTGCCCACCTGAGAGCTTAGTTCCCTTTTCCCCTTGAGCTGTGGTCAGATATAAGCCATGACTTCCAGAGCACAGGACAGGAGGTTGTACCAGGGCTCTGGGGGACACTGGCTCATTAGTAGGCTAAGAAGCCCCTTACCATTCAACCTCAATGCTGAAATCCTTGCTTACCCAGAGCCCCCCAGTTGCCAAGAACAACCAGTGGCAGTTGAGGCACTTGCATTGTTTCCTGGGCCTCATGAACAGAGAGCTCTCCTCTGGGAGGAGAGGCTGGACTTCATGAGGTCAAATGAAGCCAGAGGTGCCTGACTTTTCCTCCAGGCCTGTCAGTTGGGACGGGAACACAGAGCAAAGACAGCACAGTGTCAGGAGGTCAGCACCTTACCTGATGACTACACTGTTGGGTTTCCGGGCCAGACGGTCCACTTCTTCCATGGAGATCTGGTCAATTTTGTTATACACCTGAGATTGAAAAGGTAGAGATGGGTAGTGGGGAAGAAAAGGAGTAGAGCAGGGCAGGAAAGGATCTTACATCTACCTGCCTGCAGGTTCATCCTCGCTCACCTGAGCGCCCCCTCTCCCACTGCTGCCTCAAGGATGGGTAAGGGTACAGGGGCTTGGGAGTGGCTAGTCTCCCCCAAAAAAGGAATGGCTGGGCTATAGCCCTGGCTTCAAGCTCTCCATGTCTGTAAGAATGAAGCAGCAATTGAGGCAGAGGGCAGGGGAGGAATATGCACAGCCCCAGCCCTCTGCAACTCTCGAGGAGCCTGCCCAGGGCAAGAGCAGTGGCAGCCAGGCAAGGTCATAGGAGCTCAAGAAAGGCAACCGGGGGAAAGGCCACATGGCCCAGGGCCAGGGCACTCCACCCACATGAGCACCCCTGAGCACTGGTACCACTTACATACAGGCAGGGCATGTACACCCGGTTGCCCACGATCACATCGATGAACTCATCTGGGGAGCAATCTTCTCGGAAAAGCACCTCTGCATTGAAGATCTCTGAGGGACTCAGATTAAGGGCAATTTGTACACCAACAGCCCCTCATACCCCAAGAGCTCCAAAGGTGTCCAAAGAGCTAAGCAAAAAACATGCTGGCTGGAAGGGGCCTTGGCCATGATCTGCTTGCAGGTTCTACAGATTTTATTTTTTAAAATATTTTTTAGGTGTTGATAGATCTTTATTTATTTATTTATATGCGGTGCTGAGAATCGAACCCAGTGCTCACACATGCTGGGAAAGTGCTCTACCACTGAGCCATAACCCCAGCCCTCTAAAAGATTTTAAAGCTTGAGGAGCCCTCTCATTTTTCACCCCAAACCATAATATGCAAAAATTTCAATCAATAAGCCATTTAAATCTTTGTGGTCAAGAAGCAGGGAAATGTACTTCTAGGATCCCGATGGATCTCTAGGTTTCCTTGCAGGAGCATCCTGTGAAAGCTGGGCTGACGCAGTCTGTTCCACATGCACTTTCCCTCTGGGGGTTTTCTGCCCCTACTTGCACATCTTTGGTGACCAGGGGCTTACAACTCGCTTGGTCATCACATCTGACACTATGGGTTCTCCCTCTGCTGAGCTCAACACTGCCCCTGAGGCCCTGACTTGTCCTCAAGGCTTCTGATAACAGGTATGCAGCACATAGCCTCTGATCCTTCCTGAGGCTTCTCCAGGCCAGGAACCCCCAGATGTCCCATGACATCTCATCTTTCTCCCAGATGTCACTGGCCACCAGGGTGTCTAGAACTCAATGAGGAGCCAGGAAGCCTTCCTTTGGTGCTTGGGGAAGCCCTGGCAGGCTCATGAAGTCTGGGTGGAACTTTTCCAGAGGCTGCTCAGATGGCTCAGGAGTTGTTAACGGTGATCCACTATCCCAGGTAGCCTTCTGTCTAGGATGCCCCAACCGCTCTTTGGGAAGGATACTGTACTCATGCAGGATGAGCTGCACAAGCTTCTCCGAACACTGGGTCAACGTGACTGTTGAGTTGAAGGAGATGCCACCACCTTTCTTGGGCTGGAGCAGGAGAGAGGAACAGGGAGAGCTGCTGATGAAGAGGTAATAGCAACGATCTCTTGGCCTCCACCAAGGTTCAGGCAGTCCAGAGCTGTCATTGCCCTGGTCACAAAGAAGCCTACCTTGAAGTAGATGTTGGGCTTGTGCTTGTTGAGGCGGATGCCCACTGACTCCAGCTCCTTCTCCAGCAGACCCCTAGACAGAGCGCTTCATGAGCCCCTCACTGGCTGCCCACGAGCAGGCTCTGCAGCCTGCACATTAGCCAGGAAGCCCCTTGGACCCACGTGGAAACCAGCTCCCTCCTTGACCCCAGCAATACAATGCCCCAAAGCTGCAGTGAAACCCTTCTGCCATGGTCAGAGGGGAGGCTGGCTCAGCGTGCAGTCACCATGCACGGGCAAGCAGCATGACGCCCTGGGAAGTAACCAAGTGAGGTGCTGCTTTGGCCCTTAGGACCCCCATGGGTCTGCTGCGGCAGACGTAGGCCGGTGTGCCCTTGGACAAGAGGCTGTGGGGAGGGTCAACACTTCTGTTGCTTGGGTTGGACTTGTGGCAGATTCCGGACAGTGACCAGGGCACTTAGACCTCTGTGGAAAGAAGCCAGAGCCAGGCCATGCTCCTTATTTCCCAGCCCCAAGATGATCCTGTGCCATCTAGACATAGCCTGGAGGATAGCACATCCCGGCTGGGTGCTGCTGGGTTAGAGATGAAGTCACTAGTACTCCCATATGAGAGCCAAGGACCCACAGAGCACCCACCGTGAGCCCAGGAACGCAGGGGACCCTCCCTAGACAAGTAAGCCTGCCCCCCTGCCCCACCGCGCAGACCTCTGCACCTCTCCCTTGGTGGCATCCAGCATCATGATGACAACATCAGCCGTACGCGCCACAGCAATCACTTGACGGCCACGACCTTTCCCTGGATGGGTGGAAGGGAGGTGGTTACCCATTGGCAAGTGTAGCCACATACGTAGGACCTCCACCCAGCCCATCATATCACAAGCTCCTGTCCTTACAGAGCCACCATGGTCTTTGCCACATGCCACTTTAATTTTCCTGGTATTCTTCCTCAGTCCAAAGCTGTTTTACTCATGGAGACTTGTTTTAAAGTCACCACCTTAGTGGAGTGGCAGGATAATGACATACCTGTTTTCCCCACCCATACCTTGTAGCAAGCCCAGGCTAGAAGCTTCGTGAACATTTCTTCACTTAATCCTTAGAACTACGCTGCGAATGCCTGCTCATTTTATAGAGGCAATCACTTGCCTGAGATCACAGAGATAGTATGCACCAGTACTTAAACCTGAGCCTGTCCTTTCTAGAAAATAGGGTAATATAACCAGAGATCCAGGTTGATCTCCATGACAGTCCTCCAGAAACCAACAATCAGTGTCAGAGCTCCACTGTCTCCCTCCCACCCACCTGTCCCTCCTCACACCTTGTGCTGCGCCTTCAATGATTCCAGGAAGGTCCAAGAGCTGGATGTTGGCACCTTTGTACTAGAGAGCAGAAGAGAACAATGTAAGGTAAGGATGGCTGACTGATGCAAAGAGCCTGCTTGACCCTGAGACACCTATGACAGCTCTATACCTCAGGGCTTATGGGAAACAAAGATGTCAACTATGGCCACCTGTGAGCCTCATTTTCACCTCAGCTTGGCACAGCCCAGAGCCTAGGAGATTAAGAACTGCCTCAGAGGGCTCTTGAGATCTAGTTCCATAAAACTCATAGCTAATGACAACAACCCTTCACAAAGAGACTCCTTCACCTTGGAGACTTAAAGTCAAAGCACTTGCTGCCCAAGGCAAGCACCCCACAAGGCTTTGAAGCTTTACAAGAGACAGAAGGATGGAGCCAGCCAGTAGTTAATGACAGAGCTGAGGCAGTGTGGAGAGCAGAGCACTAAAGGGAACCAGGCAGCGCTGCCATATGCTGGCCGAATGAGTCAGGGTTCCAGGCCCAGCTGGGCATCTCTGGGGTCCCCTGAAGTGCCACTATTTCAGAGCAAAGCAGTTCAGCTCTGAGCTTGCCCCCCTGCAGAAGCGTCCACCCTCTTACTTATACACACATGAAAAGTATCTGCAAAAGTGCAAACAAACACACATTCTCTCCCCTCCTGGGGCCCGGCACACCCCACTTACCTCAATGACCCCAGGGATACACGTCAAAGTGGTGAACTCATAGGATGCAGCTTCACTGGCCGTGGAGGTCATCAGACTCAGGAAGGTGGACTAGGAGAAAAAGAAGATCAATGCACTGAGAAGTCCTGTTCCTGTCTCCTAGGAGAGTCCCCACAGGGAGAAAGGCCTGCTGGGTGGGTGTGGGCAGCAGGAAGAGCCTTCCTTGCTCCCAGCTATAGGTTTGGGTAGGTATTTCAAAAATAATTGCTCAGCTGAGAGACTCGCCTCTGGCTCTGAATGATGGATTAGGCACCAGGGGGGCCCCTGTGTTCCTTGGCCTCAGGTCTGAGATAAAGGTGGGTACCTGATTTCTAAAGGGTCCCCCACATGCGTCAGAAAGCCTTCCTGGCCCCATAGCACTTGTGAATCCAGGATCCAGAGTTTGCTCTTGCCCCAGGAAGGCTGTGAGCAGTCCTGCATATGAAAGATAATGGTCCTGGGAGCGATCACTGCCAAGACACTGAGCAATGCTTCTGGAGGCAACCTTTGGGATAGTGTATAATCCTGTCTGACCTTTGTGGTAAGAAGCCTGGGCCCTCCCATGATGGGAGAGTCCATGTTTCCAATAGTGCAGGTGGAATCTGCCATAGGGCCCAGATCCCAGGGCACAGCCCTCAGTAACTACAGAGGCTTTTACCAATTTCTTTCTCTGTCTGATGCACATACCAATTTAACAGGCAAGAAAGCAAATGTAACAAAACACTATCCAGCCAGTATACCCCCCACATGCAACAAGCATTCAAGAAATGGCTGCTGTGGCCCACTTCCCATCCCTGGCCCAGAGGAAGGAGCTCTATACACTGTTTACAGTGAACTGACTCAGGAGTCGCGCACAGTGAACTGACTCAGGAGTCGCGCTGGCACCTGATACAAGCCCTGATCATTGCTCATGTGGCCTGCATTCGAGCAGCATCCTACTGGCCTTGTGTCTACCCTTTCTTTACCTGCCCTTGCCTATCATCCATATAGCAGCCAATGATTCTGTTAAAAAGTTAGTCAGGGGGCTGGGATTGTGGCTCAGCGGTAGAGCACTTGCCTCGCACATGCAAGGCCCTGGGTTTGATGCTCAGCACCACATAAAAACAATAAATAAATAAAATAAAATTATTAAAAAAAAAAAAGTTTGTCAGTAGCCAGGTGTGGTGGCACGTGTAATCCCAGCTACTTGGGAGGCCAAGGCAGGAGAACTACAAATTCGAGGCCAGTTTCAGCAACTGAGTAAGGTCCTAAGCAATTTAGCGAGCCCCTGGGGATGTTGCTCAGTGGTAAAGTGCCTCTGGGTTCAATCCCCATAAAAGTTAAGCCAGTACCCTGAATCTGGTTTTTAATACACAATTCTCCAATAAAAGGAACCAGGGCTCTGTGGAGAACTAGCAGATTCTACAGTAGGACAGAGAATATGTAAGGTGAGCCTTGAGCATTCTGAGGTGTTAGTGAGGAAGTGCTGGGAAACACAATGACAGGAATACGTCCAAAAGCCAGGGTCCTGGGGCTGGGCTGTAGCTCAGTGGAAGAGCACTTGTCTAGCGTGGGTGAGGCACTGGGTTCAATCCTCAGCACCACATGAAGAGGAAAAAAAAAAAAACAACCACGAAGGCAGGCTCAGTGGTAGAGTGCTTGCCTGGCATGGCTTGGGGCTCCATCTCCAGTACCACACACACACACACACACACACACACACACAAAGCCAAGTGAAATAGCTCCAAAGCTAGAACAATCTGAACAACAAAACAGTAAGGGAAGGATTAGACGGCATAGAAGTAAATACAAGCCCATGCGGATATCAAGATTGAGTAAAACAAATGTCTAGAGAATGAAACTAATGAAATTATGTTATGTGCATATACAAATATGCCACAATGAACCTCACTATTATGTATAATCATAATACACCAATAAAAAAGGTGCTAAAATCAATAAATGGGGCTCTGAGGGTGGAGCTCAGTGGTAGAGCACCTGCTTAGCATGTGTCAGGCTCCAGGTTCCATCCCCAGCAGCAAAACAAATTTAAGAAGTAACAAATAAACAGGAGAAAAGAGAGAAATCTCCTATAGACAACAATTCCAAAAATTTATGTAACTCTCCCCCCTCCAGAAGGTGAAGTCCTGCCCATTTAAGTGTTACTGTACTAGAGGAGGAAGGAAACAGAGTGATTCTGCAGTGCAGAAACCTGAACACACCACCTGGGCCAGGTGGTCAAAGTCAACATCAACACTGGTCAGTCATGTTGACAGCATGAACCCTTTACACAACGTGAAGGAAAACAGCACTTAACCTCTGTGGGCTTCCTCCCTACACCAGAACCCCAGATAAAGGCACAAGAAAAACACCCGACAAACCCCAACTTTTTGCAAAGGTCAAGGTCATCAAGTCAAATAAATCTAAGAAACTGCCTAGAAGAGTCTAGGGAGACATGACAGTTAAATATTATTTGGGGCCAGGTGTGGTAGCACACACCTGTAATCCCAGAGGCTCAGAAGTCTGAGACAGGAGGACTGCAAGTTCAAAGCCAACCTCAGCAACTTAGCAAGACCCTGTTTCTAAATAAAATGTTTTAAAAAGGGGTGGGGAATGTGTTTCAGTGGTTAAGCACCCCTGGGTTCAATCCCCACTATCATTAAAAAAAAAAAAAAGTGATGTGGATCCACACAGTAGGGAAAGTTAAGTAAGGAAACCTGTATAAGGACCTGAATTGAAAATGAACACGTCGACAATGATTCATGAGTCGTGACAAGTGTGTAATCCTTGTGCAAGATGTTAACAATAGGGAAACTGGGTGTGGAGTACAACAGGAACTCCCTGACCTATCTTTGCCATTTTTTTCTGTAAATTTAAGACTATTCTAAAATAAGAAATGTAAAAACTTTTTGGATCATGTTTCTTTTCTGCTTGAAACCATGAAACGACACTTACCTCACCCTCCACATACAATGTAAAACAATATGGATTTTAGCACTAAACCGAGCAACTTTTTAGAAGAAACCTTCTTTCTTAGAAAACTCTGCAGTGGTGCCCACATCACTCTTCTCTCTAAGCCAAAATCCTTCTGACAGCTCCAAAGCCCCCATCCTCTCTGATTAATGTCCTCTGCTCTCCCTGATGATCATTCAAACCCAGCCACTCTCCCATCCCAGCATACCAAACAGACTTGCTCTCCTCCCTCTGCCTGGAAGGTTCTCACCTAGGGCTCTCCAAGCTCCCTCACTTCCTTTAGGCCTCTGTTCAGATAACCACTCATCAGAGCAGTCTTCCCACACCCTGACATAACTCAGGACTTCACTGCCCGCTGCAGCTCACCACTTGCTTTGGTTCCATCCTCTGGGAGAAGGGAGTTCTGTGTGGGCAGGGACAGAATTCACTTGTTCCCTGACCTGTCTCCAGGACCTGGCATAGTGCCAGCATAAGGTACACACTCAATAAACATCTGCACTGATGGATAAGGGGGGAGACCGATGATTGCTAATGAGAGGGACGAGCGCAGGGGGAGGTAGGGTCTTCTCTGGCCCAGGGGCTAACCCGGAGAGGCAGTGATGGGGAGGCTTGAATGGTCATCTGTTTGAAGATGGTCTCTTGCCTTCTTCCCTATTATGGTTTAGATCTGGAACATCCCTCAATGGCTTCTATATTGAAAGTTAGGTTCCCACTGCAGTAATGATCAGAGTTGGGGCTTTTGGGAAGCAACTGGATCCCATGAGGGCTCTGAACTCACCACTGGATTAATCCATTGAGGGATTCACAGCTAAATGGCCTACTGGGAAACTGCAGAGGTGGGACCTAGTTGGAGAATTGGTCCTTGGCTACTGTGTCCCTGGGGGACTATATCTGGTCCCTGGCCCTTTCTGCTCATTTTCTCTGCTTCCCAATTGCCAGGAAGCAAACAGCTTTTCCCTACCACTATAATGTTTCTACTATAATGTTTCTGCCTCACCCAAGCCCTAAAAGCAATGGAGTCAGGTGATCATAGACTGAAACCTCTGAAATCAGGAGCCAAAAATATTTCCTTTTAAATAGTTTTTACTCAGGTATTTTGTCACAAAGACAAAAAGCTGACTAATACACTCCCCAAGGCCCACACTGACCATCACTGACCTTACCCACAGAGGGAAATCCAATCAGTGCCACTCGGGCATCACCTGACTTCATGACATCGAAGCCTTCTCCTTTGGTTGAGGCTGATTTGGATGGTTCCAAGAGCTGGGCTCGATACTTGGCAAGTTTTGCTTTCAGCAGGCCCAGGTGATACTCGGTGGCTAAAAGAAGCAAAGCAAGATAGAAGGTAGGTATCCAGAATTTCCAAATCTGATGATGGGTCAACTGAAGCCCCACACATGGCCAGGGAACATCAGAACCAGACAACAATCACCACTAAGGAAATCAGGAAAGAAAAAGCCACCACTCTGTTTAAAATATCTCTTGGCTTCTCACCTCATTTAGAATAAGATCTAGTCTTCTTGTTGAGTCCACCCCCATGTCAGTGGTTCTCAATGGAGGCAGCACTGCTCCCTGGGGAGCATCCTGGAAATCCTAGAGATATATTCTGTTCACTCTGATTGACTTGTCATATCCCTAAGATATCCACAAAGGGAAACCTGGGTTAGGATCCCCAGGGCCTAGAACCTAACTTTGCTGCCACATAAAAACAGGACATTTTTCTTTGGCAGTGTTAATATATATTGGAATTCCCAGAAATATAACTGTTGTGCACAGTAAGGGAAGGCTGCATCATGCTTTATTTTTGTTCTTGTTTTGACACCGGGCATTGAACCCAGGGGTGCTTAACCACTGAGCCATATCCCCAGCCCTTTTTTATTTTTTATTTTGAGACAGGGTCTCACTAAGTTGCCTAGGGCCTCACTAAATTGCTGAGGCTTGCTTCACACTTGCAATCCCCCTGCCTCAGTCTCCTGAGTCGCTGGGATTACAGGCATATATCACCATACCTGGCAATCACATTTTATTTGGAAATTTATTATTCTGGGATTTCATGCTATCATGGCAACACCTCTTGTGGGACAATGAGTGCCCAGCACAATCCATCCTCGCTCATCTGCACCGTGGGTGCCACATCCCTGGTGATTCTACCCTGGTGTGCCTCAGTTTGTTTCATCATAACTTCCTGGTACCTTAGCAGCACTCCAGCATTCATATGGTGAAATAACACTTATTTTCATCATAAATTATTTTCCTTTTTTCTCCTCTTTATATTACTATTAGGACATTATATTGATTTTTTTTTTCAAATTTTATGGGTACATAACTTATATTATTAATGGGGAACTTTATTTCACATGTCAAAAAATCTAATAGAGGGAACTCTAGTTGAGACTGACAACCAGGACCCCATGTGACCCAGCCCCTGGCTCCTTCTCCAACTATCTTTTCTGAACAAGCTGACCTCATTCCTGCCGCATGACCTTTGAATGCATTGTTCCCTGTACTTCAACCAGATCTTCCCAGAGCTGGCTCCTTTTTACCATTCCAGGAGCAACTCAAAGGGCCCTCTCCTGCCTGACCTCAGTGGGTAATGTCAAATGGTGATTGAGAGCCTGTGCTTCAGAATTCCACCCAACTATTACTGGCTGTTTTACTTGGGAAAAGTTACTTAATCTTCTTGTATATCAGTCTCTTAACCTGCAAAAACAAGGATGTTAGCAATAACAACCATGCTGGATTTCTGTAAGGCTTAGAGAAAGCACTAGAACACCACTTAGCACATAGTGAGTACTCAATAAAAATTGGTCATTATCCACAGTAAACCCCACCCCTCCTCAGGCTTGTCTTAGCCTCATGATCCTGTTTATTGTCTTTACTGCTCTTAGACTACTTGAAACTATCTCATTTCTTACTTCCCTGACTGATATGGCCAGAACTGTGGTAGTTTCACCCCAAGCTTCCTCAGCCTGGAACTCAGGCAGAGTTTAGCAAATGAATGAGTGAACTGATGGCAGTATGAAAGGGTTAAGATATGGATTTAGCAACAGTCAGGTTCCTATGGTCCTTCCTGTCATCCTATATCACAAAATTCCCAGCACCTCTAAAGAGAAGGAGTAGGTCTCAGTCACCTTTGCATATCCCTGTCTACCACGGCCAGAGCAGCAGCATCTCTAGCCTCCCCTAGGCCTTCCTGATACTTTCTTCAGGCCTTACGGGGTGATACTCCACACAGCAACCAGAGGGAACTTTTAAAACAGAAATCAAACTAGCTTTCCCCTGCTTAACATTCTCAGCCACCTCCCATTACCCAGAGTCTTTTCCACGACCCATGAAGCCCTAAATCATTGGATTCCTCCTTTCCCATCACGGTACTCCAGTCTCAGACCTTTTGAGTTATGTTCAAAGTTCATTCCTGTCTTAGGGACTCTGAACTAGTTGTTCCTTTTATCATGAACAGTCTTCCTTCTTTTCTTTGGGGCCTTAGCTCAAATACCCACTTCATTGTGGTCTTCTCTATCATTCCACCTAAGCAGGCCCAATCCCCAGTCCCCACCATACCCTTACCACTCCACTATATTACCCTGATTAGTCTTCATATTTACTGTGACTGAAATTATCTTGTGTATTTGATTCCTAGGTTACAGGCGATGACAGAAGGGACAGATTTGTGAGGGCAGAGATGTGCCTGGTGTGTTCATCACTTTAAAGGCTCAGGAAACAATTTACAGAATGAATGAATCATAGAAGCTCCACAACTCTTCAGCCTTCAGACTAAATGGAGCCAAGGGAGGGCAGTCAATGAGACTTGGGTTTCTTGCCTCCTGCTCCTGCAAACCTGAACCCCACAGCACTGGCCCAGGGAATTGCATCTCCCATTACCTGGCATCCTCCTTATCTAGACTGTTCTTGCTGTCCTACCATGCGTTCCTCAATTCCTGTCCCTTTTCCTCAGCAGTGTCCCCTCACCTGTAACACCCTTCCAGCTCAAGTCTCACTTGCGCCCAGTGTCACATTCTTTTCTCCTCCCCTCTCCTATTCAATCTCCAGATTTCTTGCTTCCTCATGTGGTATCTATGTTGGAAATTTATTTTAAACATTGGGTGCTCACCCTGTGCTCAGTACTTTGTAAATGTTATCCAATTTAACTTAATCTGGGAGCTGAGATGGAGCAGGGGGTTATTACTATCACCATTTGTAAATGGGGACCTTGAGGCTCCAAGGTATGACTTGGAAATGACTTTCCAGGGTGTCAGAGCTAGTAGGCGGTGGAACTGGGGTTCAAACCCAGGTCTTCCAGATTCCAAGTCCTGACTACCTGCAATACCTCACTGGCTCGGGGCTGCAGGGTGAGGCTGCTCTTGGGAGAGGTCTTCCCTTGCACTTCCCAGCACAAGAGGGGAAGACTACGAACTCTCCAGGGAATTCTCCACTCGGCCACCTGGTCTAGCACTGATCAGATCTAATGGGGGACTCTCTAGTCAGGAGCACTGGGACCACGATCCCACCTGGCCCTGCCTCGGGCGCGCTGGGCGGCCGCAGTACTTCTCTGAGGCCTCCCCCATTTTACAGACAGAAAAACTGAGGTAGGCAAAAAGGGAGGCGACTCCGGGCCGACCCTCACCCTTGTTCTTCTGCGTCCGAGCAATTTCTTTCTCGATCTCCGAGATCTTCTCCAAGATCCCCATGGCTGCGGCAGAGATGTACGCACGGACGCCGACAGCCGCAGCACCGGGAATTCCGGTGTGAGCGCGGCGACAGCGTGCGCCCGGAAGCCTACTGCGAACAGGGTCCTCCTGGGCGCCTTGTGCTCCAGGATTAAGAGCCCGGGCAGGCGATGTGAAGTGGAGTATACTTTCGGTTCCGCCCGCTTAGTGGGCCCGGCCACCAGACAGCTAGGATGGGCCGGGACAAAGCTAGACGGGGGCGGGGCAGAGAGGGGGCGGGGCAAAGACCGGCAGGAATGGGAAGGGAGAGGGAACTTCCGGTGGTGAGCCCTCTACTGGGGGTGGCAGCTGGTTTTTGGGCTTGTTTGTTTTGGGGTTTTTTTTTTTTGGNCCTTCTGTCATCGCCTGTAACCTAGGAATCAAATACACAAGATAATTTCAGTCACAGTAAATATGAAGACTAATCAGGGTAATATAGTGGAGTGGTAAGGGTATGGTGGGGACTGGGGATTGAACCCAGGGCCTTGTGCACGCGAGGCAAGCACTCTACCAACTGAGCTATGTCCCCAGCTCGTCGCAGCTGGTTTTGACAGTATTTTAAAGGGAAGGGGCGGAGCTGAGAACGTTGATGGCTCGCCTCATTTTGTAAAGAGGTTCCAAGCGGGTCGCGTTTATCACCTTAAATTAACCAGGTTCTCCAACCTAGCACTCTCCTGCTGGGACGCAGTATGGAGCAACTCCTACAAGGAATTCTTAACAAACAAACAAACAAAAAAACTGTACCTGAGCTGCAACATGAGGAAACACCAAACTATGTGTAAAAAGTGAGACATTTTATAAAGCAAGTGGCCTGGGCTCTTCAGGTCCCTTCAGATTGTGGGTGACTGGGGGAGAGGGAGAAAGTATGGGGGGGATTGTTCTAGATACAATATGAAGACCTTGACTCTTGGCTGGATCCTGGTTAAAAAAAAAAATAAAAAAAAAAAAACATAAAGCAGCTATGAAAATAGAATTCTGAAGACAATTTTGGGAAATTTTAAATATGTGTTGGATGTTGAATATGCTGCTTTTTGGGGGGTGTGATCATGTCTTTATTCTTAGCAGATGTAGGGCAGTATTTAGAGGTTGTATTAGTCTGCTCTGGCTGTGGTGGAATACCATGGATGTGGTGGCTTAAACAACAGAAATTTATTTTCTCGCAGTTCTGGATACTGGAAGTTCAAGATCAGGGTGCCAGCATGCACTGGTCCTGGTAAGGGCTCTCTTCCTGGTTTTCCCTGGATGTGGGTGAGGTGGGTGTGTGAGCTGCTTTCTTGTTTCATCCTCACATGGCCTTTTCCTTGGTGCATGCTCTTAGTGCAAGCTCAATAGTGGTATCTTTTCTTATCATTGCACTAATCCCATCATGAATTCATTTAAGTCATTGTGCTCCCCCCCCCCGCCCCCTTCTCCAATAGGATTCTGTGGAGTAGTCAAGGTTTCAACGTATGGAGGGGCACGTTTAGTACATAATGGGTGAAAAGTTATCACACCTTAAACATGTAGTTCAAGATACGTATATGTTTAGAGAAAGCATGCTAATGTAAATGTGGCCATATGTGCAATTGTTGAACCTGGAAGAAGGGTATATGGGTATTTATTGAATTATGCTTTTAACTTTGTGTGTGTGTGTTACTGGAGATTAAATTCATGGGCACTCTACCTCCCAATAACATCTCCAGCCCTCCCCCCTTTTTCAGTTGTTGATGGTCTTTTTTTTTTTATTCATTTATTTATATGCAGTGCTGAGGATAGAACCCAATGCCTCACACCTGTGAGGCAAGTGCTATATCACTGAGTCTCAACCCCAGCCCCATCTCCATCCCTTTTTATTTTTTATTTTGAGACAGGGTCTTGCTAAGTTGCTGAGTCCAGCCTCAAATTTGCAATCCTCTAGAGCTGCTGGGAATTCAGGTGTGTGCCACCATGCCTACCCTCTGTAGGTTTTTAATAAAAAGATGGAGGGGGGCATCAGGCCTTTGGAAATCATCTGTGTGTTCAGTCTCACATGAGATTGATTAAATTTCTTAACCTCTCAAAAACTGTTTCTATATAACAAAAATGAAATAAGATAATGACTGTAGAGCACTTGGTGTAAAATTTGCTTGCTGAGAGGTTCTCCTTGAATGCCGGAGCCAGTGGAAGTCAATTCTCCTCTGTGGGACTCAGATACCTCCTTAGAGTCAGCCCATATTTATTGAGCACCTGCTGTGTGCCAGGCTTTGGACAAAATAGGGACTTTGGGGAGCGTTGAGCTTGCCATTCAGTTTGCATTTTACAAGTTGAGGTTGTGAGCCATGCGAAGTTCCTAGCCTGGTACTCAAGTTGTTGAACGGCAGGACTAAGTTTTATACCCAAAGCTATCAATTTCAAGTCCAGTAACATCCCCACTGCACCAAGTTACATGGTATACCGTAGGCAGAATATATACGTATGATTTTTTTTTTTCACGGTTTCAAGACATGACAGAGGTGAGAACATGTAAGGAACTGGGAAGGTCCATGTAAATGTCGAGGCCTGACGAGCCTGGGCCCAGGGTTGGGTCTCTAAGTCCTCTGTGCCTCCAACTTCTTTGTGATGTGGCTCCTAGGGCCTCCTTTATCACCAACCTCGTGCCCACAGAGGCCCACTTCCAGTTTACAGTTGGGGAAATGGAAGAGCTTTGGAAAATTACTCACCTTTTAAGATCCCAGCATCTTTGCTGCTCTGTCTGCTTCAGTGATAATCCATGAAGGCTTCTGTTTCTTCACTGATAGCCTGGGAATTGGGACTACCTCAACGGCCCTGGGGAGAAGACCGTATATCAAGCCTTCTCTAGGCAACCAGCCTTTTCAGGAAGGTTGGGGTCTTATAAAACCCTAACCTGGGAAGCCAGCTGTGAATCTTGCTCTTTGTGCTGCCCAAGGAATTGTCCTTGAGATTAAATTTAGACATATCTGTAGATGCTGCTAGTGGGCTATTAAACATTTGTTTTGTGCATTAAAAGACTCTGTCACTGGGCATGGTGGTGCACGCCTATAATCCCAGCAGCTCAGGAGGCTGAGGCAGTAGAATCACAAATTCAAAGTCAGCCTCAGCAATTTAGCGAAGTCCTAAGCAGCTCATCAAGACCCTGTCTCTCAATAAAATATAAAAAAGGGCTAGGGATGTGGCTCAGTGGTTGAGTACCCCGGGTTTAATCCCCAGTACCAAAAAAAAAAAAAAAAAAAAAAGGACACTATCAACAAAATGAAAATGCACCCCTCAGAGTGGGAGAAAATATTTGCAAATTATATATCTGATAAAGGATTAATATCCTTTATCAGATATATCCCCAGCCCCCACAAAAGAGACCTACAACTCAACAACAGAACTACCCCCATTAAAAAACAGCTAAGCCTAAGCCAGGTGCAGTGGTACATGCCTGTAATTGCAGCAACTTTGGAGTCTAAGGCAGGAAGATCACAAGTTCAAAGCCAGCCTCAGCCACTTAGTTGAGACCCTGTATAAAAATTTTTAAAAGGGCTGGAGAGGTAGCTCAGTGGCAAAGCAGCAAGTTCAATCCCCACTACTGCCAAACAAACCATCAAAAAACCATATCCACCCACACATACACATAGAAAACAGAAAAATAAAACAAAAACTGGTCAAAGGATTTAAATAGATATTGTTCCAAAGGAGAAATATAAATGGCCAATAAGTACATGAAAATATTTCCAACATCACTTATCACTAGAGAAATGCAAATCTGTGCTATAATTAGCTAGCACTTCACCTCACTGAGGTGGGTGGTTATTGGAGTGGTTATTATAAAAAGCAAAACAAAATAGAAAACAACAAATGCTGGTGAGGATGTAGAGAAGTTGGAATCCTTGTGCATGATTGTTGGGAGTATAAAATGCTATAATTGCTGTGGAATTCTTCTATGGTAGTTCCTATAAAAAAAAAAAAACAGCTATAGAATTACCCTATGATCCAGCAATTCCACTTCTGGATGTATACCCAAAAAGCTTGAAAACAGGACCTTGAAAAGAGATTTATATTCCCAGGTTTATAGCAGCGTTATTCACAATAGCCAAAAGGCAGAAGCAACATAAGTGTCTATTTTTTTTTTTTGTGAGTGTGTGTGTGTGTGTGTGTGGGGGTACTGGGGATTGAACCCAGGGCCTTGTGCATGCAAGGCAAGCACTCAATTGACTGAGCTATATCCCCAGCCCGCACAAGTGTCTATTGATGGATGAATGGATAAACAAAATGTGGCATACACATACAATGAAATATTAGTCTTAAAATGGAAAGAAATTCTGATTCACGCTACAAAACAGATTAACCTTGAAGACATTAGGCTAAGTGAAATAAATTAAATAAGCCATTTACAAAAAGACAAATACTGTGATTCCATTTCTGGAAAATTCATATGGGAGGTGTTTGGGACTAGGGGAAACAGAAATGGACATGTGTTTATAAGCACAGAACTTCTATTTGGGGTGATGAAAAAGTTCTGGAAATATATGGTAGTGATAGTAATAGCATTGTGAATGTACTTAATGCCACTGCACTATATAGACTTAAAAATGGTTAATCAATTTTGTGTCATGTATATTTTACCACAATAAAAAGCCTCATTACAGGGCTGGGTTGTGGCTCAGCAGTAGAGCACTCTAGCGCGTGCGAGGCCCTGGGTACGATCCCCAGCACCACATAAAAATAAATAAGAGATTTATGTTCCCAGGTTTATAGCAGCATTGTGTCCAAGTACAGCTAAAAAACAAATATTTTTTAAAAAACCTCATTACATATCATTTGCAGAAAACAACTGCCTTAACTTAAAAAAGAAAAAATGAAAAAAAACCCAGCAACCTATCCAACCATGGTGGCACATGCCTGTAATCCCTGAGGCAGGAGGACTACAAGTTCAAAGCCAGCCTCAGCAATTTAGCAAGGCCCTATGCAACTCAGAGAGACCCTGTCTCTAAATAAAATTTTTTATTTTATTTTTTTAAGTATTTATTTTTTAGTTGTAGTTGGACACAATATTTTATTTTTATGTGGTGCTGAGGATCGAACCCAGGGCCTCACATGTGCTAGGTGAGCACTCTACCGCTGAGCCACAATCCCAGCCCCTAAATAAAATTTTTAAAAAGGGGCTGGGAGACATGGCTCAGTGGTTAAACGCCCCTGGGTTCAATCTCTGATGCAAAAAAAAAGAGCAAAAAACAGAATGCAACAACCCACTTCTAGACCAATATCCCTGACAGCTCTTCCCCCACTTATTTGCTCTCCTTATGCACCCAAACTCTGCAAGTTGCCTATCTTCATGGTTTCTGCTTTCCCTCCTTTCTTGCTTGCTATTGCTCCTAAATATATCCCTTACATTTTGCTCCTACTGTCCCATGGAAGTTTCTCTTATCAAAAGGTCAGAAATGACCTTCAGCCAGGTGTGGTGGCTCATGCCTGTAATCCTAGCAACTAAGAAGGCTGAGGCTGGAGGATTGCAAGTTTGAGGCCAGCCTCAGCAACTTAGGCCCTAAGCAACTTAGCAAGACCCTGTCTTACTAAAATTTAAAAATAAAAAAAAATTAAAAAAAAAAACTCTTCACACCATGAAGGTAAGCATCAATTGACATAGATGACCCCTCTTTGTTCTGTAAGTTGTGCCTTATGTGGCTTACAGGGTGCTGGCTGGTTCCTCGCCTCATTGACTGTGCCTTGTGCTCATCTGCAGGCTTTTCTTGTCCTTGAGCTTTTGCCTATTAACTTTTTAAAATGTTTTATTAGTTATTGATGGACCTTTATTTATTTATTTGTTTACATGTGGTGCTGAGGATCGAACCCAGTGCCTCACACATGCTAGGCAAGTGCTCTACCACTGAGCCACAAACCCAGCCCCTTCCATGAGCTTTTAATGTTGGAGAACCCCAGGGTTAGATTCCTGTCCCCCTTGTAATAACACTCAACCCTCAGTGATCTCATACTTCTTCTGTCAATACCCCCTAGGTACTGACAGATCCCAGATTTCTTTTTTTGGTAATAGGGATTGAACCCAGAAGCATTTTTACCCATGAGCTACATCCCTAGCCCTTTTTATTTTTTTATTTCAATAAAGGGTCTCACTGAGTTGCCAGAGCTAGCCTTGAGCTTGTGATCCTCCTGCCTCAGCCTCCCAAGTCGCTGGGATCACAGACATGTGCCACTGCGCCCAGCCAGATTCCTTTTATCTCTGGTCCATATATTCCTGGTGAATTTCTCCTGAGTGCCTACATCTGCCACCCCTTGGAAGTTCAGTGCACGTTGGTCTCAGCTTCACACATCCTAGCATTCATAGCCGGACTGTTGTTTTCTTCTGTTCTAGCCATGATCTTTGCACCTCAGAGACTGTCCTGCTGTTCATCAAATCTGTTTTCCTTTCCTTGGGGACACCCAGCTAGGTCTGATTTCCCAGAGCTCTTTGGCAGTATAAATGGCCAGTAGCAATGTCACCTTTTCCATACTAGCCTGCAGGAGCTAGCATGCTTGATCCTGCACATGCTCAAGGCAATCATAGAAAGTTAAAGATGGTAGAGCTGTGTCCACCAAGTTGCCCGCAGTCTGATGGAACAGAGCTCTGTGCCGCCTTGTGCCAACGGTACTTGATGTGAATGAGAAATCAGTTTTGGTTAGGTCAAGCCATTGAGAGTCAAGGATTGACCTCCTTAGAAGTAGGTGTATGTAACTGTTCGGTTAAATGATTAGACTCTCTCTGGTCATTGGCCTGTCCATATTGTAGCTCAGTCACCTCCACAAGCGAACACAGTGTTAACTAACAACAATAGCAATCCCATCCTTCCAGTCTCCAGGCCCAAAACCTTGGACTTTCCAGGAACAGTGGTTCATGTTTGTAATCCTAGCTACTTGGGAGGCTGAGGCAGGAGGATTGTTAGTTCAAGGCCAGCCTAGGCAATTTAGGTAGGCTCTGTCTCAAAATTTAAAATAAATAAATAAAAGGGTTGGGGTTGTAACTCAGTGGGAAAGTGCCCCAGGGTTCAATTGCCAGTATTTGGAGTAAAAAACAAAACAAATAACCTTGGACTCACACCCTTGACTGCTCTTGTGCCACTATACTGCATACCTAGTTGGTTGCCAAATCCTTTTGGCTCTATCTTCAAAACACACATGGGTGGAGATGGGGGAGCTGGGGTTGTGGCTCAGTAGTAGAGTGCTTGCCTAGCACGTGAGAGGTTCTGAGATCTATCCTCAGCACCACATAAAAATAAAAAAAAAATAAAGGTACTATGTCTATCTATGACTAAAAATTTATTAAAATAATAAAAAAAAAACATACACACAGATTTGTGCGTGTTTCTGCTCGACTCTGCTGTTGTCACCAATGCCCTCCCCCTGGGCTCTGCAGCAGCTTCACAGGGGTCTCCCTACTTGTCTTCTGGCCTCATTATAGTCTGTCTGCTACCAGCAGTCTGCAGGATCCTTTAACCTAAATCAGGTCTCGATGCTTTTCTGCTCAAATCCTCCAATGGGCTCTCATCTCTCTCTGGGTAAAAGCCAGTGAGTCCGCATCAGTGCAACAATCAACAGGGTCCCGTGGGATCTGACTCTCTTGTTCCAAAATGCACATCTCATACTGCTGTCACTTCTGACCTCACCTCCTACTACTTACCTCCCCACTGTTCCTCTAATACAGTTGGCTCACTCCTGTCTCAGGACCTCTGCACTAGCTGTTCCCTCTGCCTGAAATGCTTGTCCCTGCACATATTCTTAGTTTACTCCCTTGTCTCCAGGTCTCTGCTTAACATCATCTGCTCAATGAGGTACACAGCCTGACCACCTTTTTAAAAGGTGCAGCTCTTACCCTGCCTCAGGCTGGCACTCTGAACCCTCTTTGCCTTGCTTGCCTTCTGCTTTCCAATACTTCTTATCATTTAACATGACAGTTAATGGAATGTAACTTCTTTACTAGGTCTATCATTCTGTATCTGATCCACAAGAATAGAAGCCATTTGTGTGTGCATACCTGTGTGTACATGCCTGCTGGGGATTAAACCCAGGGGCATTCACTGAGCTACATATATCCCCAGCCCTTTTTATTTTTTGAGATTGAGTCTAAATTGCTGAGGCTGGCCTTGAACTTGTGATCTGCCCATCTCAGCCTCCAGAGTCACTGGAATTATAGATCGGTGCTACTGTGCCGTGCCTTGACATGAAAAGTTTAAGTCAACTCCAAGATGACAGGTGCAGCTACATTTGAGTTCCAAGTCACGCCAGCTAGAGAAGGTATGGAGATGTAGGGACTGTTGGGAAATTGTGCATTGAAAAATGAAGCTCACTGAGAAATCAGAAGGGGAAAAATGGCAAAAATAGACTCAATTTCAGCATATGCTTCTCTACAATAAAAAGCCTTACGTGTTTTTCCTGTTATGTACAAATAGGAAGCTTCAAACTGGAGATGTTTTAGAAGGAAAAATCTGCTCAACAGCAATCCAATTTTCAGGCACTTTTTTTTTTTTTTAAATCAAAGCCAGCTGCCTTATGTTATTACTGAACAATTTCAATGCTTTTCTTCTCAGGTGCAGTTCAGGTCAGCAGAGACAGCACTCATGTTTATAACTTTCCTTTTGTCCTGTCTTTCAATTGGTTCCCACTTAACAAAATCTACACATTTTCTATTGTTTCTAATGTTCCTATGAATGGTCTAAAACCAAAGTAAAGGTTAAAAATTGGGCATTAAGCTGGGTACAGTGGCACATACTTGCCATCCCAGCTACTTGTAAGCCTTAGGCAGGGGAATTGCAAGTTAAAGGCCAGACTCAGCAACTTAGAGAGCCTGTTTCAAAATGAAAAAATATGAAGGGCTGGGGGGAGGTGTAACTCAGAGGTAAACTCCCCACCCTGGGTTCAATTCCTAGTGTATACACACACACACACACTCACAAATTGGGCATTAAAAGAATCGAGAGTCTTAGCTAGATGTGTGGCTGGGCCCTGTAGTCCCAGCTGATTGGAATAATTAGGAGGATTGCTTGAGTCCAGGAGTTTGAGGTCAGCCTCAGCAACATAGGGAGGCTCCATTTCCAAAAACAAGAAAAAAAAGTTTCATATACCAAAGAGGATTTTAATAACTGTTCTAATGTCTATCTAGCACAGTGCATTGTATCAAGCCTTAGTAAATATTTTGTAGCATTCTTTTTTGAGGGGTGGCTGTACTGAGGATCAAACCCAGGGGCACTTTACCACTGAACTACATCCCCAGTCCTTATTTATCTTGAGATAGGGTCTCTTTAAGTTACCCATGCTGGTCTTGAACTTGAGATCCTCCTGATTCAGCCTCCTGAGTTGCTGGTATTAAAGGTGTGTCACCGTGCCCAACTATTTTCTTGTTTTGGGGAGGATTGAGTCTTGCTGTTGTTACCCAGGCTGGTCAATCCTCCTGCATCAGCCTCCCAAGTATCTGGGACTACAGGCACACACCACCACACCTGGCTTTTTGTTATTAAGAACATTTTATATGTGTTTCATTTTAAAAAAATATTTTTTAGTTGTAGTTGTCAATAACTTTATTTTTTTATGTGGTGCTGAGAATAGAACCCAGGGCCTCACATGTGCTAGGTGAGTACTCTACCGCTGAGCCACAACCCCAGTTCATGTGTTGCATTTTTTACAAAATTTTTTAGCTGTAGTTGGACACAATACCTTTATGTTTATTTTTATGTGGTGCTGAGGATCAAATCCAGGGCCTCGCACGTGCTAGGCAAGTGCTCTACGGCTGAGCCACAACCCGAGCCCATGTGTGTTGCATTTTTACAATTGCACCTTCCACAGGAGAGAAATTGAGCTCAGAGATACTAGCTGATGCATACGGGGGCACATTAGTCCTACAGGTGGATGGGGAGAACTCAGGCTGCCCATGCCTTTTCTACTCAACAAAATCTGGTGTCTTTAATCATGAGTTCAGCACTGTGTTGAGTCTGTTCCTTTCTTAAAATCCTATTTTATGGGAGAAAAAAAACTTTACACACACAAGTGAACTTTGCTCAGTCATTGATGAAAATTCCCTTATCATTTCAACTTGCTGAAAATTTAAACCTCTTCCACTTGAAATATTTTCTTAAAAATGGTTGTTTCCAGTTGTGTTTCTTGGCAATGCCTAGGAAGGTGATATCAAGTGTGACTGCTGAGTTAAGGACCAGGATGCAGCACAATCAAGGGCCAAAGCTTGCTGCCATCTGGCTTCAGGACACAGCCATGCATGTTTTTTTTTTTTTTTTTGGTACTGGGGATTGAATCTGGGGATAATTAACCACTGAGCCACATCCCCAGCCCTTTTAAATTGATATTTTTAGATGGTCTTGCTAAGTTGCTGAGGCTGGTTTTGAACTTGTGATATCCGCCTGCCTCGGCCTCCAAGCCACTGTGATTACAGGCATGTGCCACCATACCATGCCTTTTAGGAACTTAAGTACCTATGATTTGGAGTTCTAGCATTCCCTCAGAGGACCATGGTCACAGTAGCAAGAATGGCCTATAGACCCTGGCAAATGAATCACCTGTTGCAACACCAGACTGCAAAGCTGAGAATGGACAGCCCATCTGCATATTTTCTTTTTTTGATTGAACCCAGGATGTCTACCAGTGAGTTGTATATCCCCAGCACTGTGCTCCCCCACTTTTAGTGACAGGGTCTCACTAAATTGCCCAGGCTGACCTCAAACTTGTGATCCTCCTGTCCTCAGGCACCAGGAGTAAGCCATTGTGCCTCTGTTAAAAAAAAAAAAAAAAAAAAGCTTCTGAAGAAATACAGAATTAACAAAATGGAGTTCTAATAGAAGTGTGCAGTGGCTGGCTGAAAACTTCCAGAATGGAAGGCCGGCGCAATCTGACCACTGTAATAGTTCCCCTGAAAGGGCCTCAGCCCATTCCCGGCTACACAGGTCTCTGGCCAGCCCTGGAGAGCTCTGCAGCCAAAGGGCCAGAAAAGGAGTGGCTTCTGCTAATGGGACTCTCTTGATTTAGAAAATACGACACACACACTGCTTAAATACCTTTATTATTTTTTAAAAATTATTTGGACATTGATAGCTCTGCAAAATACTTCTCCCATCCCAAACCCTTAAACCCTTTCCACATGTCCTCCATAAAGAAACAAAATATTCATACTTTGCGCCCATTCAAATCTAATTTTTAAAAACATTTAAGATCAAAAATCAAATATTTTTCTTTCTCAGAACTCGTTAGTAATTTTAAACCACAATGCAACATACTTAATGGCATTTCTTTTTAAAAATTAGCTTATCAGACTATTTTATGAGGAAAAAAAAATCAATTCAAGGCCTTAGAATATAAATTCCCTGTTTCTGAAAGCAAAAGACATTGAAAAACCCCTTTGCTCCCCTGGAGTTTATGATTTCAACATTGCCAACAGAACCAGCACACAGATTGACTTTCTACTTAACATTAGGCATTGTCTAGTTGCTTTTGGACTGCAGCTGAAACACTATCAACCTTGGAAGGATGGGTGGGTGGAAGGGTAAGTCAGGACATAACAGGGCTGAGGCTGGGGACGGCAGAGTAGAAGCTTTCTGAGCAGTGGGGTAAGAACGGCCAAATCCCTAGGACCCCACCTCATGGCAGGTTCATTTGGGGTAGGGGAAGACCTTGGTAGGAAATCTGCACTAATTTTTTAATGATGGATTACAAGTGTCAACCAAAAATATTGCACATAGTATCAGAGGCATGTAAACCACTGAGAAGGTTGAGGAAAGAATAACTACAGGTGGAGATGATTCCCCACAGGTTCTTCAAGGACAGAGAGAAAGGAGTTGATGTTGAACATTTGGGAGTTACTAAGAGGAGGTGGAAAAATGCTTAGTCCTGTCCCTGTGATCAGTGGGCAGACTTTTAGTGGACAAATCTTCCTTAAAGACATGCCTGAAGAGTCTGGTAAAGGTATCACATCTTTATTTCCCCCAGTACAACTGGAGTTCTTCATTACCTAGCTAAGAAAAAAAAAAAAAAAGGAAGAATCCCTACGACAGAACCTGGCCTGACTGGTCTACAAAAGGACACCAGCAGTTCCTGTAAATGAGCCACATACACAAGCCCCAGCTCTGGGGATGACCCCCTCCTACCAGGTTGAGTGGGGTCTGTATCCCTCGAGGATGCTGGGAGAGGAGGGTTGAGGCAAAGAGGAATGGTGTGTCACATGAGGAAAGCCAGTGCAGCCCCTTGTCCTCCTTTACTCTGTGATGTCCCTCAGCTTAACTGAAATGACAGTAAGCATTTCACAAGTGTGACCAGAGCCAGTCTTGGTAGGTTTTTTTTTTTTTTTTAATTTATTTTTTTGAGATGGGGTCTCACTATGTTGCCCAGGCTGGTCTCAAACTCCTGGGCTCAAGTGATCTTCCTAACTCAGCCTCCCAAGCAGCTGGGACTACAGGTGCACACCACTGCACCTAGCTTGAGTTTTAAGGTCCAAAAATATTTTGGACTCATTTATGGAAATAGATGTGAATGATTTTTCCATCAAAGTTACCAGAGTAACTTTTTAGGATTGCCAGGTCCTGATCTTATTGAATGGTCTTAGGACTACAAATTTACATGTCACAAGTGCCCACTGGCTACTTTCCCAAAATCTGCTCCTTTAAGGCTTCCCCTAACATTCAGTCTCAGTAACATACAGTACATAAGTCATTAAAAGGAAAGTCACTTCTTAAGAATAAAAAACGTTCCCTACCACTCATCCTACTGAAGGGCTTTGTGCGTTCTTTTATGCTGCCTATGGACATGCAACCTGTAGGTTGCTCTGCTCCTGTGGGTTATAATGCTTTTTTTCTTCCTTGGGGTACTGGGGATGGAACCCAGGGCCTCGCACATGCTAGGCAAGTGCTCTACCATTGAGCCACATCCTCAGCTCCAATGCTATCTTGTTTTTAAAGCTTTTCCTCTTGTGTTCAGACTGTCTTATAAATCACCAGAAAAATGCCAATTCCTCAAAGCCCTGCCCATGTTTGTGGGCTACAATTGATGCCAACACACTAAGCTTCTTAAACATTTAGAAAAATTAAAACAAGACAAAACAAAACACACACACATACCACACACACACACACACACACGTGCGCGCGCACACACACACTTTGGCACATGAGCCTCGAGTTATTTGAGCATGTTCATGTTTCCCACCCCTCCCTCATCCCACCATTTCAGTCACTGTTTCTGGAGAACGAAGACCCCTTTGGCCTCGTGGAAAGGTCAACACGAAGCACTGTTGTTTTGAGTAGCAAAAGGAGGAGGTACAAAGGCTAAACTGGCCCCAAAACAGCTCTTGTGTTTAGCACTATAATTTATGCGATACTGCAAAACTTTTGTACCAGGATGACTCGTTTCAAAACTGCTGGTTGATTAAATATACATATACATATAGATATAGATATAAAAATTACTAAGTCAACATTTGCTGTTTTCAATGTGAAAACGATAAAATGTAATTCTGAATAATTGTGCATTTGCCATTGGGTCCTCATTAAAGGGACCATAAAAATAATTTTGTAATAAAAAAACTCTTATTTTTAAGTTTAGTATTGCCCTCAAGTTCAAAAGTTTGGAGCAAACGTACTGAGTAAGCAGGTTTGGGATCTGTTCCTGCCAGGGATCTGGAAGCCTTAAATTTAGTGATCCCCACAGCAGGCCCAGGGAACCTGACAGCCACGCGCTAGCTTTGCATTGTTAACAGTACAGGGCTCAGGAATGCCCGTTGACCCCCGAAGCACTGGGACCGAAGACTGATGAGGTCTCATTTCATTGGCAGCAAATGCTGCCACAGCTGGCCAACTCCTTGTACAGAGCTCTGGGGGCACAGAAGTGCGCTGGGGCTCTGCCTTTGCTACTGGACAAGCAACTGGGGGAGGGACAGGGGCCTGGGCGGGGACCACTGAGCACCAAGGCTGAGGGTGACCCGGGAGCTGACCTTCTACTCGGCTGGAGGCAAGGGCCGAGGAAGGGATGGGCATTTCAGTGATGTAGAAGTTAGCTGTGCAGGAAGGAAAAGTGCGTTTAAGGTAGCTTAGAGACAGATGACGACCAAATTGCCACAGAGAGGGAGGAGGAAGGGAGGTGGCTTCCTCCACCTGCCCCGCCGGTCAGCCACACTCCTTGGATTCTGTGAGTTAACATTCATGCTTTCTGATGCAAGTCTGCTTGTGAAGAAACAGGAACACACCTCTCCTGATTCTGGCAGGTACACAATTTTCTTGGCAAAGCTCTTTGTTGCCAAGTTCAGTTTTATTTGGTTGCCGCTCTGAACCGCTGTCACCGGAATTCATAGATGGGCGCGCTGTGTTCAGGGACATGGGTCAGATTGAGGGACTGATACCTGTAACAGAGAAAGAGACAAGATGAGAAGTAGTTACTTCATGCCCACTGAGCAAAGGATATTAGAAAACCTCTAAACCAGAGTGCCTGACAAATCAAATTCTGCCTAACAAGCCAATTCATTTTGTTTCTGTTTTGAGATGGGCTCTTGCTGTGTTGTTCTGCCTGGCCTTGAACTCCTAGGCTCAAGTGATCTTCCTGCCTTAGCCTCTCAAGTAGTGGTACTACAGATGGGTACTACAACATCTGGCTTTGCTAATTCATTTACAGTTCATAAGCTGAACCTATTTGATCTCTGTGTGTGTATGTATTAATTCTCCTGAACTATGTGTAAGGTGAACAGATTTTAGACATTCTGCTCTAATTATGAAGCAACTGTAGCATGTCTTATTAAAAAAAGCACCCTAAACCTGGTGTGGTGCAGCATGCCTGTAATCCCAGTGGCTCGGGAGACTGAGGCAGGAGGATCGAGAGTTCAAAGACAGCCTCAGCAATGGTGAGGCACTAAGAAATTCAGTGAGACCCTGTCTCTAAATAAAATACAAAATAGGGCTGGGGATGTGGTTTAAGTGCCCCTGAGTTCATTCCCTGGTACCCCTCCCCAAATAAAATAAAATAAAATAAAATGGCTAGCAATAGCTCAGTGGTAAACTGTTCTGGTTTCAATACCCAGTACCACAAGCCCCAAAACAAACAAACAACAACAACAACAACAAAACCTCAATTAAAAAAATGAAATAATAATAATAAAAGAGCTTTTGCCTAGCATGTATAAGGCCCTGGGTTTGATCCCTAGCACTGCCAAAAAAAAAAAAAAAAAAAAGAATATGCATTAGCCATCAGGAATATGCAAATCAAAACTACAATGAGATACTGCTTCACGGCTTTCTGGATAGCTATAATTATAAAGACATGATAACAAGTATTAGGGAGGGTGTGAAGAAACCAAAACCCTCATGCATTGCTTGTGGAGAAGTTTGGCGGCTCCTCAGAAAGTTAAATATAGAACTACTGTATGACCCAGCAATTTCACTGCTAGGTATATAATCAAAGGAACTGAAAGCAGGAACCAAAAAAACTTGTACACTCATACTCCTATAGCAGCATTATTCAGAATAGCCAAAAGATGGCTATGACTCAAGTGTCCATTAACTGAGGAGTGGATAAATAGAATGTTGTATGTTCATGCAATGGGAAATTATTTGGTAA
The DNA here is from genome assembly GCF_001458135.2 of Marmota marmota marmota. Lineage (NCBI taxonomy): Eukaryota > Metazoa > Chordata > Mammalia > Rodentia > Sciuridae > Marmota > Marmota marmota. The sequence goes on along the minus strand of NW_025999894.1, from coordinate 2,120,125 downwards.
TAAAAATGAAGTTCTGATACATGTTACAATATGTATAAACCCTTAAAACATTATTCTTAGCAAAAAATGCCAGAGACCAAACAAAAGAATACATGTTGTGGGACTCCATTTACACAAAATATCCAGAACAGGCAAATCTATACCCAGAGAAAGATTAGTGGTTGACTAAAGCTGGGAGGGGAAAAAGAGTGGGGGTGATGGCTAAGGGGGATGGGTTTCCCCTTATGGTGATGAAAATGTTCTAGGCTGGGTGGGTGAACATAAGGGTCAATGGCAGAGCACTTGCCTAGCACGTGCAAGACCCTGGGTTTAATCCCCAGAAGGAAGGAAGGACATTGGATGTCCCTCCTATCCCCCTAGTACTGGGGATTGAAACTAGAGTGCTTAACCACTAAACCACATTCCCAGCCCTTTTTGAGATAAGGTCTCATTGAGTTGCTGAGGCTGGCTTTCAACTTGTGATCCTCCTCCCAAGTGGTAAACTCCACCTCCCATGCTGCTGGGATTACAGGCATGTGCCACTGTGCCCCACTAGAATGAATGTGTTCTAAAGTTAATGGTTGCACAACTGTTAGTATTCCAAAATCACTGACTTGTATACTTTAAAGAGTGAATTGTATGAAATGCAAATAATCTTAATAAAGCTGTTATTTAATAAAAAGGATTATGAAAAGTTTTATAAACTCATATGAAAACAATAATTACTGGGCAGGGGCTGGGGCTCAGCGGTAGCACACTTGCCTGACATGTGTGAAGCACTGGGTTTGATTCTCAGCACCTCACAGAAATAAAATAAACCTCTATCAACAACTAAAAATCAATCAATCAATCAATCAATCTGATTTTAAAAAGCAACGATTACTAAAAACCCAGTGATCATGACTACAAGATTGGCCACTGAACTAAGAATTTCAGTCTATCTAGGCTAGGGTCACTCTTGAGTCACCAAAGAATGAAAAATTTCGAAGAAAATAAAATGCTTCCACCCTCTGAGAGGAAATCAGGTGTTTCATGACAGGGCTCACCAGCCAGGTATAGCAAGGTACTTAAAGAAGCAGCAAAGAGGCAGGAGGGTCCCCCAAAAGGTAGCGAAAGCAAGCAACTGAGGTGCTCTTCCGGCTTCACCTTGGAGGAACACAGAGCAGGACTGTCAAGTCACATGGTCTCTAGTGCATGTAGGATGAATACTGGCTGCCAAAAACTCACAAAGGAGTAACTTACATTTTAGTTACTGATTAAATTTGGGAGGAATAAATGTAAAGTCAGAAAGATGAGATGAATATTGCCAAAATTAAAGTATTAAAAGTATTTAGGAAGTATAGCTCAAAAGTAGAGTGCTTGCCTAGTATGCATGAGGCACTGGGTTCCAATCCCAGCACTGCCAAAAAAAAAAAAAAAAAATGGAAGGCATTTTAGAAATGAACTTTTTCATATAATATTTCAGTCTTATTTCATTTAGTCTGCTCTGTGGTTGGGAATAAGGCCCTATTCTGAGCAACTGAAGTCAATTAAATAGGGCCTCAGCACCCAAATAGAGCATGAAATCCATACAGAGGCAGGGTGAGAGATTTCCTTTTGGGTGCGATGAGCCAGGGGAGAGCCAGGGCAGGCAGGCAGCATCTGCCATGGCCCCTGGCCACTGGGGGCCTTACCATTCTGAACTCCGATGGTAGTAGTAACCCTCTATGGAGGCTGCTGACTTCTGAAAGCAGATGTAATAGAAGCCGGCAAAGGAAGCACCACTGATGTCTTTGATGGTGTGGTCTGGGACCAGGAACTGCTCCTGCACACAGATGAGGGATCCGTCAGTAACAGTGTTCTCAGACCACCCCTGAGGCCTCCCTGTTAAGCATCAAGGGGTTCTAAGGACCACATGAGAAAAAAGTATGACCTTTATATTTTGAGCCAGACTTGTTGGGTGAGAGCAAGCCTTTGGGTCTTGGCTTGACTTCTGGATAGTGCCCACATGAGGCTGGAGCATTTTATGTACTTACATGGCAAACTGTCTTGAGCTCACCAGGATTAGTGACTTAAAGAAAGTACCACAGCCCCAAGCACCTAATAGATAAATCAATGACAGTCAACCTGCTCAACTATATTTCAGAGACCACAGACAGAAATGACCTGGAAGGAGTATGTTTCTGCTCCAGTTCCCATGAACTGTCACTGGGCTCTCGATCAGCTTTAGAATAGTGAGTCACTTCTGGTCTGTGATAGTTCTGGGAGTGGATTGATTGCCAGGAGACCCTGTGACATCTCCAAAGCTCTACACCTCATCCAAACAACCAGAACAGCACTGATCTTGACCAGGTGCATTACGAAGAGAGGCAAGTTTGCCAATGTATTGGCACCAAGAGTTGAAAGGCCATGTCCTTGCTACTATTCTCCTGGAAAGCCTAGGTCAGAAGCCCCAGGACCTCAGGATATCAACCAAAGGCTCACTGGTGAGTCACCCTGAGAAATTCTTCAGAGACAACTCCATTGCTTTCAATTTTTTTTTTTTTTGGTGGTGCTGGGATGGAACCCAGGATCTTGTACATGCTAGGCAAATTCTACCACTAAGCTATGCTCCCAAATCCGCCCCCACCCCCAAATTTAAAGACACTCTTATTCAGCCTCTGAAGTTATACATAATTTAGGGATGGGGATGTAGCTCAGCAGCAGACCACTTGCCTATTATGCACAAGACCCTGAGTTTGATCCCTAGCCCTGCCAATTTTTTTTTTTAAATTTCAAATTAGGACAAAAGATGCTTTTTTTAAAAGGTTTAGTTGGCCTGCGTCCTGTTAGATGGCAAGCTGGGAGGGCAGGGCTCAGCATTTGTTCACCAAACCTTGTACCTGTCTGGTAAAGGAGTCATGATCCCCATCCCGCAAACGATTGACTTCACAAAACAAAAATGGGGAACCACTATTCTAGATGCTTTGTCTTTAGGAAAGTCAACAAGATTTCATGCTAAAATAGCTTTCTTCCTACAATAAGGCACTAGGGGATGAGAGTGGTGCGTGTCCCCAAAGTAAATTAATAGATCTACTCCAGGATTTTGCTATCCTGTGTCTATACCTATATTGCTATCAGAGCAGGGAGCAAAAGGACTCCTCGGGCAAGGGACAAACCATTGAATCAACCAGGGCAGTGAGGGGAAAATCTACATTCCATTCTTGGTCCCTCATTTCCTGAGCTGCAGGAAGCAGAGGGCCCTGGGGAAGGGATGTGGTAAGGAGACCAGTCACTCTGATGGCATTTAAGCCTGTGGTAGAACAGGGTGCAATGGATGACTAAGTTCAAAGAAAGTTGCCCTGAACCCACACAACACTTGGATGATTCAACCTGGAAGTTCAAAGGGATTCCTGGGTGGGAGAAGGGAAAGGAAGAAGATGCAAACAACAGTGTCAGAGGGTACCCACCTGGGCACAGCCCACTTGCTGTCAGTGTGACCGGAAAAGCCAGCTGGGGCCTCAGCAGTGTGTGCTCTGGAATTGTGGCTGCTTTTTACAAGTGTATAAAGACCCTGCCATGAAGACACTGTTACAAGCCCAGGGCACAGAGGCCCCTGACTGGGAGGCCTGCCTTCTGTAGAGAGGTATATGGAGCACACATGGAAGTTTTGGAAGAGGCCTGGATAGGACCTTACCTTCCACCTCATGAAGACATAATCCCCATTCTTCAGTTCCTCATAGTCAAAGTCATCTGAATTAAATGATTTTGCATACTGATAAAAAGCCAGAAACTTGCCCTGAAAGCAAAAAAACAGAGTACGATATTGATCAACAGAGGGAGGGGCTGGTATTAGAACTAATGGCTTGAAGGACAACTAATTCCAGGTAGTAGAGAAGGAGCCTGTGTTCATCCTCAGTGAACAGAGACCTGAACTAGAGGCAGACACCAGGTCTCCAGCTGAGGCACAGTTGAACTACACCTGCCCAGTTAACATAATCTGAGGAAATGGCTGAAGGATGGGAAATGACTGCAACTTCAAGGGCCTCTTAGAACACCCTATCACAAACACAGGAAAGCTACCAGTAACTAATGAGAAGATCTCTGAAAGTAAATCCACAGGAGCAAAACGAACTGTGCAGAATCACTAGACAGCATAGCCACAAAGGAGAGAGGATATAGTAAAATTGGTCCATTGACATAATATAGGAATTTGGGACAGCAATTTAGGTAGAAATTGCAAACAGATATAATGTGGTTAAATTTTAAAAGGAGACTGTACAGCTATGTGAGGAGGCATATGTTTTTAGTCTTAGCTACTCAGGAGGTTGAAGCAAGAGTATTACTTGAACCCAGGAGTTTGAGGCCAGCCTAGGCAACATAGTGAGACCCTTTCTCCTACCAGCCCCCAAGAAAAAACAGACTAAAAATAGGTTACAAAACTGAATCTTATGATGCCATTTTTAAAAAGACAAAAGAAGGTATAGTCATCCCTTGGTATCTGCAGAGTATGGGTTCCAGGACCCTCTGCAGATATCAAAATTTGTGGATGCTCAAGTCCCTTATTTAAAATGGGATAGCATTTACATACAACTTGCACATATACTCCCATATATTTTAAGTCATCTTTGGATTACCTTTTTTTTTTTTTTTTTTGTACTGGGGATTGAATTCCGGGAAGCTTTATCAGAGATACATCCCAGTCCTTTTTTGGGGGGGTGGGGGGCAGGGTCTCACTAGGTTGCCAAGGCTGATCAAACTGTGATCTTTCTGTCTTAGCCTCTCAAGTCACTGGGATAATAGGCATGCACCAGCCAGGTTACTTCTAATACCTAATATAATGCTATACAAATAGTTGTTTTACTGTATTAACTAGGTCATTATTAACAACCAGAAAAAAAGTGTGCACGTATTTAATACAGATGTAATTTTTTCCCCAAATCTATCTGCAGTTGGCTAAATCCATGAATTCAGAACCCACATATAGAGAGACTGACTGTATATACTCAAAAGAGATTCAGGAAGAGACTAACAGCTGTTTTAGCTTTAGGTATTGTCATTATACACAATTTTTTCCCTGTAGTTTTTTGTCTTAAATAAACATGTATTATTTTGTTTTTTAAAAACACCTTAAATAAAAAACCAGTGATAAAAGTTTAAGGTGAGGGCTATGCTAATTATCCTGAATTAATCATTACCTAATGCGTACATGAATCAAAATATCACATTGATGCTGGGGATGTAGCTCAGTGGGGTACAGCACTTGCCTCTTGTGTATGAAGTTCTGGGTTCCATCCTCAGGCCGGGGTGACCCGTGGCCTTCTTCGTTTCTCTCTCACCCTGAATATTTCAATCCAGTCTAGCAAAGTCTGGTCCAATGTTCTACTGGAAATTAATGGGGCAACTAACAGATGCTTCCAGGTATTTGATTTGTGCCGAGGACTGAATCGTCACCGGCCTCAAAGACTATGCTTTTTGCAGGACCAATTTTAAATAGCAAACAAAGTTGCATGAGAGAGAGAGTATGGTTTATTACAAGGATAAACTTTGTACACTGGTGTTTTCCAGGTGAGGAAGGAGCCATCTGGTGAGGTGGTAAGCCAAGTAAGACAAGCCCAGCCCTGGGCAAGGGTGGGTTCAGGAGCCTACCAACTCTGAGGGACACCATCACACACTACTTGGGCTCCCCCCAACCTTTTGGATATCTGAATCTTGCTCTTCTCTTCATATTTTAAAAACACATAAGTGACTATCTAGCTTTTGGTGTTCACTTGCTGTACTCAAAACATATAACTTTCAGAAAAATGTTTTAAAAGGCTCAAGTTTAAAGTTAAATTGAACTGAAACCCAAAATTTTGAAAAGCATCAATAAGCAAAGTGGTGATGCACAGTGAGGCTGACACAGACAAGAGTCTGCAGCAGTCCCTGCCATAGGCTGTGGTCCCAGAATCAGGGAGAGTTTAGTTGCTGGGGTTGTGTGGCAGCAGGAGGAATGAGTTCTAGAATCCTCTTTACTGACCCAGTCATCTCTGGTGGGTTTACAATGGATAAGAACATTGGACTTTCTCCATATTAAACAAAAACGTATCATCACCATGTCAACTAAGCCAAAGGCTTCAATGATAAGTTGAGAAACAGTTTCTGAACACACAAGACTTGACAACCAGAGAAAAGATGCCAGGACAGTAGTCCTATGTTGTTTTTAAGTGTTCACTATTGGGGAATAAGAACATGGTATGCTTGGCAGATAAAAAGTGGGGAGCCTGGATTTTTCCATGGTGTCTGGCTGGTCCTTAGGTTAAACTTGCTCTGTATCTGTCCTGACAGGATGAAAATAAACAATGTTCTAGCTGGGTGCCATGGCACACACCTGTATGTAATCTCAGCAACTCAAGAGGCTGAGGCAGGAGGATTGCAAGTTTGAGGCCAGCCTTAGCAACTTAACCAGACCCTGTTTCAAGATAAAAAAAAAAACGGCTGGAGATGTAGCTCAATGGTAAAAGGCCCCTGAATTAAATCACTAGTACTGCAAATACAGAACAAAACAATACAAGGTTAAGTTCCCACTAAATTTCCATCACTGGTATTTTTATCTCAGGTCAACCACAATATCAGAGAGGACTGCTGTCTGTTTCACAGGGGTGTTCCAAGCAGAGGTAATTAGAGGATGGACACAGGTAGTAAAGAACAGGGATACTGCTGAGATTCTGACAGCTATCCACAGCTGTATATGGAACTCAGGGGTTGCCATCATTAGCTGTGTGCTATTTAAGAGGAGTTTGGTCAGTAGCTAAACTTTTCAGAAGGAAGATGGAGGGCTGGGGAGATAGCTCAGTGGTAAAGTACTTGCCTAGCATGCACAAGGCCCCGGATTCAATCCCCAGCATCGCCACCATTAAAAAAAAAAAAAGTGTGGGGGGGGGGGGAGAAAAAGGAAGATGAAACAACTGGAGTTTGTGTGTGGGAATCAGTTACCCTCTGGCTGCAAAGCCCCAAATGCCTCTTGGTAAGGGACAAGGTCTCTGGCTCCTAGAGTCCCTCAGCTCTCCAGCCGTCTCTGGACGGCTGAGAGCAGAGTCCTACTTACCCAGTGTTTCCGATCAACATCTTCATCGGCGTCCCACTTGCGAGTTAAGAAAGGATGCTTTTTACTGATTATTTCTCCTTCAAAGAAGGTCGTAAGGGTTGGATACTCCTATGGCAAAAGGAAAATATCAAAATAAGATATTGTGATTTTATTTTAAAAAATACTTTTGTGCTGAGGATTGAATCCAGGGCCTAGCACACTGAAGCAGTTGCTCTACCACCGACCTACATCCTCAGACCCAAAATGAGCATTTTGACCTTTTTTTTGTGTGTGCACTATAGATTAGGGGTAGGAGTACTGTAGTGCTTTCTTTGTATGCATGAGGGCCTGTGTTCCATTTCCAGCACTAAAAAAGGAAAAAAAAAACCCTTATGATTTAAACTACTAGTTTTCCTAAGGAATGATTCTGCACTGACAGAATATTAAAATACTTTAGGCAGTGTGTCAGCGTAACTACAAGATACCCGCAAACTGTGGTAAATTAAATAAATGCTTAGTGAATGAGATTCAATATGTACAGAAGCTACAAAAAAAAGATTGAGTATTTCTCAGGATCAGCACATGAAACTCAAGCATTTGACTATGTAGCCTAATGGGGGATAATTTACAGAGGCAAAGAAAAACACATGCCAGCAGGAAGAATATTAGGGGGAAAAAAAAATCAAAGAGGGAGACAGGTAGCCAGCAACAGCCCCTAACCCCAGGCAGGCAATGGGTTTCAGTCATGGAAGTCATCAACCAACAGCTCTCACTGATTCAAGGCTCACCTAAAACTGTCAGATCATGTGTGCATTGGCTTTCCTGCAGACTTGTCTTTTGAGGGATTAACATTCATTTGGCCAGTATGTCAATGAGCACTTCTGGAATAGGCAAGCACCTCATTCCAAAAGTAAATGGGCACTTTTGTTTGTATAACAGTGTCTTGTGAGTTTGGTTAGTGTGTGATCCATCTCTCTGCTTCCAAAAAGTCAAGCATAACCTTGACTGAAGCTTCCAAACTCATCTAAGGAGTTAGTAAAGGGGCCGACCATGGACCCTGCCAGTTGCTGGGCTCCTGGGAAAGGTATAATGGTGGCTGGCTCAGGCATGCATGATGTTATTTAACACACATTCTTTATGATACTGGGATTTCATTTCTAAAAGGCACACGAATAAACCATAAAGCTGTGCTTTTGTAAATGTGAGGCACATTATCTTCAATTTAATTTTTAATATTGCACATTGTGACTATTAAGACTAAGACCCATACCATTTACATGGTCTAACTCAAATAAAGGACAAATCTGATATTCTAACAATTATAAATGATAAAACAAACAAAAAATATAGGTAAAAAATTCATTCGTATTAATTACATTTTTTCTGCATTTTACTAATAATCTACAGCAACCATACATCAGATATGTAATTTTTACAAGTTATCAAGTAGCTGTACAACTCTGTGAATATACCAAGTCAATGAATTGTACATTTGTTAGTGGAGCACAGAACGTAAAAATTTAACTTCATAAGGAATCCAGCAAAATGTATAGCCCATTGGAATGTTAACTCCAAAGCCAGTCATTTGGGTCATAGGAAGCTGCACAGAAATGATAAGTAACATTAGAAATCTAGAATTCTAATTTAAGTGGGTGAATTATATGGTATGTGAACTATAGCTCAATAAAGCTACTAGTAAAGTTATTTAAAAAAATAATTCTGATTATGTACAATTATAATGCACCAACATAAAAAAATGTGGGGGGAAAAATCTCCCCACCCCCCAAAAATTCTACCAGGTACAGTAGTAAACATTCATAATCCCAGTGATTTAGGAGGCTGAGACAGGAGGATGGCAGTTCAAGAACACACTCAGCAAATTAATGAGACTCTGTCTCAAAATAAACAGTATAAAGGGGCTGGGGATGTGGCTCAGTGGTAGAGCAACTCTGGGTTCAATTCTCAGTACAAAATAATAATAATAATAATAATAATAATAATTGTAAGCATCTGAGGCCTGAGCAGGACTTGCAAACCCTAGGAAAAAGATGGACCTTTCTTTAACTGGAAGCATCGGTCCATCGCTTGACCTTGATAGGGGTAGACTTGTGACCTTCAGAGGTCATTCTATCTGAAGAGCAGTTTTGCCAAGAGGAATGAGTCCCTACAGTTCTATTAAGAGCCTAAGGTTACCAGGGGGAGGAAGGAAGAGAGGGAAAGAGGAGATACTGGGGAAAAATACTGTAAAATTGTGTGCATGTATGAATATGTAAAAACAAATCCCACAAAAGTATGGGGGGGAAAAAGAGCCTAGAGTTCCCAGTGGGCTGGCTGCCCCAGTGAAGGGCCATGCTAGTGCCTGCTCCTAAAGGAGCACTGCTGTTCTTGACTCATAGGGGTTTCCCTCAGTAAGTCCCTTACTCAGGCAACTTGCTTCCAATGGAGAGATCACAGTTGTTAGCATTTCTGTCCACTGTGTCTAGATTTCTAATGTTACTTATCATTTCTGTGCAGCTTCCTATGACCCAAATGACTGGCTTTGGAGTTAACATTCCAATGTGGTATACATTTTGCTGGATTCTTTATGAAGTTAAATATTTATATTCTGTGCTCCACTAACAAACATACCTACTGCCTTACAAATTGAGCATTTTCTGTTTTAGGCTAAAATCCTTTACTGTCACTTTCTACCCCTACTTGATTGATGATACCTTTTGTCAAGACAACAAATTTCACAGGAAATCCTCAATTCATCTCCTAATATAGAAGAGTAGGTAGAGGTTGGGGGTATAGCTCAGTGGTAGTGCATGGCCAAAAAAAAAAAAAGAAAAAAAGAAAGAAAAGCAAAGTAAAGCAGGAGAACCAGAGGGAATCATCCTCTATTCACATATTCTTGCCTGCCACTTACTCTAACATGGCTTCCTCCTGTTAGAAAGTTCACTAAAAACGTAGAGCAGATTTTTGATCCTTACTTTTCAAATGAGGAAACTGAAATTAAGGGAGAAAGGGACACAGCCCAATACTGCTGGGTCATCAAAACTATAAGAAGTGATAACAGGCCACAGGACATTGCAGAAAGGTCACATCCAGGCACTCACAGCAGAGCTCAGTGGCCAGTCAGTCCTTCCTTCCTCTTCCTGTTTACCCACTAATGGAAAAGAAGGGATGCTCTTTCTTACCTTCTAAATACCAGGAATTCTGAAGTTTGAAAACTTAGATCTAAGGAAGGAAAACACTCTACTTTTACCTATCAGGTTGAAGATGGGACAGCCACTTTTCAATGTTCCAATAAAGTTCAGTTTTTGAATGATTGATGCTTACCTCAGAGACTACTAAACTTATGGTACTTATAGTACCTATATTCTCACCATGTATATATTTATGTGTATGTATATACTTAAACACACATATATATACACACATTTTTACTTAAAAAATATAACAAAATGAATAGTTTTGATCAAACTGTGACATATTTACAAACTTTTCTTTAAATGATTTATGAGGGGCAGAACTACGGTAGAGCATGTGTGCTTAGCACACCTCAGGTCCTAGTTTCTATCCTTACCACCAAAGGGGGAAACATTTGTGGATGTGTGTACTTCTCTGCAGGACACATCAGAACTGCACTGTATGTTCCCTATATGATAACAATGCTTAGAAATGGAGTTGGGATTGCCCGCCCTCAACCCTGCAGGACTGCTGAGCATGCCACCCACTTCCCAGTTCTAGCTCAAGTGAGCAAGTGCTTACCTCAGTAAGGCCTTTAATCTTCAGGTATCCACAAAGATAAGAGTTCCCTGTGTCCACGTGCTGAAAAGAAAAGGACACACAGACCATTATATACACAGATGAATACACCTTGAAATGCTGGGAGAGTACTTTGGAAACCCTGTGAGGCTAGGATAGAGAGGTAGACCTGGTGGTCAGTGCAAGGACAGTGTAGCCAAAGGTTCTACCAGCCTTTGGGACTGCACCACTATACATGTGCCTGTTCTGACAATGCAAACTGATCTCAGGGCCCTCTCAACTTCCTTAAGCTGGAATCTTGGGACTGAAGTGCCTTTTGGGAACAGTGAGCCCACTTCTCAAATCTCATTTTCTGCAGTCTCCAACACAAGTTCATCTACACTGTGCGTTATTGAGCACCAGGTCTATTTACCTGTACACATGGGTATCATCCCTAAACCTGGGTCTGACTTTCTAATGTCTAACTAGTTTCCCTTTATTTCCTTGCTACTCAATCACTAGTCTAAAAAATGTACTCCTGCCCTGGTATTTATCCAAAGTACCATGCTGCACTATTTCTTTATGAAATGAGAATAATATTCAGGAACAGAACCTTATGAAGACTTACATGGTATAATTTTAGTTTTGAACCAAAATACCAATCAAAATTCCGATTATACTGTAAATTTCTGCCCTGTCTATTCACATACAGATGCTTGAGTTTCTTAATGAGAAGAGTCATGAGCTGAAAATAAATAGGAATAACAGACATAGTAAATTTCGAGGTTTAGTAGCCACCACTTATTTTGGTTGCTGAGACTCTGCCGAGTGCCTACAACCAATTTCCTCTTTTTTCAGGCAGGCAGGGTTTAGATTTTGTTCTGGCAGCTACCCTATCCTGAAAGACCTGGTCAACTGCCGGGTGCAGTAGTGCACCACCTATAATCCCAGCAGTTTAGGAGGCTGAGACAGGAGGATCAAAGTCAGCCTCAGCATAAAGTGAGGTGCTAAAAAAACTTAGTGAGACCCTGTCTCTAAATAAAATACAAAAAATAGGACCAGGGATGTGGCTCAGTGGTCGAGTGCCCCTGAGGTCAATCCTCCATACCCTACCCCCACAAAAAAAAGATCTGGTCAACCCTGATGGATCTAGGATAAGCACAAGCCCCCATTCTCCTTACAAGTCATTGGTTTAGGGGTGAGTGACCCAGTTGTGGCCAATCAGATGGGTGTGAAAAATCTCCTGGGTGCACCCACAAAAGAGCACTGGCTTTCAAAGAGGCACACGAGGAAGAAATGGCCTTTTTCATTCCCCTGGTGGTGGTAGTATCTGTATGCAGAGTCCAATCTTAGAACAGCCATTAAGAAGAGATCAGGAGGAGAAACAGGCCACACAATGCTAGGGATGACAGCCCAGTAAGATGGAAGAATTTTGGCCCCTTAATTAACTATCCTAGGACCACGTCGCCTCCAAACGCCTTACAATGTGAGATAATAGGTTCATTTGTTCTGTAAACTATTTTGAAATGCAAAATATGGTTATTCATGGCTGAAAGCATACTAACTAGTACATTTATCCAAATCTATACAGACTCACCCTAAACAGGCAGAGTGTGAGTTTGTGACTTAAAATGAATCCAATTGTCACGAACTCTGGAACTCTGCCTAATAACCTTTGAATCAAAGCAAAACAAGGTTTAGTGGTACCTGTAGCACAATAAGACTTTCATTTTAAATTAAGGCTCATTTCAAGAAACTTGCAAAGTTTTGTGGCATTTATCAGATATTGGTCGATTATACCATAAATGAAATACTAAGGCAGTCCTTAAAAACTGTAATGATCTTGGTCAGCCACATGATGTCAGCACCGAAGCAATTGAGCTTCAATAAAGCTAAAGTGCCTTCACAGTTTGGTGCTGGTGACAAAGGTATTCCATGTGAAAACTGCCAAAGCATTTTATGTGTCCTCATCTGCTGACCTTGGCATTGGACATTATGGAAAACAGCTGATTCACACCAATATGGTTCAGCAAAGAACTTTTATTAAAAGTTCTAACCTGAGGCCTTAAATTTCATGTATGCAATTCTCATTGAATTCAGTATAGTTTGGGGTTTCACAGCTGCTGGAAAGGGTATCAGGTGGCAGGGATACTTGCTAATAAGATTAAAAATTAAACTGTAAATTGGCTTGTATTTGCATGGATTATCACATGCTCAAGAATCAGAATTTCTGTTTGGCCTCCGTTCAACCATGTGTCTCTCCTATTCTGTCCAAATTGATCTTGATGATGGTTGATGAACTCAAAATAACCCCACAACACATACAGTTTTCACCAAATGAGGGGGCAGAATCTCAATGAGAAAGATAACAAGGCAAATGTTCAGCAAGGAAGTCTCACAGCACAGCTGTGTCCAACAGCTGCTCTTTTTAATATTCCTTTTAAAGGGACCCAGGCTTCACTCTACTGGTGGCTTCTAGAATGGTAGGAGAGGGAAAAAGTAGTCGCAGTAAGGGTAAAAAAGATCCAGTCAGAACCCCATAAAGGTTTGAGGAACACTATACTGGAATATCCCAATAGAAAATGCTCCAAAAAGCACACAAAAGATACTCATCACCACCAGCCACCAGAGAAATTCAAACACAGACCACACTGAGCTACTATTTCACACTCATCAGGATTATGACAGTCAAAAAGATGAACAATAGCAAGTGTTGGAGAGGATGTGCAAATTTAGAATCCTCATATGTCACTGGTGGAAATGTAAAATGACAGCCACTTTAGAAATGACTGGTAGTTCATCAAAATGTTACATATAGAGTTACTATATGACCCAGCAGTTTCACTCTTAGGTCTGTCTACCCACCCAAAAGAAGTAAAAGCATGTCCACATAAAAATCTGTACATGAGCTGAGCACAGTGCTAAGTCTACATTCTAGCTCTTAGGAGGCTGAGGCAGGAGGATCACTTAAGTACACGAGTTCAAAGTTATCCTGGACAATACAGTGAAACCCCATCTCAAAAACAACCATAAATGAACAAATTTGTACACAGATGTTCATAGCAGCATTATTTGTTATAGCCAAAAAGTATGAACAACCCAAATGTTTACCAACTGATGTACATCAATGTCTATCAACGGATAAACAAAAGGTTGTTACATCCATACAATGAACACTGGAACAATAAAAAGGAATGAATGTTGACACGTTCTAAAATATGGATGAATTTCATGAATCTTGAAAATATCATGCAAAGTTAAATAAGCCAGTCACAAGAAGATAAATATTGTTTCTAGTTATATGAAATAGCCAGAACAGGCAAATATATTAAAAAAAGTTAGCAGTTGCCTATGGTAGCGAAAGGTATGAAGGTTTCTTTGGGGGATGATAAAAATGTTCTAAAATTTGGTAGTGGTGATGGCTGCACAACTCTGAATATATTAAAAATTACTGAAATGTATACTTTAATAGGTGAATTATATAGTATGTGAATTATATGTGAATAAAGGTGCTTGAAAAGAAAAAGAAAGAGGCTTATGAAAGACAGGAGAAATATTCTGAGAAGGCTAAGTCTAAGAAACTTGTCCTGGCTGAAAAACCAGATGGTGGGGCAATTCACATGCCACTAACAAGTCGCAATGATGTGAATAAGCAGCTCACCAATCCAGATGTAGGGTGGCATTCCTTGGCATGGCCACTGCCCCCACCATCAGACATCCTACTTAAGTGTCTTCCAACCATCAGTCAGATGGTCTGGGAGGCCTGAGACCTACCAATCACTCAATCACGGCTTTTATTGGTTCACAAGGAGACTGGCACCTGACAAGAGTTCAGAAATAACACAATAATCACAGAAAGGAATAGTCACTGAAGTAACCAAAGCAGACTCCTTTAGACACCTAGCTACCCTGTCGGTAGACTACCACACTGGAAAACATCAAATGGGCACAAACTTGGGACTGTCCAAACATGACCCAGGGATCTCATTTCAGAATTTTATGATTAGCTGAATTTAAAACAAAACAAACAACATCAGGAAAAAACAAAAACAGTGTGACCTTCATAAAGTCTCACATTTTAAGCAAAAAAAAGGGAATCACATTAGGCATAGAGTTATGAGACTAAAATATCCCAGCTACAGTAGCTTTTTAATTACAATAAATATCACAGCTCATGATAGAACTTTTAAATTTACAGATCAAAGACACAATTAACAAGAGGATGCAGCTTTCTCAGCCAAAGCCAGAAGAAAAACTATTTACTCTCACAAAGCAGTAAGAAAAAAAGGAACTAAGGAATGCTCTACAGTTAGCAGAAAGAAGAGGCACCCTTACTGTCTTTTGAGTAGAAAGTCTACTTGTTCAGAAGAGAGACTAAGAGGGCAAAGAGTGAGCATGAGGAACAGGTACTGTCCACCCTCACAAAGGAGGGCAGTGAGGCAGCATATAGGGCCTCTAAGCTTCTGGAAGGGTTTTCAAAGGACAGGTGTTTGGAGGGGCTTTTGGTATCAGAAAGAACGGGTAAAGGAATGGGGAAAGTGGGTCCTCAAGTAGGCAGGGGTGAAAACTGAGGAAGAATAGTTTGTGCGGAAGGGAGATAAAAGGGAGTATCTATCACCACCAAGCTCCTTTGGCTAGGAAAAACTGTCAAGTGTGCCAACATCTGGGTGAGAGAGGTAAGGCATAGGAAAGGCCCTGGGCAGGTGAAGCTGTAATTCCAAAGCTGATCTGGGACTGGCAGCAGGTACTCAGAAATCCAGGTCAAACAGGGGGAGGTGAGTGGACACAAAATAAAAACTGGGTGAGTTAGATTTCCCAGTATACTGGTATCAGAGACTCGGAGGAAGCCCTATGCCTGTGTAGATAAAGTTAAGAACACTTTGAAAGAAGGTCCCTTGGACCAAGTAATGAGCTAGATGAAAGTCTGGGTAGAGGCCAGTGAAGACTTGGAGCTGATGGGAAGTGGCCACAGAACTGGGTAGGAAGTTATGAGAAGCCTGGGGGAAGAGGGCAGCTGGGTGCCTGGACCATTAAGAAACTGAAGTAGGAGGTGGTATCAGGGACCCCAAGGGGTAAGATCCTAACAGACTGGTGAAGAGCTCCACTCTGGCACCCAGGGTGTGAATACCTGGTTTATTTGGAGACAGGGACGAGGGAGGAATCAGTGTGTATTCGGGGCTCTCAGCCAAAGGAGGGAGGATGCTCCCCCGTCTCAGGAGGCTGATCAACCTCTCCTACAGAGGAAACCACCAGGGTCTGAGAATAGGGGATCGTGTCTCAGGTCTGGCAGAATCTGGCCTGGGCCCCAAGTCTGGGGAAACCAATGGAGAGTTCTTCAGGGTCTGAGAGGGACTGGTGTAGGGCGACAGGTCTGGGGAGGAAGGACCCAGGCCAGAGGAAGGCCAGACAAGGCAGGGCTTCCGGATCCCCGGGATTCAAGTCTGGACAGTGTTCAGGGTCTGCCAGGAGCCGGTCACCACAGGCTCTGGGTCCGAGGGGCAGCACAGGTCTGGGGCTCGGAGTGTGTGAGACACCGGCGGAGCAGGTCCCGGGTGGGAGGCGCCGGGTGCAGGAGGCCCCGGCGGTGAGGGCGGTGAGGGCCTGGTCCGCGGCTGCGGGCTCGAAGAGCCGAGGGCGGGCACGGCCCGTGAGCGCCGCGAGGAGGCCCTCGGGCCCCGGCCGGCCCGGCCCGGCGCTCACCTGCAGCACCACCTCTACGTCGTACGAGTTCCCCTTGCTCTTCTGGTGGCCGCGGAACTTGGAGCCGCTGTAGAGCAAGCTGGTGGCCACGCCGGGCTGCTGGGTGTTGATGGGCGGCGGCGGGATGAGCGAGGCCGCGGAGGCGGCCGAGGCACCGGCCGGCGGGGGACACTCGGTGCGGACCGGCATCGCTGGGTCCCCCGGAGCCAGGGCTGGGGGGAGGGGGAGAGGAACCGCCGCCGCCGCGCGGGAGCTGAGGAGGGTGACGGGGAGGGAGGGGCTGGGGCGCGCACGCGCGGGGTGGGGCAGGAGGGGGCACCACCCGCCCGCTGCCTGCGGACCAAGCTCTCGGGCCGGCACCCGGACCCCGGGACCTGCGAGCAGGGCCTCCCTGTCCTGAGCTGGGTCCCCCTCCCCACTTGCCCTCGCACACACACACACTACCCCTTCCGATTGGCTCGAGATCGCCGAGGGGGCGGGAGCAGGCTCACGCGGCGCTTCCGCCCATTGGCGG
>NW_025999894.1:2100321-2103174 GCF_001458135.2 Marmota marmota marmota | reverse complement strand
ATATGGAAGATGGCGGCGTCCAGGGGAGGCTGAGGGCTCTGGGAGCGTGGTGAAAGGTTTCCGTACAGCCCCAGCGGCTTGCGGCTTAGGGATTTTTTCGCTGTTTCCTGCTTTCTGGTTTCGCTGCACGTGTCCTCCCAGGTCCCGCGGCGCGATGTGGAGGAGTTGCCTTCGGCTGCGAGGCCGTGGGCACTACCTCCTGAACCGGCCCCCTAGTGACCCTATCATCTCAGCGAGTCCGGGGCCAAGTCCCCAGCCCCCGGTCCGGACCTACGCTCCCCCGACAGGTGAGGCCAGGACGTTACCTTTTGGCCAGTGGCCAAGCCGGGCTACACTGGGCTGAGGTCTTCGGCCGGGCAGTGTCGGGTGACTGAGGCAGGGCTTAGGCCCTCGAGGTCATTCAGGCTAATCTAATCCTGTTGTAGATGGGAAAGGAGACGGCCCGAAGATTTGCAGCGCAGTCGGGGCAGAGGTTGCGATTGACATTTGGCCTGTGCGGCTTTTCTCGGAGCTTATGGCTTTCCTCTCTTTAATGAGGGAAGTAGGTGTCTTTCTTGTTTTCCCTCAGGAAATTTGGTCTCTGGGTCAGAACTCCCAAGGTCACGGAGCAGACTCTGAATTTTGTGTAGGGCAAAGGCTGGCCTGTACTTTGGGTCCCTAGCGCAGATGGACCCCATCCAATGCACTTTTCTCTGCAGTTTCCAGGTCCTCTGTACTAGTGCCCTGCCACAACCCCTGCTTTCTTTGGAGCCTTCTCTCTTAAGTGGGAGTTGACACCATGCCTCCTTTGTCCACCTGTGACTGTGATAAGGCCTAGAAGAAAGTAGTGGCTCTTTCATTGCCACTGGAGAAGAGACTTGAGGGTAAGAAAGGAAGTGACTGATTTTAGTGAATGAAAAATAGTAATACTCTCCTTCCATTTGATTAGTTTTTCTGTGTTGGGGGCAGGAGGCACCATGATCTTCAAGACAGATGTGATATCTACCTGAATGATGTTCACTGTCAAATGCAGAAGGCTACATTATCCTGACTACCCAATGACTTATAATATACTTGATAAGGGAAGTACAAAGAAGCTGTGAGAACACAAAGAAGAACCTCTTCCTGTCTTGGGGATGTTCAGAGTCTAGAAAGAGCCTGGGGTGAAAGGGCATTTAAGCTGGGCATTGCTCTATGAGAAACAGTTCAGTGATGAGAAGGAGGAAGAGTGTTGGGTGTCTATAGCATATCCAGAGTGACAGCAGGTTGTATGAGACCTTGCCCTAACACTACCTGCTTTAGGAAATTCAGAACTTCACAGGCAGTTTGGCATTGTGACAGGAATACAAATTGGGGGTCTGGTGCTTGTTTAACTTATGAAGTACTGTGATCTTGGGCATGTAACTACTTCCTCCTTTTTTTCAGTGAGTTGAAGCTGTAGTGGCCTGTGAGGATCCTTCTGTCTGTTAGTTCCATAACTTCATACAAATGGGGAAGGAGTTTGGATGTAGCAGGAAGCTGAGGTTTCATCTATCCTTAATCGAAGGACCTAGAATGGGCAATGCACAGCTAGTAAAGAGGAAGAAGGGTGTGGTGGCATGCATCTTTAGTCCCAACTACTTCAAAGGCTGAGGTAGGAAGATCACTTGAGTCCAGGAGTTCAAGGCCAGCCTCACCAACTTAGTGAATGTCAAAAAAAAAAAAAAAAGGAAGGGCATCCCAGGAAGGCACTCATGAGGCCCAGGGAGAGGGGTACATAAACCAGGCCTCATGCTCTGCAAAGGCTTTACCAGTTGTGAGATTTTTGCGTGTCTTTGGATTGGTGGAAGGTTAAACCTAAGTGGGTCCTTTTTGATGAAAACTGAAGTTGACAAGGTGTTTGAATGTGGTACCTTAGAAATGTTTGTACCATTGAAAGTCATCAAAAAGAGAAAGGGTTTAGGAATAGTGCTGTAACTCAGTAGTAGAGCGCCTGCCTCGCATGTGTGAGGCACTGGGTTCGATCCTCAAAACCACATAAAAATAAATAAATAAAGATATTGTGTCCATCTACAACTAAAAAGAAAAATAAAAATTAAAAAAAAAAAAAAGAGAGGGAGGGCTTAGACAAGGATCCCTGAGGCTTTGGAGGAAGAGACCTCTGTGAGGCTCTCGTGGCCCATCAGATCTGTACCAGTTTGTCAGAGATCTGGTGACTATCTGGAGGGAGAGATATTCTGGAGAAGCAGCATTTCTAGCTCATGCAAACACCCAGTGATGTCAAGGCTGGAAGTCTTGCTTCTACCATTTATAAGTTGTTTATCATTGGACAAGACAGCCTCTGAGTCTCTACCACTTTATAGGCATTCCTGCCCTGTCATTTGCAGAGGGTGGTGATGTGGATTAAGGGAGATTTGTAGTCTAGGTCAGAGGTCCAGGTTGCCACCTTTGTCAATAAAGTTTTACTGGAATACAGCCACATTGTTTCCTTCACATCTTGTTTATGGCAGCTTTCACTATTGTGGCAGAGCTAAGTTGCAATAGAGACTATATGGTCTGCACAGCCTAGAATATTGTTTGGCTCTTTGCAGAAAAAGTTTGACAACCTCTGCTATATTGAGAGCAATTTGGAAAATGGTACTTTTATTTATTTTTTTTCTCTTTTTTAATTTTTTAAAATAATTTTTATTGTTGGTTGTTCAAAACATTACATAGTTCTTGATATATCATATTTCACATTTTGATTCAAGTGGGTTATGAACTCCCATTTTTACCCCGTATACAGATTGCAGAATCACATCGGTTACACATCCACTGATTTACATATTGTCATACTAGTGTCTGTTGTATTCTGCTGCCTTTCCTAGCCTCTACTATCCCCCCTCCCCTCCCCTC
>NW_025999894.1:2066290-2097859 GCF_001458135.2 Marmota marmota marmota | reverse complement strand
TCTTAGTTACTCTCCTTATATCAAAGAAGACATTTGGCATTTGTTTTTTAGGGATTGGCTAGCTTCACTTAGCATAATCTGCTCTAATGCCATCCATTTCCCTGCAAATTCTATGATTTTGTCATTTTTTAATGCAGAGTAATACTCCATTGTGTATAAATGCCACATTTTTTTTTTATCCATTCGTCTATTGAAGGGCATCTAGGTTGGTTCCACAGTCTTGCTATTGTGAATTGTGCTGCTATGAACATCGATGTAGCAGTGTCCCTGTAGTATGCTCTTTTTAGGTCTTTAGGGAAAAGACCGAGAAGGGGAATAGCTGGGTCAAATGGTGGTTCCATTCCCAGCTTTCCAAGAAATCTCCATACTGCTTTCCAAATTGGCCGCACCAATTTGCAGTCCCACCAGCAATGTACAAGTGTGGAAAATGGTACTTTTATACATTTGGTCAGAAGAATATTTTAACAGCTATATGGAGATATAATTCACTCACCATATAGTACAATCATTTAGTATAAATTCAGTAGTTTTTAGTGTATTCATGGAGTGTCAACCATTACCACAATTTTAGAACATTTTTATCACATCCAAAAGAAATCTGCCTTTACCCCTTTCATTCCCCTAGTCCTGGGCAACCACTATTTTTGTTCCCTCCTTTGTAGATTTCCCTGTTTGGGACATTTCATATAAATAGAATGTAGTCTTTTTTAACTGGCTTTTTTCACTTAGCATGCTTTCAAAAAAGGCTTATCTGAGTCATATCACATATTAATATTCCATTCTTTTTTATTGACAAGTAACATTCTGTTGTTCAAGTATACCACATTTTTTTCATCCATTCATCCATTTATTGACATGTAGGTTATTTCTGTCCTTTATTTGTTATGGATAATGCTATTGTAAACATTTGTGTAAAAATTTTGTGTGAGTTTTTATTTCTCATAGGTATATACCTAAAGTATATTACGAGGTAAAATGGTAACCCTTTAACTTTTTAAGGACCTGCTAGACTGTTTTGTAAAGTGGCTGTATCAGGGGCTGGGGATGTGGCTCAAGCGGTAGCGTGCTCGCCTGGCATGCGTGCGGCCCAGGTTCGATCCTCAGCACCACATACAAACAAAGATGTTGTGTCCGCCGAAAACTAAAAAATAAATATAAAATTCTCTCTCCCCCTCTCCCTCCCTCCTTCCCAGTACAAACCTTAGCCCTCATTCTAGCTCTANCCCTCCCTCTCCCCCCCCACTCTCTCTCTTTAAAAAGATAAAAAATAAAAAAAAATAAAGTGGCTGTACCATTTTACATCTCCAATATTAGGGTTCCAATTTCTTTTCATCCTTGACAATGCTTGTTATTGCATATCTTTTTTAAAAAAAAAAAACATTTATTTTTTAAGTGTAGATGGACACAGCACAATGCCTTTATTTTGATGTGGTGCTGAGGATCAAACCCGGGGTCCTGCCCGTGCTAGGCGAGCGCTCTACCGCTGAGCCACAATCCAAGCCCCTGCATAATTTTTTATTATAGCCATCTTAAAAGTGTGAAGTGGTTTTGATATATATTTCCTTGATGACTAATGAGAGCAAGCATTTTTTCATGTACTTGTCCATTTGTGTATTTTCTTTGAAGAAATATCCATTCAAATCATTTGGCCATTTTTAATTGGGTTATTTACGTTTTTGTTATTGTGTTGAAGGATTTCTTTATATAATTTTAACTGAAGAATTTTGATACCTGAAAACAGCTGGTTGGAACTGTCCCAGGGTTACAGATGGAGGGATGTCTAGATTTAAAATTTCAGCTTTGAGGCTTAAGGCCCACCAGATGGCACTGTTTTAAAAGATAAAAGATGTTGCCACAGTTCTGAGACCAGCACTTCCTCTTCTTGGGGCATTGTGGGAGTTGTAGTTCCTGAGGCTTTGAATATTTCTGAAGAAAAGGCCATCCTGGAAATTGTGACTCGCAGAAAGATCACTCACTGGTCCATAAAGACTAAGATAAGAGGTTTGTATGGGGAAGTGACACAGAAGACTGCTTGTCTCTCTGTGGATTGCAGCAACTTCACAGGAAAGAGGAACCCAAAAGGACATTAATCTCCCATTCATCCCTCTTCATAGGGGCAGTTTTAACAGTTATTCTCTGCTTAACTAACCTATTTTCTTGTGGCCATCTTTTTAAATTCAGCATTGTTTCACATACCAATTTCTTTGCATCTACATAGTACACAAAACTGTCTCTGAAAAAGCAGTGTGTATGTTTTTGCCACAGATGTCTGTAAAGGGACCTTTCATACTCAATGTATATCCTGATTCTGTAGGATCCTACAAAGCTTTGCTGTTTCTTTTGTCTTTAAAGGTAGCATTCCTGTTGATGGCAGCTAATCATGTATTCAGTGAGCATTTGGAAGCTTCCTAGGCTCCTAGCTTGTCTTATGTGACCCATGGCCTTTGAGAGCCTAGGTGAATAGTCTCTGTCTTTTTGACGTTGTTGGGTGTCATGAATCCCACCAGATGAATTGTCCAGATTCCATTCATCTTTGCCTGTATGAACTCCTTACTTGGCTGTCTTTGTTCTCCTTACTGTGACTTACAAGTCCCCTTGTCTCTGCAAGTCTGGCCTCCACCACCCTCTCTGGACATTTCTAACCATTCTCTGCTGGACAGCTCCAGTCTTCTTCTGATCATCTTTTTAGTTCTCCTAACCTCGGTGCTATCCTGAAGGTCTGCACCTTCATGCAAGTTATTTCTAGTTTTGGAAACTGTTTCCACACACATCCTCCCTAAACAAATCAGTCAAGAGCTTTGGTAACTCCTGCTTCTTCTTTGGGTCACAGATGAAATCTGACTGCTTGGAGATCTTCCTGCAGCCCAGGATAAGATCAGCCTTCCTCAGTCTGTGTGTCTGTCATCCCATGTGCTCTCATCATTGTGCCTGGTTTAGTGTCTCCACTAGACAGTAAGAGCCTCAAGGGCACATCCCATCCCCAGGACTGTCTCATATCCTGGACAGTGATCAGTACTCACTGAAGTATACTTCAAGACTGGAGTGTGCCTCTCTGAATGTCAGTTCTTTTTTCAGAAGAACCCCATCTGAAACATGACCACACATGTACCTGTCTTCAAATCTGAGGACTAGGAGCCTTTGGGCTCCTTTTGCCCTTCTTCCATCTCTTTACTGTGTGGTTTTCTCCCATGTTGAGCAGTTTTGGTCTTTCCTTCCCTGCCCTTAATTCATCCTACTCCATTCCAGTTTTTTCTCATTCAGATACAGCAAAGCTGGACAGCAGAACAGAATAAAAAAAAAACTTCTCTTGGGCTGGGATTGTGGCTCAGCAGTAGAGTGCTCATCTAGCACATGCGAGGCCTTGGGTTTGATCCTAAGCACCACATAAAAATAAATAAATAAAGGTATTGTGTCCAACTACAATTAAAAAATAGATATTTTTAAAAAAATTTTAAAAAAACAAAACAAAACTTCTCTTATGTGAAACTCAGATGCCCTAGCAGTTTTTGGAGGTTCAGCCCTGTTTAGTCAACTTTTGCCCCAGTTTACTCCTCTAGTGCCAGTCTCAGGCCCATTTCCCAGACCTGCACTGGGCAGTGTGTTTGTGTGCTCACTGGCATGTGGCACTGTCAGCTGGCACTTCCTGCTTACTTAGGGAAAATCCTTCCCAGTGTTGAGTCAGAGCACTGCCCAGCCAGGGCATCAGAAAACACAAGGGACATAGCCTAGATACCTTGATACAGACCAAAGACAGGAAAGAAGGCCTCAGACCCATGTCTAACCTGCAATTTGAATAAGACCAGACACCAGATAAGATAGGGAAACTAAAAAACTCTGCGGTGGTAGAATCCTATTTTGGTGTCAAATGTGTGATAGGATCAGTGTTATGATTTCAGATGAGTGGTAAATTGTGCCAGATCACCTGGGCAGCCAGATCTGATCAACTTAAAAAAAAAAAAAAGACAAAGATTTTTATCTGTTAGTCATTATTATATCCCGAGTGCCTAGAATAGCATCTGACACATAGTGGGCATAGTTTTGTGGGAAAAACTTTGGCCCTTAAGTTTACTATAAGTCACAATGGAAATGCAGTTTTGGTTTTTCCATATTTAAGGATTAACAATGACAAATGAGATGTAATTAAATAACCAATATGATGTGGAAAACCTAAAAATAATATGTTTGGAGTAAAACCACATGCCTTCTCTCCATTACCCTTTCCCCCTAGTATGCATACATACCAGGTTTTTCAGAATTTTCATAAAGAAAACATAGAACACAGACTTTCCCCATTCTTGAAGGAAATGTTTAAAGTTCCTGTTGAATACACAAGCAAGCTGGTTAATTAGGTTAATTAATTGGAGAGGGAAGATGGGAAATGCTCCTGGGAGCTTTACTTTCTGCCTGTGTACCACACACACACGCACATGTGCACACACTCTGGCTTCTCAGTTATTCCTTCTTACAGACATTAGAGTCTTGTCTGAAAGACTCTGGCTTTAGACACCAACTTTAGATTTGGTTGTGTTATGCTGGTCCCAGAAGGGCGGGAGGTGGTGGTGAGCGTACTTGTTATCTAAAGCAGAAGGTGTTGGAAATCTGTCAGGTCACACAGTCTGCAGCTCCAAGAAGCCCCTGATCAGACTTGCCCTTGGGCTGGGAGACTGGCAGAGGCATGACCAGCATGTCCCATTCCTTCCTCATCTCTAGAGAGCAGATGCTTCCCTCCCCCCAGCTTTAATCAGAAGTCGTTGATTACACTGCAGAGTAGGGCAGACCTTGAATGGTGATATGAAAATCAAGGCAATCAATCAGCATTAGCAGTAATGGTGCAAGCTGGTCTTATAGCCCTGTGAGCCCACTTGACGTTATTTTAAATGCCTTTCTAAAAAATCTTTCTTACAGAAAGGAAGAGGTTTTATCAGAATGTCAGCATCACACAGGGTGAAGGTGAGTGTCTAAAATTTTGACGGCCTCCTTTTTTTTTTTTTTTTTTTGTGAATGGTTGGAAACATTTTTCATCTCCAGCTGGTTCAGTGGCGAGATTATCCTTCGCACTTTTGTCAGATACGTTTCCGTAAGGGACTCAGAGTTGTCTTTGTCTGCATCAATTCAAGTGGCTAAAATTAGGAATGGTCACCCGATTCCACTTCACAATCCCTGAGAGTGTTTTATTTGATCTTTCAAGGTGGCTTTGAGATAAATCTGGACCACAGGAAGCTGAAAACTCCCCAAGCCAAGCTCTTTACGGTCCCCAATGAGGCCTTGGCTATCGCAGTGGCCACTGAATGGGACTCCCAGCAGGATACCATCAAGTTCTACACCATGCACCTGGTAACAAGTTCACAGCACCAGCTTACACCTTGACACCTGTGAGGGGCTTCCAGACTACCTGGCAAGATTTAGACCCCTTTTCAAATTGTGACATGTCCCTGGGGATAGGCCTCTGTGGGCCTGGGCTGCAGCCACACTCACCTTCTCTCAGTCATCGAATAGGCCAACCTCTTTCTCTATCTGGCCTGGACAACTGCGGTTCCCTCTGCTTGGAACACCATGCTAGGTGGCCTGTTCCTCCTCTGTTCAGGACAGATGTCACCTTTGCTGACTGTCCAGCTCTCTTATTTTTGATTCTAGCAGCTGGCCATTTATTACAGCAGCTGGCCATTTGTTTCCTCAGCACTTAGTGTGTAATGATCTGCTTTATGTTTGCATGTTTATTGTCTCTCTCTTCTGCTGCACGTCTGCAGGGGCCGTCTCTCTTATTCACGAGCTCCAACAGGAAGTTTAGATGGTACCAAAAAATATTGGTTGGGTGCAGGAACCAGAAAGGCAGGTAGGTAAGACGAGGAAGACTCTGTGTAGAGATAGCCCCCAATCCACACACACAGGTGGATCACTGAGGCACAAGGATGGCAGAGGAGGGAACAGAGTCTGCCAGACTCATTAGGTTCAGCCTCTGTAGCCCCCACATTGTGACCTTGGGCACCATGTCCCCCATCTGTAAAAGATGAGTGGTAAAAGAACCCACCCCAGAGTTGTGGGCTGGATTGTGATGAGATAACACATAGAAAACACTTAGCATGGTCCCTGAAGTAGGGCAGGCACTCAGTCAATATGAGTTAGTTGTTCTCATCGTGGTCATTGTTTGCTTGACATACAAACCCAGGGGGCTTCCCCGCAACATCACAGCCCTCTGAGTTAGCACCTGCTCTCTGGCTGTCTGATGAAATGAGGGTGTTAGGGCTACAAACAAATAGTTTGAGTAACTTAAGAAACCTATTGTTGGTAAGGCAAACCTGGCATAATAATCTTGATCCCCGTTTGGATCATTTTTTTTTCTTTCTAAGGTGTTATGGGAGCCATCTGGTAAATGCTTTGAGTTTTCTGATTGCTTACATGTCTTATTTATTGTATCTGATGATGTATTTCACCTCTCTTTGCCCCAGTTTTCACATTTTTAAAATGGGTATAATAGTACCTGCTCCAAATTGTTGTTGTGGGATTAAGTTAAACATAGCAGAGCCTGGCAATAAAGAGCAGGAGACCTTGGGGACATTCCCTAATCCAGGGCTATGAGAGTCCCATGAGTCCCTTTGAGCACACACATAGCTTTAAGCATGGGTCCTGGCTCTTGGATGCTCTCTGTGAATATGCTGCTGCCAGGCCTCTGAAAACACTTGGGGTTGAGAACACTTTGGTTCTCACTCTGCTGCATCATATGGAGTGTCCTCAGGAGAGCAGAGCTTTTGTCTGGGACTGGCAGGTGGTGATGGGACACTTTCTGCTTTTGATTCAGACCACATTGTGCAACACATCCTTGGACAACCCAACCCAACGCAACAAGGATCAGCTGATCCAGGCAGCTGTGAAGTTTCTGGACACTGACACCCTCTGGTAATTGACATTTAGATGAGCAGTCCCCTTGGGCCATGCAAGTCCCCTGGGCTATTTTGACTCATTTGCCCAGAGAGTTCTTGGTAGAAGAGGCAGGCCCTTTCCTGTATCCTCACAAGGTGGACAGGTTCCTGTTCCAGCTTATTTGACTGGCCCCAGCTGCTCTGCAGATCCTTAGGAGGAAGACTTCTCAGGCTACTAGAACATGGAGTGTTCCTTGGGTTGGGGTCGGCAGGGAGGAGGTGCATGTAGCTCTTACAGGTTCCAGCACCATAGCTCGCTTGCCAGTCCCCACCAGGGTCTCTGACCCTGACTTGTGCCCACTAGCACATTCTTGGGTTGGCTTCCCTGCCATTACAGATGGTGATAGTCGGGATCTAAACTCCTCTAGTTCTCAATTCTCCATTTGTGTCTATGTTCTTTGACTAATTGGCCAGTGATATTTGGCTAATTGTGCAGGAAGCAGAACAAAAACATTCAACTTAGCTCAGGGAAAAAAAAGCATTCTTGCCAGGTGTGGTGGCACACACCTGTAATCCCAATGACTTGGGAGGCTGAGGCAGGCGGATCACTTAATTTGAGGCCAGCCTCAGCAACTTAGCGAGACCCTATCTCAAAAATAAAAAGGGATAAATATGGCTGGCATAGTGGTGCATGCCTGTAATCCTAGAGGCTTGAGAGGCTGAAGCAGGAGAATTACGAGTTTAAAGCCAGCCTCAGCAACTTAGTGAGGCCCTAAGTAACTCATGAGACCTTGTCTCTAAACAAAACACAAAAAGGGCTGGGGATGTGGCTCAGTGGTCAAGTGCCTCTGGATTCACTCTGCAGTACCAAAAAAAAAAAAAGTGTGTGTGGGGTGCTAGGGATATAATCTTCAGACCCCCCAAAAGGGAGGTTCTTGAAAACTGTACAGGAGTCCTGACAGAAATGAAGGAATATCAAACCACCAGGGAAACAGCTTGAGGATCCTAGAAGCCAGAGCTCCTACCATCTCCTCCCTGCTGGTTGTGGGTTGGGTAGAGGCAGGAAAGTCCCTCCACTCATCTGCACCTCCTAGCAAGAAGCCCAGCTCCTCCAGACACTCATGACCTCTTTGCTTCCCTCTGCTTACATGAGAATGTGACTTTCCATAGTGCCCCTGGGGTTCCTGTCCCATGAGGCTTTGCAGCTCAGCTCCCCTCAACTGACTCATCTCTGCATCCCTTGGTTTAAACAAGTGGCACAGCCTGGCTTCTAGGTTGGTTTTCTCTGGTCAAGCCTCCATGCCAAGAGGTGGGTGGGCTCCTGTGGTCCTGTGGCCAAGAGCACGGTGTCTTGGAAGGGGGAAGGCAGGGATGCTATTATTGAGTTGCTGGCATAGTGTTCATATCCAGTGGCTCTGGATCCCAGGTTGCAATTATTAGGTTGCATCTGTTTTCCATTAACACTAATGTGGTACTGCAAACTTGGACCTGTCAAAATATTGGGGAGTATTCAGGACGGTGGTTCACAAACTCAAACTTAAATTAGGATGCCCTAGAAGGTTTTTTAAAATGTTGGGCCCCACCCCAAAGGTCTGATTTCAGTAGATATGGGAAGTGGCCTGAGAATGTACTTTGCTTACAAGTACCCAGGGAAGGCCGATGCTGCTGGCCCTAGGGCCACACTTGGAGAACCACGGCTTTAGGGGACAAGACTTGGGGCACTGGATTGGTGGTGGAAATGGTTTTGCTGTTGCCCTGTGTTCTTCCTTTTCTATCACTGAATGTCGGAATTGTACTTTTTTATTAAGTGATTTTTTACAATGAATTAGCTACAGAGTGGAAGAGCCAGAGACATTAGTGGAACTTCAAAAGAATGAATGGGATCCAATCATAGAATGGGCCGAGAAAAGGTAAGATGCACAGCCCCACAGAGAACATTGAGTGGGCCTGGTTTGGGCAGCATGCTGGCAGGTGTCCCAGGTACCCAATGCCCTTAGCTAGCCAGCTTTCTGAGTTCAGAGTGCCTTAGAAGTCAGCTCCCATTAGATGTCTGGGGATAGGGTCCCCTTGGAAAAATATGTTCCTCAAATTCATGTCAGTCACCATTCACTGAGCACCTATTACAGAGCATATTGTATCTCATAGGGGCAACTCTGGGTCCTTAGGAAGTACCAGAGACCCCAGGCCCCCTTCCTACACATGTCAGACCAGCAGTGTTGGTTTGAGTCCCAGCTCTGCCACTATTAGCCATTTGACTTTGGACTAGTAAGTTGATCTCTCTGATCTTCAATTTCCTTGTTTGTAAAGGGGGTTAGTCTTTCCTACCTCAAGGTGTCAGGAAGAGTCAGTGATAAAGGTAGTGCTTAGCGTCCTGCAGGGCACACAGTAAATGCAATTACTATACATTTATGTGTATATACTAAACAGTTTGTTTGTAAGATTATGTGTACACATGGAGAAAAATCAGGGTAGTTTTCTACAAAATTATAGGTAACATCCTGTGGATTTGGAATTGATGATACCCAATATTTTTTCTTGACAGGAAGACTCTTGAGTGCAAAATTGAATAGATATTGATGTGGTGGCAAAATAAATTCCATTTCATTTCAAGAGAAATGTGGAAGGGCTGATGTCCATGGCACGGCCTTATCCATAGTATCTTGTATTTTTTTGATGAGGTTCAGCAGTCTGTCCCATTCCACCAGTCTGTCACATTCATCTGCTACATGTTTCCTGTGTGCTCACAGTAGGTTTTAAAGGGAAAGGCAGAACTGGAATTCTCTAGGAGCAGATAAAATGTAGCAGTTATGTTAAAAGAAATGTGACAATATAGTGCCATTTTAGAATAACACTAATTGAGGTGCCTGGAGATCTTTGCAGTAGTACAGAATCATCAAGTGTTTGTGGCAGTTGAGATATCCAATCTTTAATAGTTCCCAGAAAAATCTAGCCTTTTCCTACATTCAGTCTGTATTATTAGAAATTTTGTAGGGATATTTTTTAAACAATAGAAAAAAATCCAGTGATATATGAAAGAATTACAAAAATTATTTTTACTCCATTATGTATGTTTTTCCTATGTTCTATATATTTATGATGTGTGTGTGTGTGTGTGTGTGTGTGTTTGCTGGACCCCAGAGCCTCATGCATGCTAGGTGCTGCCTCTACTATTGAACCACACCCCAGCCTGTTGTTGATTATTCCTGAACATGCCTCTTCTCTTGAAGTCAGTTCATGACTCCGAAATCACAGATGAAAACCAAAGCCTTGAATACTGTAGAGTCTTAATATATGGAAAAAATAATTGAGCGATACAGGACATATACAAACATTATTTTAAGGAAAATGCTATTTAAAAGAAATCTTTTATGGCCTCAAATGTGCAAAAGTTTTTTTTTAAAGATTTAAAGAACAGGTTACCTACACGTTTGATGAAGATTCCAGGCAATTGAGTTAGTGTTTCAGGTCCCTGCATCTAACTGAGCTCCTGTTCACAGGAATCAGCAATGCAACTTCATTTAGGGTAGTTTCTTGCTTGCTTTTCTTTGCTTTTGAGGGTTAGAAAATTAGGCCAGGAGGCCACATAGGGGACGTTACTTCCAGAGTCCTTAAGACTAGCCCCTTGACCACATGCCCTGAAGGGGTATATACATACTCAGTAGTTTGCTTGCAGTGAAAAACTGGGCTGCTTTTGGGACACAGCATGCCAGGGACATGTTGCAGCCTTTTCCTTTCAGATATGGTGTGAAGATTGGCTCCTCCACCAGCATAATGGGACCTAGCATCCCTGCACAGACGCAGGAGGTGCTCACCAGCCACCTGGCATCTTACAACATGTGGGCCTTACAAGGTATGCACTGAGGTTCCATGGGCCTGAGGGCAGGTGTGATACAAGTGATACCACCCCGTTAGCTCAGCTCCAGGCTCACACCCTTCCAGCAGAAAGTAGGGTTTCTATTTTCCAACAGAAGCCTCAAGTTCTCATCTCCTTGGCCCGACCATCTGTGAAACAAGTCATTGGGTAGGAGTTTGGGGGAGATATACTGATTAGCAAGGATCAGGTCATGTTCTCACCCAGGGACGAGCAGAGGTGGGTCACCTTGAGGAAGGCCAGAAGAGTGGGCTAAACCCCAGGTGGGCCCTGGGTCGATCTCCCACTCCTGGCACCTTTGCCCCATTTACTCCTATTCTTATAAAAGGTGCAAGGACTCACAAGGAATTAGGCTGTAGCAACTGCCCTGTTTTGTATCCTGATGTGGTTTGTGTCCCTGCAGGGATTGAGTTTGTAGTGGCCCAACTCAAGTCCATGGTGCTGACCTTGGGTCTGATTGACCTACACCTGACTGTGGAGCAGGCTGTGCTGCTGTCACGCCTAGAGGAGGAATACCAGGTGAGGTGCCACATCTTGGGTCCCCATCTCACCCCTTCCTAATACACACCAACCTATGTGGGGTGTGGCCAACCTATCTGAATTTTTTTTTTCTACAGTAGAGGGGATTGAATCCACGGGTGCTTTCCTACTGAGCTACATCCCCAACCTGCTTCTTCCTCTTTTTTTTTTTTTTTTTTTTTGAGATAAGGTCTTGCTAAATTTCCCAGACTGGCCTTAAACTGCGATCCTCTTGCCTCAGCCTCCTGAGTAGCTGGGATTACAGGCATCTGAAATGTTTTTATGTAAACCTGGGCTTTATTATTTTTATGTACATACAGAAATCAAAACTAAGGACCAATAAAAGCATTATTGGGGCTAGGTTTATGGCTCAGTGGTAGAGCACTTGCTTACCATGCTCAAGGCCCTGGATTCCATCCCCTACACCACAAGGAAAAAATGTGAAAAATGCTCAGCATTCCCCTCACATCCCCTTCTCATTAGTCTGATTAGGTGAAGGCTGTGCTTGGCTGTGCTTCTCTCATTCTACATATGGGGAAACTGAGGCACTAGGTCATACCTCTGGCAAATGTTCTAGTTGGGATTTGAACCCAGGACTGAGTGACTATAGGACCAAGGCCTCAGCTCTCACTCTGTGCCTGAGAGTTCATAGGCCTCATATGCCCTGTAGAGCAGGCCCTGTTGAAATGACTGAGGACCTGCTTGTGCTCTTAAGTCAGTGAAGCAATTACATCTTGACATTTCATCTGACCAACAAAGGAGCATGGGGGTAGCCACTGTTTGTACACAAGTTTTCATTTAATGGGCTCAGAATTAAGGTTTTGCTGTACTGTTGTATGCATTTTTTAACTGAAAATTATGTGGTCCTTGTAGTCGTTTTGTTCCTGATGATGTTATTCCTCAAACCTCAGGTTAATTGCTATTATGAATTGGTTCCTAGTGTGATAAAAACCTTTTTGGAATGTTTAGTTTTCTGCTCGGATAAATGCCAGAGACAAAGCCATTTCTGTATAGCAGAAAAGCCTACTCATTCTCTAGCTGTCAGAACCAATTTCATGGGAAAGGGGTGACCTGTAAGGGTTGTGGGGTTGCTGGGGAGCCAAAAACCTGGGTTCCTGTCTGGGCTCTGCTTTTGACCATGGGACCCATGCCAGCCTATCGTCCTGAATTTTGCAATCCTGCATAACCAGGATTATGGATTTGATGGTATAAATTGAAGGTAAAAATGCCCTTCAGCTACTATATTATAGTTGTGCAAATTGCGATTGGATAAGCCAGAAATGCAGATAGCTTGCGTTGAGTGGCAGATTCTGCCGGGAGGGAGCCAGCAGGCTCAGATTGGAGTCACATTGATGTCTGGACAGCCCCAGTGTGCCCAGAGTTTCCTCCCTCTTTTCAGAGTCCTGGAGAACATGTACAGAGCAGAGACCTCTGCAGTATAGTAGCTCTCCAGGAGTCAGAACTGAGGCTACATGTGGCCTTGCTTGATTTATTTATGCCACCCACATGGAGGATACTTGCAGCCCTGCATGGCAACACAGCTCATAGAAGATGACAGTTTGAGTGCTTGCCTAGCATGCATGAGGCCTTGGGCCTGGGTTTAATCTCCAGCATCACAGACCAAAAGAAGTAGGGGGGGGAGTTGCAGGATGACAGTTGGCAGGCCACCTCACATAAACCTCCTAGTAGGAAGTGTGGGATAAGGGATAGTACACAGGTCAGGCTGCCTCTGCGGGACCTGTGTGGTCTGGTTTAGCCACTGGCCCTAGGACTGGATATACTACTCCCAGACCACCCACACCCCAGAGAGAACAGGGCCTGCCCTGGCCACCTGGGTGTTCTTTTTTCTCGGTACTGGGGACTAAACTGAGGAGCACTCTGCCACTGAGCTGTCTCCCCACCCCTTTATTCATTTTATTTTGCAATAGAGTCTCACTCTAAGTCGCCCACAATAGCCTTGATCTTGTGATCTTCCTGCCTAAGCCTCCAGAGTAGTTGGGATTACAGGTGTGCACCACCACACCTGGCTTACTGGGTGTTACTCCATGCATCCACTTGTTTTGGTAAGATTAGAGCCTGCTGCCTTCAGCCCAGAGATGGGATTGAAATGTGGCTTAGGCCAGCAGGCTACAGGTCTAGCCATTTACCCAGCCTTGTCTTGTCCTCCTCTCAGATCCAGAAATGGGGCAACATTGAGTGGGCCCATGATTACGAGCTGCAGGAACTGAGGGCCCGTACTGCTGCTGGCACCCTCTTCATCCACCTCTGCTCCGAGAGCTCCACGGTCAAGCACAAGCTCCTGCAGGAGTGAGGCCTGGACTACTGGATGGAGCCTGCCGTGTTCACATTTCCCCAGCCTGGGACATCTCGGACCACACCTACAGGGCTCCCCTCACCTTTGGGGCTTAACCTTGCTCAGCATCACCCTGAGATGTCCCCGAGACACACAGTGATTGTCTGAAGGTCAGCCTGATTGCAACCTGGGGGGCCCCTGACCTAGCCAGCTGTGAGTGAGGGGGATGAATTGTACAAATGACTTTCTCTTGATCCTGAGTTTATTAAAAATTTCTTCACCCATTTTCATCTGCGTCTCTACATTTCTCCATTCTTGTTTTGTCACCAAGGTTGAACAGCTTATCTTCCATGGCACATTTTAATATCTGCTGCCCATGGTCAGGAGCTTCATGCTGGGGAAACAATCATGTCACCAACAGACAACTCTATTTGTGTCTTCAGTCCTCAGCCTAAAGGCTTTTTTCCCCCTCATTTTCATCAAACAGTCTTTTGAAAGTGAGTTCTTCTTGGTCTAAACTGGTTGTTTCCATTTTTTCCTACTGTTCTAGGGGAAAAAAAAAGATTTACTCTTGAAAATAGAAAGTATAGTGGTTTCTGGGTTAAAAGTCAGATGGTTCTGGCAAGGCCACCTGATATACACTGCTTTTAGTCTGGTTCTAGAATGTCCCCCAAAGGCCCGTGCTTTCCAGACTTGTTCCCCAGAGTGGCATTGTTGGGAGGTGGAACCTTAAGAGATGGGAACTAGAGAGAGGTGTTTAGGTCATTGTGGATGTGCCTTTGAGAGGGGTGTGGGACTCCAGCCCCTTCCTCTTCCTCTCTTGCTTTCTGGCCAGAGGTGAGCAGTTTTGTTCTACCTTGCACTCCTGTCACGATGTGCTGCCTCACCACAGGCTCCAAATCAATAAGGCCAACCAACCATGGACTGGACCCTCTGAAACTGTGAGCCAAAATAAACCTTTTCTATTTATAAATTGTTTATCTCAGCTATTTGTTATAGTGACAGAGAGCTGACTATGCACATTTCTGCTCATCTTCCACATGGTAGTCCTGAGTGTCCCCCAACACCGCCACCTCCATGGTCCTAGCAGGCCATGGAGTGGTAGCAGGTACCATTTCCTGGTACCAGGTTCAGTGGAAGAGCAGTAGGGAGAGTGTAGGCCTCATAGCAGACTCTGAGCTCCATGTCTTCACATGTTTATATAATAAAATGTCATTACCCCTGGTCACAGGGCATTGACCCCATGCTCCTCTATTTCACACACACACACTCTGAACCCCTCAACGATACTCCAAGGAGGTACTGTCACAGATGAAGGTCAGGCAGCAAAGGTGACGTCATAGGGCTAGGATGGCCAGCCTGCACCCTTAACTCCTGGAGGGTCATTGGGTCCCTATAGCCAAGCACTGAGCCATAGGGAGCCATGTCCTTTGCCTTGGAGGGCTGGCCCAGCCCCCAGCATTGAGGTGGGAACCTTGGCCTCCCTTGCCTCTCTGGTCCTCAGCACCCAAAGAGGGGAGGGCTATGTGCACATCTGCAGCGTGTTCTGGGTACCAATAAGGGAACAGCACTCAACAGACATCTGCTATTCTGTCACAATCATACCTCCAGCTAACCACTGGCCATCTTGGGACCCACTCTTATTGACTGGCCAGAGACTGCTATTCCCCCTCATCTTTTTTCTTGTTCACATATAGATGTGGATATTCTCTCTCTCTCTCTCTTTCTCTCTCTCTCTAAGAATAGGAGAAAGGTGACATAAATCCTTTATTTTTCTCTGTATTCGGAACTTTTTCCACGGGTGGGGGAGGAGTAATGTCAAGAGGAGACTTGGGTTAGGAATTTCCAGTAACTCTCCCCAGACGGTTGGTAAATTGAGCCCACTCCTCAGGTAGGGCTGTCGCATATTTTGAAGAGGACCCCTGGCATCTAATCTACGATATCGACACATTCCAGGTTGTCCAGCTCGTTCTGCATGTGGTCAATGTATTGCTTGATTTCTTTCACTCGCTTGCGGTTCCTCGTGATCTCATCCTTGTGAATCTGGGGATAGAAATCAAAGCCCAGGGCCTTCAATCAGATAATTGGTTAATATCTTTTACTGAAGCGAGTTTGAGGGAAAGAAAAATTGTTCTTTGAAATCTCCATAGTTTCCATGCCTCATTTACTTCAGAGCCTCCTTGTGTTCAGCTGATCTCTGAGCTATATTCGATGTAGGAGTTAGAGAAATGATGAAGCACGTGGGTTTGAAAGTCTCTGACCGAGCAACCCTAAGTTTTCACTGTGGAAATCTGTAATCCTTAACTATTTCTTTGTCTGTTTTGTTCCTCATAGAAAACAGTAAGATCCCCATTCGCTCTGGCTGGTAGCTAGAAAAGTTGGCCCAGCTTGCTAGGATGGGTTGGCATTTACTCACTTTGTCTACTAAGTGTGTACACCAAGAGTTGACCCTGGTCACCAGCTCATCTTCTCGATTGTCAATCTTCAGAAGGTGGATGTCATGCGATGCCCCAACAGCATTAACAACCGTGTCTTTGTCGATAAAAAGCTGGTGAGTGAGAAGGCCCAAATGAAACTGTGCATGTCACTATGTCCTAAATACAAAATGAGGGGGTTGAATAGAAAAGGGACCCCTGGGAGTCTCCTGGCTGTGCAGGCCGCACCTGGTAGAGAACCTTACCTTTGTATCGGTGTGCTTTGTGCCTGCTCATTTCAGGTGGCAGCCACTTCCCTGACCAGGACAGTGGCAGGTGTTACTCTGCAATCCTCACTGGGAGCATGTTTTCTCCAGGGAGAAGGCAGATGGCTGCCCAGGGCAACCCCACTCAGGACATCTGTTCTCACAAAGCATCTCTCTCAGGGGTTTTCAAGTCTGACTTGCCCCAAACCCCTGGGAAGTATGAGGCTGGCCAGAGATCCTGAGGCTGCTCCAAGGACAGCAGGCCCTGCAAACCTGGGGCGTTCACCCCTTATTTGTCATTTCACTGCCTCTCGCGTCAATAAAAGCAAATCTTGGACACTATTTGGGGTCTCCTTCTGCCTTCTCTTGTTCCTGACCTTGTTCACTGCCTTGTAAAAAGTTGTTACAACCAACCATCCTCTAGAAGGCCTGGCTGGTCTTCGGTGTCAACAACTGTAGCTGTCTGTGCCTGGAGTGGTTGAAAATGGAGCGCAGAGCAGGGAGAAGGTTGCTGAAGCACTTAGTAAGCAGCTGCTTCCATTTTGAATCAGAGGTACTTTGTGATGCCAAGAATAGCAAAGGACCTCAATTTTTGTTATAGGGAGGGCTTCAGATGGAATGCATACAGGCAGAGTATCTCTTGTCTGAAATGTTTTACATTCTGTAGTTATGGAGATTTGGGGAATATTTGCATAGAATTTTGAGATTCCCACTTGGAAAATCTGAAATCCGAAATGCTCCAAAACCCATTGTGGATTTTTGAATCAGGGATGCTCAACCTGTACTGGGTTTTTTGTTTCCTCTCACCACCACCACCACCACCATAGTAGCATTTAACATAATGGTCTCCAAACTATGTTTTGTGGAATTTTTTTTTTTTTTGTACCAGAGATTGAACCCAGCACCAATTAACTACTGAGCCACATTCAGAGCCCCCCCCCCTTTTTTTTAAATTTTGAGACAGGGTCTCACTACGTTGCTAAAGCTGACTTTGAATTTATGATTCTCCTGCCTCAGCTTCCTGGGCCACTGGGATTATAGGCATGTGCCGTCACTTCTGACTGTTCTGTGGAATCTTGAGCTATTAATATTTCTGCTCTTTGCAGGTATTTTTTGGTCAAACACAAATGAGAAAGCCAATACCTCTAGGCCCCAAATGAAGATTTTACAGGAGACAAAGTATCCTGAAGGCTCTGCAAAGGCCTGCAGAAAATAAACCATTTTAACTTTGTTTTTCTTGGTTTTCCTATTTATTTGACCACCAACCCCATTTCAGAATAATGTCTATGGGATGCAAGTTTTCTACAGAATCCCATGTGGGAAAAGCCAGGTTAGCTAATGTGGGGAAAGAGGTGACTGTGGGACCAGTTGGCATAGTCCCATGGGAGAAATGACTAGCGGTTATTAAGTTCTTACCCTGTTTGTACAAGGTCCTAGGCCAGACTCTGGGAAGGGCTCAGAGATGTGTAAAACTTGCCTACAATAAGCCTCCGTCAGTGTGCTCAAGAGTTAGAGGCCAGGTATTTTAGAAATAGCAATAGCCATATCAACTCCTCATTAAAATTTTCTCACTCTAACATTCTAAAAAGTGAGTTGTAGTCGGGCTGGAGCTGGTAGCTCAGTGGTGGAGCGCTTGCCTTGCACATGTGAGGCACTGGGTTAGATCCTCAGCACCACATAAAAATAAATAAACAAAATAAAAATATTGTGTCTAGGGGCTAGGGATGTGGCTCAAGCGGTAGCGAGCTCGCCTGGCATGCGTGCGGCCCGGGTTCGATCCAAAGCACCACATACAAACAAAGATGTTGGGTCCGCTGAAAACTAAAAATATTTAAAAATTCTCTCTCTCTCCCTCTCTCACACACTCTCTCTTAAAAAAATATCGTGTCTATCTATAACAATAAAAAAATAAAAGTGAGTTATAATGGTTCTCTCTCTTTTTTTTTTTTTTGGTGCTAAGGATTGGGATTGAACCCAGGGCCTCATATGTGCTAGGCAAGTGCTCTACCACTGAGCTACATCCCCAGTCTGAATTGTAGCTATTTTCTTCGGCCACACAGGAAAATAATCCTCCTGAGTTTGAACATATAGAAAATGGCTTTGGAGGCTCTGAGAAGCAAGAGAAATTGAAGTCTGCTTAGAAACATGAGTTAGAATTGGTGATCAAAAACTGGTGTGCCATTTGCAAAATGCAAACAGAAAGAATCTGGCTTAAAGAAATTCTTATGGCTTTTTCTTTTTGTTTTTGTTCTTGAGGGGGGGTCTATGTTGCCAAGGCTGACTTCAAACTCCTGGGCTCAAGCAATTCTTCTGCTTTGTCCTCCCAAGCAGTTGAAACTATAGATATGTACCAACGTGCTTAGCTGAGAGATTCTGTAGAAATTCAAATGGCAAGTTCTTTCTGGATTTGGGGTGGTCTAGGGTGGTGGTCATTTCAGTTTTCTCTCTTGAAATAATTCTTATGGGCAGAATCTTTTATATTCCATTGGGTGTGGTGGCACACACCTATAATCCCAGTGGCTTGGGAAGCTGAGACAGGAGGATCGCAAGTTCAAAGCCAGCCTCAGCAACTTAGTGAGTCCCTGAGCAACTCAGTGAGACTCTGTCTCAAAATAAAATATAAAAAATGGTTGGGGAGGGGCTGGGGCTATAGCTCAGTGACAGAGCACTTAGCTAGCACAGGTCAGGCACTGGGTTCAAGCCTCAGGACCACATAAGAATAAATAAAAAGGCATACTGTCCATCTACAACTACAAAAAAATTGAAAAAAAAAAAGGCTGGGGATGTGGCTCAGTGGTTGAGTGCCCCTGGGTTCTATCCCTGGTACAAAATAGAAAGAAAGAAGGAGAGAAAGAAAGAAAGAAAAAAGAAAAGAATATTCTGTATTCCCCTCCAGTTTCTGCAGGAGTAGAGGCAGGGGCTGTGCAAACCCCATGAGGAACAACAGCTCTCTGAGCTGTCCCCCCCCCAAAACCATTCTGTGTACCTTGCTGGACTTCACAGAGGTGGCCCCAGGAGCTATAAAGACACGTTTCTTTCAAAGTGATTTCTTTTTTTTTTTTAAACACCTTTATTTTTATTTATTTTTATGTGGTGCTGAGGACTGAACCCAGGTCCTCACACGTTCTAAGTAAGCGCCCTACCGCTGAGCCACAACCCCAGCCCCTCGAAGTGATTTCTTGAAGAGGACTTTAAAAAAGGCACAGGTGGTGCCCCTCCCCAGGATCACTGTGGTGCTGGTAGCTTAAGGATTTGCTGCCCCAGCTGTGTGGGATCAGATCATCCTGTCATACTGGTGACAGACAAGGAGCAGCCCTTGGCTGGAATCTCATCACAGCCACCCTACCTACAGACTGCAGGCCTGGGTCAGGCCCACTGTCCCTAGAGCAGATGCTGGGGACTTGAAAGTTCTCCCCATGGCCATGGTCTGAGCACTTGTCCTGCCAGGTAGTGCATCTGACATTCTTCTACCCTTCAAATAGGCATCTGTGTCTGCCAGAACCACTCTGAGGCCATCGCTTACTGCCAGCCCTAGGCTCTCTCAGCACTTATGTTCTGCTTTTCCTGTCCAAGCTGGAAAGGACTTGAACATACAGGCGTGTGACATGTTGGGGCCCACGTATGGCCGGAGCTGATAATAATCACCAAACTGAATGAGAAGAGTTTTAGAGATAACTCCATCAGTGTGACTTTATCATGATCCACTCATTGATCATCAAGTAACAGCAGTCAGATTTTTTTACCCAAGACCCTATTCCTTCCTTTGAACACTTCCCTCAGGCTCAGTAGATATTTTGTCAAAGTCTTTGAGTCAAACTGCCTGAGTTTAATATCATAGTTCTACTGCTTGGACAGTTTGCTTTAATTTCTGAGCCTCAATTTCCTTATCTGTTTTTTTTTTAATATTTATTTTTTAGGTGTAGATGGACACAACACAATGCCTTTATTTTTATGTGGTGCTGAGGATCGAACCCAGGTCCCGCCCGTGCTAGGCGAGCACTCTACCGTTGAGCCACAATCCCAGCCCCACTCATCTGTTTGTTTTTTTATATTTATTTTTTACTTATAGGTAGACACATATCTTTATTTTATTTTATTTTATTTTATTTTTTTATGTGGTGCTGAGGATCGAACCCCGGGCCTCACGCATGCTAGGTGAGCGCTCTACCTCTGAGCCACAATCCCAGCCCCCAATTTCCTCATCTATAAAACGAGAACCATAATGGTATCTATTTTACCATGGTAATGAGATTAAAAGAGCAGTTGGTGCCCAGTGATTCTCAAAGGGAGGCCCACTGTAAATGTCAGCTACTGGTTGTGATTATCACTTACAGTCTAGGGCATACTGTTGCCCCAAGAACAAGCAGCCACATTTTGTTGCCTACCTGGAAGGAATCTTGGGCAATAGCCCTGTTGTAACTGCAGACATTCCCAAGAGGACAGTCTCACACTGGTTGTCCCTTATGAGGCCTTGAGGAGAATTCTCCACAACGGCCCTGCCAGTGAGCCCAAGCAACCCCTTAGCTCAGAGACAGAACCCTGTGGCCAAGTGCCTGGAGCCGTGGAAGTCTCAGAATGTCTGCCATCTTGTATCTACAGTGAGGGGCACAGCATTGGCTCTATAGTAATGGTCTGGGCTCTGCATCTGTCAGACCAGAGTCTGAATCCAGTCTCCAGTCCTCATAGGCTGTACCACTTGGACAGATCTTACCCAGTTTTGTCCTTTGTATCCTGGGAATGATTATGGCCCCTCCTTTGTGGAGTCTTTGGTGAAGTAAAGGAGATTTGTGACCATCAAGCCTAGACAGTGGCAAGCCCCCAGTGAGGGAACTCTTGTGTCACTAGTCACTACAGTTAGCTGGGGCTTAGTCAGCAGGTTCTCGGTTTGGGTAGCAATAGGGAATAGGTGTCAGGTGGCATTAGGCAGGGCCAGCTGGGTAGCAGGGAAGGTTGACCACTAGCATTAGCACAGCCTGCTTCTCTGCTATTGACCTCCAGGGTCCTTCTTTCACCATGTGTCCCAGGCACGGGAGAGTGAGCACACTGCAGTCCTATATCCACTGAGTATCCCAGACCTGAGACTGGGACGCCACCATGAGGATCTGTCTGGGGTGTTTGAGGATGGGCTCCCTCAGGGGAGATTACTTTCTGGCTTGGGGAAGATGGCACTTTTCTGTGACTGGTCCACAATTAGCCACATCTGTGGCATAGAGAGGAAAGGCTGATGTCAAGTGGTCCTGCTGTGGTAGGTGTTTGTTTTGGCCCCGGAACAGAGGCGGATGTCAGGACTGCCAGTCGTCACCCAGCACCTGATGGAGCAGAGGCTAGGTGAACACAGGCTTTCACCCACTCATCCCTCTGGCAATTCCTGGTATCTACAATGGACAGTTTACATTGTTGCTGGCACTGGAATGCACATGGTGGTGAAAAGGCCATCCCTGTCCCCACTCCCAGGAGCTTATATAAATGTGAATAGTCACATAAGAAAATCAACACAAACCAGAGAGTTTGGAACTGTGATAAGTCTCTGCCCTGATAAGACAATGAGGTGCCTGATAGACAACAGGTTCTTAAGAAGGTGATAAGGGAAGGCCTCTCAAAGGAGCTGACATTTGAGCTGAGATCTGAATAACAAGGACTAGCCAGGTATATGGAGACCTAAGGAAAGAACACATCTGCCAGATGGAGTATCATCTGAAAGGAGCAAGCCTGGGAGACTGGGGAACAGCTCAGAGGCTGGGGCACCCGGCATCAGGAGTTTCAGGGTGGTGTGGGGGGATACTGCTGAAGTAGGCAGGCCTAGTCCTGAGGCATGGGTGACTATGGGGAGGAACTAATCCTAAGAGTTATGGGGAGCCATAGGGGAGGGGGCTTGTGCAAAAGAGCAAAATGATGTGGTTTGGATTTTCAAAGTCTCCCTTTGTGTATGGAGAGCAGCCCATAAGAGAACAGCGAGGCCATGTGCACAGTAATGCTAGGGTATAATCCTAGCTACTTGGGAGGCTGAGGCCAGCCTTAGGGAGGCGCAGCCTCAATTTTTTTTAAAAAAAGGAAAAAGTGCTGGCGGTATAGATCAACTATGGAGGGCTTGCCCAGCATGCACAAGGCCCTGGTGTGCGCGCGCAGGCACACACACACACACACACACACACACACAGGAAACAAGCAAGCCGAGCAAGGAGGCTATTGGGCCAGGTAACGGATAGCAGTGGTTTGGCTTATGGTAACATGGTGATGAAAAGAAAACAAGGGAATGGCAGTGGAATTGCCGCAGTCTGGCTGGGCACAATCAGGAGCCACTTGTCAAAAGAAACTAACTTTATTTTTAGAACCACACACGCCAAACAAAACAGCCTCTCAGGAAAAATCCTCAGAGCCTCAACTGCCACCACCGGCTTTCCACAAGCCTCTCTCTCTCCCACAAGCTTCTCTCCACCTCCCACAATCCTCCTGCTCTTGAGGCCGGTTAGCTCAGTTGTCTGCTTTGCCAAAAACTCTGGTAGCTGTTTGAATAAGCCTATCTACAAATTCAGCATAAGGTTCATTAGCTGGCTGCTAATGAACAAGCATTAGAAAAAACAAGCCCTTGATAAGAAAGTGTTTGGATCTGGGCCCTATCCACCCTGCTTCCCGGAGGTCCACCCATGGTGGACATGCTGGTGGGACCTGGGGCTGCATCACCCTTTGGGGGGTGATTCCCACATCCCAGTAGTTTTCATAAACAGATACGTTCGGCTGGAAATCTCAGTTCTTAACTTCTATTTGTAACTGCCTCTCTGAGAAAGCGCCAGAAGCCCCTACAGAATTGAACTTTCAGAAACCAAACTGTTGGAAAGTTGAAACCACCTAATCGTCAGGAACTCCTCTTTAATGGGCCCTACTGAGTGCTTTATTTGGTAAACCTATTTCATCCACCAACAACCCTGCAAAGTGGATTACTGCCTCCCTTTATAGATAGGGAAACTGAGGCTCCGGGAGGTTGTCGAGTTTACCGGAGGCACCAAGCGGAGTTGGAAGGCTGTCTGGTTTCCACGCCCATTGCTCCCAGCCCCGCCCAGAGCGCTCTGCCCCGCCCACCGCGCTCACCCCCGCCCTCCATGCCCAGCCCCACCCAGAGCGCCCAGCCCCACCCAGAGCGCCCAGCCCCGCTCTCCGTGCTCACCGCGCGCACATCCTCAGGGAGGTCGTCCTCTATCTCACCCTTAGCAGTCTTCTCTAGGGTGTTGATGGCGATTTCCAGGAGTTTCTCATGGTGGTGATTTTCAAGGTCCCGGCACTGAGCCATAGTGCAACCGTGAGTTAAGCAAAGCCAGGTTTGGGGCAGGACGGGCACTTTCCTGACCTGTGGCTGAACTTCTGTCAAGCAAAAGTCCATCTCATCTCAACTAGAGGAGAGCAGACTTTAAGGCTCAAGGCAAACTCTTGAGATGTCAGGAAGCATTATCATTTTCACAGATGTCACCCAGGCGTACCAAACCCCAGGCCACTCCCCAATTCCCCCACTCTTTTTTTTTCTTTTCCTCTTTTTTTTTTTTTTTCTTTTTTGCACCAGGGATTGAACCTAGGAGTGTTTAACCCCTGAACATCCTCAGCCTCCTGAGCCACTGGGATTACAGGCATGCACTGCCACTCCTAGCTAATCTCTCATTCTTGCCCCTTCTTCTCATAGCAGCC
Organism: Marmota marmota marmota; assembly: GCF_001458135.2. Classification (NCBI taxonomy): domain Eukaryota; kingdom Metazoa; phylum Chordata; class Mammalia; order Rodentia; family Sciuridae; genus Marmota; species Marmota marmota. Next base: position 2,073,965 of record NW_025999894.1, on the reverse strand, counting down.
ATAGTGAGCTTAAGGACAAGGGTAGCCAGGACCCATCTGTCCCCTGCTTAAAGTGCCTGGGAACTTCCAGTTCTCTGACATGGCCTGAAGAACCAAGCTCCTCTGGCCCACCCTCAGGACCTTCGTGCATGCTACCTTCTCTACCTGTATACTCTCCCCTACCCTTTCTCCTGGTCCCTTTGGCCACTTAGTAAGAGCCTTAGTGGACCCTCTCTCATGGAGGCACTTGGTCCTGGCCTCCAAGTTGGCTGCTACTCACCTGTGCATTGGGTACCACTTGTTACTGCCATAACTTCTGTCCACTTGCTGGATCTGAGCCCCAAGAGGACAGAACCAGGGCTTGCATACAGTTTGCCATCCCCCCCCCCCCAGTGTAACAGGGCCCTTAGTTCAGGTGGCTGAAGGGTTGACATGCTCCATATGTCAATTTCTGACCCTAACATTCAACCTGAGAAACACAATGTAAGTAATTTGTGTCTTCAATGTAGATGTTACTTAAGCCCCAGAGTGTGTTAGGCTGCAACACAGGAGCAGATGGTGATTTTGGGGTGTCATCTTCCCATGAACATCACCCACCTTGAGAAAAAACAGGCAAGGACTCTATTGTACGGCAGTCACTCTGGGCATCTGAATGTCACTCTAACAAGACTACTGTTGTCCTAAAGGTTGGGAAACCACCTTGGACCCTAAAGAACATTCTTTTGAACATTTTATGTGGTTCTAAGCCTTCATCCTTTGAAGCTTTTTTGTTGGTGGAAAACTGAATGTTTTACATTCCTCTAATTTCAAAGGTGGAGATCCCCATTAAATAGAATCCTATAGTGAATTTAAATATCCTCTTGGTGGAGGTGTAGATCTTTCTCCAAATCAAATGGCAAATAGGTATTTCCAGTAAAAAGTGAAATATGATGTGGAGTGCTAACTTCTTACTACCTCTGCCAACCTGTTTAGGGCACAGGGGGCAGTGGGAGGGGCAGTGGTGATCTGCAGATGGCCATCTGGAAGAGAAACCCACTTATTTGCATCTTGCTTAAGATTCTGAAGAAGGCTTACCCTGCCTTACTTTTTTTTTTAATATTTATTTTCTAGTTTTAGGCAGACACAACATCTTTGTTTGTATGTGGTGCTGAGAATTGAACCTGGGCCGCACGCATGCCAGGCGAGCGTGCTACCACTTGAGCCACATCCCCAGCCCCTTCCTTACCTTTTGTTAGAACTGCATACACCTTTTCCCTATCTCCCCAAGAAGCCAGGACATCCCTAGGAACTATGTAGTATCTTCCTGTGGAGGTGTCATCACAAAAAGGATATAAGCCTTGGACATTTTCGATAAAGAGTCCCACCAAGTCAATGATGTTCCTTTCAAACATGTTTATGGTCTCCTGGAAAGGATAAAGTTAACTTGTATATTTAGATACTTTGCATCAGAGCAAAAGGTGGTGCTCAGAACTTAGCAGGTGCTTCCTTTAATCACATATCTTTAGGGGTGGACACTATCCACCTTGACCTCCCTGGGAAGATGGTTGAGAAATGACCTTTCCTCTCTCCAGAGCTTTGTTACTCTCCACTATCAACAAACTCCCCACTTTAAAGGTTAAATGCTCTCTTGGGCTTTGTCTGTTGGTCCCTCTGCCAGAAACACCTGTCCTGGTCTTATTCCTCTTACCCCTACTATCTCCACAGACTAACACCCTTATTTAGGGTTTCTCAATGTCATCTATCAACTTCCAAAGAAACAGTGAGGGAGCTATAAAGAGTCAGCCTGCCTGTATCAGCATCCCAGCCCCACCCTTATGTATTACTCTGGGAAAGTCACCTAATCTTCTGGGCCTCTCCTTCCTCATCTGTGAAATGGGTTTCCTGGCTGGTGCCTGTCTCCTGGAATTGGGGTGGGGTTAAATGAGCTGCTTTGCACAAAATACTTTGCAAGGTGCCTGACAGAGAGGAGACCCTCAGGGAGTGTTAGCTGTTACTGTTAGTTGCTATTTCCTGGTGCTTAGCAAAGCACCTGTGGCCTAAATGGAAGTTAGTGTTATGAAGGGAATAATGGAAGATGCAATTGTGAGGCCTGTTGCTCTGGGAGCCCCCTGCCCTGATCTGCCACACTCCGAGGGCTGCAAGGTAGGCTAGGGGTACAGGGTATCTACAGGAAGCCAAGGACTGCCTGCAGGCCCAGCAAATGAGACATTTTCCAAATGTGTGTATGAGTGCTGCTGTGGTGAATAAAAATAGGGTCATTGAAAAGCATGAGTGTCCTCCCCGCCTTTTGGTCACTGGTAATACACGTAGGACAGTGCACGGTTCTGGGAAACGTTTGGATGTTGAAAAGCGATCTCCCTGCTTGAAAAGGTCGTGGGCTGCTGGCGGGCCCTCCCCTGGCGCTGCGTGTTCCTTCTGCAGTGCTTGAGCATTTCCCAGCGGGGAGCGAGTGGCTGCTGCGGGATGTGATGGCGAAATCTATCTCATGTCTGAGGTGTCACTTGACGTGTGAGGAATTGATTAGGCGCTATCTCTTGGCCCAGCCACGGCAGCATCAGATGAGGTTCAATTCATCACACCACTTCCGATTCCCGGCCTCTGCTGCCAGCGAACACACAAGTCACCCTGGCTGCTAATGAATTTTAGACAGCAGCGCTTTTCATTTCCACATCTTGCTACTGAGTTGCAGGCTCCTCGCATCGCCAGGGAGACAGCAACCACAGGCTGTGATGTGGAGGCGCCTTTGTTTGGTCCTGGAGTGGGGGTTTACTTTGTCTTGCAAGCCCTGGGACTGCTTTTGGGTCTAATAAAAAAACCTCTCTCTGCTGAGGCTTTGGGCTCTTTCAGAAGGAGAGGAACATTCCAGAGGAATGAGCTCACCTCTCATTCTCCACAAGAGCCACTTACCATCTAAATTATTAAAAATATATAAAAGCAGGGGCTGGGGGTGCGACTTAGTGGCAAAGTGCTTGCATGAAGCCCTGGGTTCCATCCCCGGTGAGGGGGTGGGGAGGCCAGGGGGAACACAGGAATGATGAGCAAGAAGGCTTCAGTGTGACACTCTAGATCACACTGGACCTTTCCAACACGCATGGAGGCTGCAGCTCATGGAGCGGTTTCTCAGCTGAGCCACCAGTTTCTTGCATCTGCACCCAGGCCCAACCTCACCTCCAGCTGCTCTACCAGCTGCATCTCCAGTGTCATGAGCACGTTGAATAGCTCAGTGATATCCTCACTGCACTCCATTATCTTCTTCTCAATGTTGAGCAGATCAGATTCTTCTCGGATGCTATTTAAATTCTGGAAACAAAAGCCTGTGCTTTAGGAATCAACAGTTAAGCATAATTAGTTGATGGCCAGTGGCAATTTGGTTTTGCCTAAAGTTCAAGTCTCACTTCTGTCATTTGCCAGTTCTGGGAGCTTGTGACGTTAGCATATTATTTTGAGTGAAAGGTGCTTTAGAAACCTGGCATGGTGGCACACACCTATAATCCCAGCTACTTGGAAGTCTGAGGCAGGAAAATTGCAAGTTCAAGGCCAGCATGGGCAACTGAGTGAGATCCTGTCCCAAAGTAAAAAATTTAAAAAGGGCCGGGGTATAACTCAGTAGTAGAGCACGGCTGAATCCTGGATCCAACCCAGTGCTGGGGGTAGGTGCTTGAAAAATAGTAGATGCAAGAAGGGAATGCTGACCCTTCTTCCTTAAAAGCAGGAGATTAAAATCCTACAAGAATGGTGCCCTTCCTGTACCAGAAGAAGGGAAGACATTCTTATCACTAAAGATGGGGAGTAAAGGCCAAGGGAAATCCATGCCATTGAACCTTGTTAAACTATCCCTTGTCTGCTTAGTTGCTTCTCTACCATAGCCTAGCCTAACCCTTTTATCTTGTCATGTATATATACACACACACACATTTTTTTTTTGGTACTGGGGATCGAACCCAGGGCCTTGCGCATGCAAGGCAAGCACTCTACCAACTGAGCTATATCCCCAGCCCAATCTTGTCATATTTTCACAATTTTTTCCCATTTAGTATAGTCATATGCTATATAATGACATTTTGGTCAATGATGTGTCACATACATGACAGTGGTCCCATAGATTATGAGGGAGCTGAAAAATTCCTATCACTCAGTGACGTCATAGCAGTCTTAATTTCACAATAATGAAATCACCAAGTGACTTTTCTCAGAATGGACCCCACTATTAAGTGATATGTGACTATGTATTAACCCTATAGCCCTAAATGCTGCTTTGGAGCTTTTCTTGGAGTGCTCCCATGTACCAGTGAATTACTAAATGAATTTGTAGGTTGAGAATTTAGCTCAAGAGTAGACCACTTGCCTAGCATGCATAAGGTTCTGGGTTCCAGCACTGCAAAAAAAAGTATGCTTTTCCTCCTTAATCTGTTGTAAGTCAATTTCATTCTTGGTTCTAGTTGAACACACTAACAGGCTAAGTGTGAAATTGTACCTGCCCTTTAGGTTCAGGTGAGCCTGAATTTGAGTCCTGGATCACTTATTAGCAAGAGAGAGCTACTTTTGTTCTCTAAGCTTTAGTTTCCTCCCTGTTAGTGGAGAGAAGAATCTGAACTTCACAAAGTCCCAGGAAACAGAGGCTTTATACATGAGGCACCTGAAAACAAGTGGGGGTTTGATTTACAGAGGCTCTGATAAAATGACTATAATAGATGAGAGTCAGGAAAGACACTGGGAAAAAAGTGTCTTAGTCCATTTTGTATATCTGTAGCAAAATACCTGATGCTGGATAAGGTATAAAGAAAAGAGGTTTAGGGTTGGGAATTAGCTCAGTGGTGAGTGCTTGCCTATCATGCATGAAGCCCTGGGTTGAGTCCCAACATTGCCAAAAAAAAAAAAAAATGTCTTTTAGTTCACAGTTTTAGAGGCTGAAAGTGCAAGATTGGGTGACCCTATCTATTCGACCTCTCATGAGGCCTTTTGGCTGCATGACATCATGGTGGATAGCATTACATAGCATGAGTGCATGCAAGACTGGCAAGTGACAAAAGTGCAGAAGAGGTCACAAGGAAAAGCAGGTACAAGAGAGTGAGCTGGGAAGCAGAGCTTGCTTTATAATGACCTGCCTCTCAAGGTACCTACTCCATCCCATGTGAGTGAGAAAAGCATTAATCCCTCCTATTGAACTAATCAGTTCTTAAAGACACCACCTCCCAACACCATGCCTCAATATGAACTGCAGCACCGACAGACTACATTCAAACCAGAGCAGAAAGACAGTTCCAGTCTTTGAGGGAATCAGTGGGACCCACATAGAATCCCAGGGAGCAAATGGAAGCCAGTGGTAAAATGCTGAACCATTTGGAATGACACTGTGCTTAGGAGCTGGAGAGCAGCCCTGGGGCCAGCACAGCCCCTGAACACCAGCTGCGCACCACCAAAGGGTCTGGGGACACGAACAATGTCAGTTTGTTTTTGTCAATACTTGGTATTAGTCATGATGAAGGATGAAGTAAATGGGGTAAAGGGGTGTGATTCAGTGGGATGCAGGACACTGATGATAGCTTCCCATCTGGAGAGAAGCCAGGCTCCATCCCTGCCTCATTTGCATTAAGACAAATTCCCAATGGAGTGAAGATGGAAATGTGAAAAGTAAAACCAAAAAAAGCACTAGAAGAAAACATGGGAGATTTTTAATAAAAAATCTCAGAGTGGAGAAGTTCTCTCCAGGTACAACCTGAAAAAAGATTGATAAATTCTACTACATTAAAAAAAAAAATTCATGGGCCAGGGTACAGCTCAGTAGGTGCTGCTCATACCCACTTAAGAGAAATAAGCAGGGTGCACCAGGTTGACAAAGCTTGTGGTATTGGCTGTCAGCCTTGGAAGGAACAGGCTCTGTGGTGCATTTGGGCAGAAACCACTAAAAGACCCAATGCATAGTTGCATTTTTAGGATTTTATTCTAAAGGTCAGATTTGCACCAATTTATTCATAGCAACACTGTTTCAAAGAGCAAAATGTTGGGGAAAACTTAATTGTCCATTATCAATTATCAAGCTGGCTAATTCCAGCTCATTTAGGCGTTGAGATATCTTATACCCATTTAGAAAATGAGGTAAATTATTCAGTCCTAGTAGACTCTCTGAAATGGATAGTCTAGCAAAGTGCATAACAGTGCATGCTATGTTTTCATGTCACACCACACACACACACACACACACACACACACACACACACACAGGAGACTGGACCCTCTGGTGGATAATTTCCATTTTCTGCCATGTGCACGTATCACCTTTTCAAAAGTGAATCTGATGACACAAGGACCTGCCTGGTCATTATTTCATGCTGACTTTGCTTACACGAGGGCTTTCTCTCTGTCTTGATGGATTCTCATTGCAGTTCTTGTTATTTTATTCTATTTTATTTGTGGTACTGGGAATTGAAACCAGGAGTGTTCAATACTAATCTACATCCCCAGCCCTTTTTATTTATTTTAAATTTTGAGACAGGGTCTTGCTAAATTGCTGAGGCTGGCCATAAACTTGTAATCCTCCTGCCTCAGCCTCCTGAGTAGCTGGAATTATAGGTGTGCACCATTGTGCCCAGCTCCCCCTACATTTCTGTGAGGGATTATCTCCATTTCACAATTAAGATATGTATGCTAGTAGCTGGTCAATGATATTTCTCTGGGTCACCAGTGAGGGGTCTATATGAGCCCCAAGCCTTAACTGATTGCACTGTGACCTCAAGATGTACTCTGCTGGGTGCTATGTATGATGAGGAAGCTGGAGAAGAGCAGGACAAAGCTATAGGAGGGGACCTATGAGGGGAGGGGAAGCTGAGGCCCTCAGGGACCATGGGATCTTGGGAACTTCCAAGTCAGTGACCTCAGTTTGGGTTGAGCATTGGAAGCATGTGGGGAGTTCTGGAAAAGCCCAGTGCTGGGCCAAATACCTAACTGGGTGCACCTGGGCCCAGCTATCAGCTTGTTTCCAGGCCCTGTGAGCTCTGATGTGCAGACTGGATGAGAATCACTGCTCTTGACTCTAAGAAGAGCACTCAGGGGGCTAGGGTTGTGGCTCAGCGGTAGAGTGCTCTCCTAGCACGTGCGAGGCCCTGGATTCGATTGTCAGCACCACATATAAATAAATAAACAAATAAAATATAGGCATTGTAATCCAACTAAATTTTTTTAAAAATTATATATATATATATGTTTTTTTTTTTTTTTCAGCTTAGTTGGCCTTTGAGGAGCCAGACAGTGAGGGGCATATTCTGAGTCAGGCTCGGCTGGGCCCATGGGCCCATGTCTTGCTTCTCCAAAGAGACTAATTGTTAAGAGGGTCAGGAACCCCTGGTTTTAGGAAGAGCTACTAGTTGATGTCCCAAACCTAGTGGCTATAGGGACCGGGTAGGAAATGTTAGTGGTACACACCTATAATATCAACCACTTTGGAGGCTGAGGCTGAGGCAGGAGGATCATAAATTCAAGGTTTGGGATTATAGCTCAGTGGTAGAGTGCCCCTGGGTTCAATTCCCAGTATCACGGGAGGGAGGGAGGAGGGAGGGAGGGAGGAGGTAGAGAGGGAGGGAGGAAGGAGGTAGGGAGGGAGGAGGGAGGGAGGGAGGAGGGAGGGAGGAGGGAAGGAAGGAGAAGGTAGAGAGGGCGGAGGGAGGGAGGAGGGAGGGAGGGAGAGAAAGAAAGAGAGAAA